>NC_137505.1:30334260-30681206 GCF_041902795.1 Electrophorus electricus | reverse complement strand
TCCAAAGAGGCATGAACAGACTTTCTACTCCCAAGGAGCCCAAAGATATTAAGCCGCAAATACGTCCTACGCGCGTCTTTTCTACGCCGCGCACCACATTTAAAAAATCGTAGCGTAAGAACGGTGGGTCCGATCCGCGTGCCGCTTAAAGGCGATTACAGGGGAGATGCAAACCTTTCCAAAGAGCCATGAAAAGACTTTCTACTCCCAAGGAGACAAGAGATATTACGCCGCAATGACGTCCGACGCGCGCATTTTCTCCGACGCGCAACACATTTAAAAAAATCATAGCGTGAAAACCGTGGGTTCGATCCGCGTGCCGCTCGAAGGCGATTACAGGGGAGATGCAGCCCTTTCCAAAGAGCCATGAACAGACTTTCTACTCCCAATGAGACAAGAGATATCAAGCCGCAAATACGTCCGGCGCGCGTCTATTCTCCGCCGCGCAACACATTTAAAAAAAATCGTAGCGTGAAAACCGTGGGTTCGATCCGCGTGCCGCTTAAAGGCGATTACAGGGGAGATGCAGCCCTTTCCAAAGAGCCATGAAAAGACTTTCTACTCCCAAGGAGACAAGAGATATTAAGCCGAAATTACGTCCGACGCGCGCATTTCCTCCGCCGCGCACCACATTTAAAAAAATCATAGCGTGAAAACCGTGGGTTCGATCCGCGTGCCGCTCGAAGGCGATTACAGGGGAGATGCAGCCCTTTCCAAAGAGGCATGAACAGACTTCCTATTCCCAAGGAGACAAGAGATATTACGCGCATTTTCTCCGACGCGCACCACGTTTAAAAAATCGTAGCGTGAGAACGGTGGGTCCGATCCGCGTGCCGCTTAAAGGCGATTACAGGGGAGATGCAACCCTTTCCAAAGAGGCATGAACAGACTTCCTACTCCCAAGGAGCCCAAAGATATTAAGCCGCAAATACGTCCTACGCGCGTCTTTTCTACGCCGCGCACCACATTTAAAAAATCTTATCGGAAGAACGGTGGGTCCAATCCGCGTGCCGCTTAAAGGCGATTACAAGGGAGATGCAAACCTTTCCAAAGAGCCATGAAAAGACTTTCTACTCCCAAGGAGACAATAGATATTAAGCCGAAATGACGTCCGACGCGCGCATTTTCTCCGCCGCGCACCACATTTAAAAAAATCATAGCGTGAAAACCGTGGGTTCGATCCGCGTGCCGCTCGAAGGCGATTACAGGGGAGATGCAGCCGTTTCCAAAGAGCCATGAACAGACTTTCTACACCCAATGAGACAAGAGATATTAAGCCGCAAATACGTCCGGCGCGCGTCTTTTCTCCGCCGCGCACCATATTTAAAAAAAATCGTAGCGTGAAAAACGTGGGTTCGATCCGCGTGCCGCTCGAAGGCGATTACAGGGGAGATGCATCCCTTTCAAAAGAGCCATGAACAGACTTTCTACTCCCAAGGAGACCAGAAATATTAACATATAAAGCGTTACGCTCCAGTCGGATGAACGAGAAACGCTTGTACAATTGCAACGAATTGGAGGAGAAAGTTTAAACAAACGCGCTGACTTTGAACGCTCACATCTAGGCCGGGCCAACTCCAAATGGCGTGCAACTCGGTGTGCATCACCTCCATGACTGTCCCTAACGAACGCCACCTGCCACGCTTTCGGCCTATCCCTGGCGGCATTAAAAAATCGTAGCGTGATAACGATGGTTCCGATGCGCGTGCCGCTCGAAGGCGATTACAGGGGAGATACAGCCCTTTCCAAAGAGCTATGAACAGACTTTCTACTCCCAAGGAGACAAGAAATATTACGCGCATTTTCTCCGACGCGCACCACGTTTAAAAAATCGTAGCGTGAGAACGGTGGGTCCGATCCGCGTGCCGCTTAAAGGCGATTACAGGGGAGATGCAACCCTTTCCAACGAGGCATGAACAGACTTCCTACTCCCAAGGAGACAAGAGATATTAAGCCGCAATGACGTCCGACGCGCGCATTTTCTCCGCCGCGCAGCACATTTAAAAAAATCATAGCGTGAAAACCGTGGGTTCGATCCGCGTGCCGCTCGAAGGCGATTACAGGGGAGATGGAGCCCTTTCCAAAGAGGCATGAACAGACTTCCTACTCCCAAGGAGCCCAAAGATATTAAGCCGCAAATACGTCCTACGCGCGTCTTTTCTACGCCGCGCACCACATTTAAAAAATCGTAGCGTAAGAACGGTGGGTCCGATCCGCGTGCCGCTTAAAGGCGATTACAGGGGAGATGCAAACCTTTCCAAAGAGCCATGAAAAGACTTTCTACTCCCAAGGAGACAAGAGATATTACGCCGCAATGACGTCCGACGCGCGCATTTTCTCCGACGCGCAACACATTTAAAAAAATCATAGCGTGAAAACCGTGGGTTCGATCCGCGTGCCGCTCGAAGGCGATTACAGGGGAGATGCAGCCCTTTCCAAAGAGCCATGAACAGACTTTCTACTTCCAATGAGACAAGAGATATCAAGCCGCAAATAGGTCCGGCGCGCGTCTATTCTCCGCCGCGCAACACATTTAAAAAAAATCGTAGCGTGAAAACCGTGGGTTCGATCCGCGTGCCGCTTAAAGGCGATTAGAGGGGAGATGCAGCCCTTTCCAAAGAGCCATGAAAAGACTTTCTACTCCCAAGGAGACAATAGATATTAAGCCGAAATGACGTCCGACGCGCGCATTTTCTCCGACGCGCACCACATTTAAAAAAATCATAGCATGAAAACCGTGGGTTCGATCCGCGTGCCGCTCGAAGGCGATTACAGCGGAGATGCAGCCCTTTCCAAAGAGCCATGAAAAGACTTTCTACTCCCAAGGAGACAAGAGATATTAAGCCGAAATGACGTCCGACGCGCGCATTTCCTCCGCCGCGCACCACATTTAAAAAAATCATAGCGTGAAAACCGTGGGTTCGATCCGCGTGCCGCTCGAAGGCGATTACAGGGGAGATGCAGCCCTTTCCAAAGAGCCATGAACAGACTTTCTACTCCCAAGGAGACCAGAAATATTAACTTATAAAGCGTTACGCTCCAGTCGGATGAACGAGAAACGCTTGTACAATTGCAACGAATTGGAGGAGAAAGTTTAAACAAACGCGCTGACTTTGAACGCTCACATCTAGGCCGGGCCAACTCCAAATGGCGTGCAACTCGGTGTGCATCACCTCCATGACTGTCCCTAACGAACGCCACCTGCCACGCTTTCGGCCTATCCCTGGCGGCATTAAAAAATCGTAGCGTGATAACGATGGTTCCGATGCGCGTGCCGCTCGAAGGCGATTACAGGGGAGATACAGCCCTTTCCAAAGAGCCATGAACAGACTTTCTACTCCCAAGGAGACAAGAGATATTACGCGCATTTTCTCCGACGCGCACCACGTTTAAAAAATCGTAGCGTGAGAACGGTGGGTCCGATCCGCGTGCCGCTTAAAGGCGATTACAGGGGAGATGCAACCCTTTCCAAAGAGGCATGAACAGACTTCCTACTCCCAAGGAGACAAGAGATATTAAGCCGCAATGACGTCCGACGCGCGCATTTTCTCCGCCGCGCAGCACATTTAAAAAAATCATAGCGTGAAAACCGTGGGTTCGATCCGCGTGCCGCTCGAAGGCGATTACAGGGGAGATGGAGCCCTTTCCAAAGAGGCATGAACAGACTTCCTACTCCCAAGGAGCCCAAAGATATTAAGCCGCAAATACGTCCTACGCGCGTCTTTTCTACGCCGCGCACCACATTTAAAAAATCGTAGCGTAAGAACGGTGGGTCAGATCCGCGTGCCGCTTAAAGGCGATTACAGGGGAGATGCAAACCTTTCCAAAGAGCCATGAAAAGACTTTCTACTCCCAAGGAGACAAGAGATATTAAGCCGCAATGACGTCCGACGCGCGCATTTTCTCCGACGCGCAACACATTTAAAAAAATCATAGCGTGAAAACCGTGGGTTCGATCCGCGTGCCGCTCGAAGGCGATTACAGGGGAGATGCAGCCCTTTCCAAAGAGCCATGAACAGACTTTCTACTCCCAATGAGACAAGAGATATCAAGCCGCAAATACGTCCGGCGCGCGTCTATTCTCCGCCGCGCAACACATTTAAAAAAAATCGTAGCGTGAAAACCGTGGGTTCGATCCGCGTGCCGCTTAAAGGCGATTACAAGGGAGATGCAGCCCTTTCCAAAGAGCCATGAAAAGACTTTCTACTCCCAAGGAGACAATAGATATTAAGCCGAAATGACGTCCGACGCGCGCATTTTCTCCGCCGCGCACCACATTTAAAAAAATCATAGCGTGAAAACCGTGGGTTCGATCCGCGTGCCGCTCGAAGGCGATTACAGCGGAGATGCAGCCCTTTCCAAAGAGCCATGAAAAGACTTTCTACTCCCAAGGAGACAAGAGATATTAAGCCGAAATGACGTCCGACGCGCGCATTTTCTCCGCCGCGCACCACATTTAAAAAAAATCATAGCGTGAAAACCGTGGGTTCGATCCGCGTGCCGCTCGAAGGCGATTACAGCGGAGATGCAGCCCTTTCCAAAGAGCCATGAAAAGACTTTCTACTCCCAAGGAGACAAGAGATATTAAGCCGAAATGACGTCCGACGCGCGCATTTCCTCCGCCGCGCACCACATTTAAAAAAATCATAGCGTGAAAACCGTGGGTTCGATCCGCGTGCCGCTCGAAGGCGATTACAGGGGAGATGCATCCCTTTCAAAAGAGCCATGAACAGACTTTCTACTCCCAAGGAGACCAGAAATATTAACATATAAAGCGTTACGCTCCAGTCGGATGAACGAGAAACGCTTGTACAATTGCAACGAATTGGAGGAGAAAGTTTAAACAAACGCGCTGACTTTGAACGCTCACATCTAGGCCGGGCCAACTCCAAATGGCGTGCAACTCGGTGTGCATCACCTCCATGACTGTCCCTAACGAACGCCACCTGCCACGCTTTCGGCCTATCCCTGGCGGCATTAAAAAATCGTAGCGTGATAACGATGGTTCCGATGCGCGTGCCGCTCGAAGGCGATTACAGGGGAGATGGAGCCCTTTCCAAAGAGGCATGAACAGACTTCCTACTCCCAAAGAGCCCAAAGATATTAAGCCGCAAATACGTCCTACGCGCGTCTTTTCTACGCCGCGCACCACATTTAAAAAATCGTAGCGTAAGAACGGTGGGTCCGATCCGCGTGCCGCTTAAAGGCGATTACAGGGGAGATGCAAACCTTTCCAAAGAGCCATGAACAGACTTTCTACTCCCAATGAGACAAGAGATATCAAGCCGCAAATACGTCCGGCGCGCGTCTATTCTCCGCCGCGCAACACATTTAAAAAAAATCGTAGCGTGAAAACCGTGTGTTCGATCCGCGTGCCGCTTAAAGGCGATTACAGGGGAGATGCAGCCCTTTCCAAAGAGCCATGAAAAGACTTTCTACTCCCAAGGAGACAAGAGATATTAAGCCGAAATGACGTCCGACGCGCGCATTTCCTCCGCCGCGCACCACATTTAAAAAAATCATAGCGTGAAAACCGTGTGTTCGATCCGCGTGCCGCTCGAAGGCGATTACAGGGGAGATGCAGCCCTTTCAAAAGAGGCATGAACAGACTTCCTACTCCCAAGGAGCCCAAAGATATTAAGCCGCAAATACGTCCTACGCGCGTCTTTTCTACGCCGCGCACCACATTTAAAAAATCGTATCGGAAGAACGGTGGGTCCAATCCGCGTGCCGCTTAAAGGCGATTACAAGGGAGATGCAGCCCTTTCCAAAGAGCCATGAAAAGACTTTCTACTCCCAAGGAGACAAGAGATATTAAGCCGAAATGACGTCCGACGCGCGCATTTCCTCCGCCGCGCACCACATTTAAAAAAATCATAGCGTGAAAACCGTGGGTTCGATCCGCGTGCCGCTCGAAGGCGATTACAGGGGAGATGCAGCCCTTTCCAAAGAGCCATGAACAGACTTTCTACACGCAATGAGACAAGAGATATTAAGCCGCAAATACGTCCGGCGCGCGTCTTTTCTCCGCCGCGCAACACATTTAAAAAAAATCGTAGCGTGAAAAACGTGGGTTCGATCCGCGTGCCGCTCGAAGGCGATTACAGGGGAGATGCATCCCTTTCAAAAGAGCCATGAACAGACTTTCTACTCCCAAGGAGACCAGAAATATTAACATATAAAGCGTTACGCTCCAGTCGGATGAACGAGAAACGCTTGTACAATTGCAACGAATTGGAGGAGAAAGTTTAAACAAACGCGCTGACTTTGAACGCTCATATCTAGGCCGGGCCAACTCCAAATGGCGTGCAACTCGGTGTGCATCACCTCCATGACTGTCCCTAACGAACGCCACCTGCCACGCTTTCGGCCTATCCCTGGCGGCATTAAAAAATCGTAGCGTGATAACGATGGTTCCGATGCGCGTGCCGCTCGAAGGCGATTACAGGGGAGATACAGCCCTTTCCAAAGAGCCATGAACAGACTTTCTACTCCCAAGGAGACAAGAGATATTACGCGCATTTTCTCCGACGCGCACCACGTTTAAAAAATCGTAGCGTGAGAACGGTGGGTCCGATCCGCGTGCCGCTTAAAGGCGATTACAGGGGAGATGCAAACCTTTCCAAAGAGCCATGAAAAGACTTTCTACTCCCAAGGAGACAATAGATATTAAGCCGAAATGACGTCCGACGCGCGCATTTCCTCCGCCGCGCACCACATTTAAAAAAATCATAGCGTGAAAACCGTGTGTTCGATCCGCGTGCCGCTCGAAGGCGATTACAGGGGAGATGCAGCCCTTTCAAAAGAGGCATGAACAGACTTCCTACTCCCAAGGAGCCCAAAGATATTAAGCCGCAAATACGTCCTACGCGCGTCTTTTCTACGCCGCGCACCACATTTAAAAAATCGTATCGGAAGAACGGTGGGTCCAATCCGCGTGCCGCTTAAAGGCGATTACAAGGGAGATGCAGCCCTTTCCAAAGAGCCATGAAAAGACTTTCTACTCCCAAGGAGACAAGAGATATTAAGCCGAAATGACGTCCGACGCGCGCATTTCCTCCGCCGCGCACCACATTTAAAAAAATCATAGCGTGAAAACCGTGGGTTCGATCCGCGTGCCGCTCGAAGGCGATTACAGGGGAGATGCAGCCCTTTCCAAAGAGCCATGAACAGACTTTCTACACGCAATGAGACAAGAGATATTAAGCCGCAAATACGTCCGGCGCGCGTCTTTTCTCCGCCGCGCAACACATTTAAAAAAAATCGTAGCGTGAAAAACGTGGGTTCGATCCGCGTGCCGCTCGAAGGCGATTACAGGGGAGATGCATCCCTTTCAAAAGAGCCATGAACAGACTTTCTACTCCCAAGGAGACCAGAAATATTAACATATAAAGCGTTACGCTCCAGTCGGATGAACGAGAAACGCTTGTACAATTGCAACGAATTGGAGGAGAAAGTTTAAACAAACGCGCTGACTTTGAACGCTCATATCTAGGCCGGGCCAACTCCAAATGGCGTGCAACTCGGTGTGCATCACCTCCATGACTGTCCCTAACGAACGCCACCTGCCACGCTTTCGGCCTATCCCTGGCGGCATTAAAAAATCGTAGCGTGATAACGATGGTTCCGATGCGCGTGCCGCTCGAAGGCGATTACAGGGGAGATACAGCCCTTTCCAAAGAGCCATGAACAGACTTTCTACTCCCAAGGAGACAAGAGATATTACGCGCATTTTCTCCGACGCGCACCACGTTTAAAAAATCGTAGCGTGAGAACGGTGGGTCCGATCCGCGTGCCGCTTAAAGGCGATTACAGGGGAGATGCAAACCTTTCCAAAGAGCCATGAAAAGACTTTCTACTCCCAAGGAGACAATAGATATTAAGCCGAAATGACGTCCGACGCGCGCATTTTCTCCGCCGCGCACCACATTTAAAAAAAATCATAGCGTGAAAACCGTGGGTTCGATCCGCGTGCCGCTCGAAGGCAATTACAGCGGAGATGCAGCCCTTTCCAAAGAGCCATGAACAGACTTCCTACTCCCAAAGAGCCCAAAGATATTAAGCCGCAAATACGTCCTACGCGCGTCTTTTCTACGCCGCGCACCACATTTAAAAAATCGTAGCGTAAGAACGGTGGGTCCGATCCGCGTGCCGCTTAAAGGCGATTACAGGGGAGATGCAAACCTTTCCAAAGAGCCATGAACAGACTTTCTACTCCCAATGAGACAAGAGATATCAAGCCGCAAATACGTCCGGCGCGCGTCTATTCTCCGCCGCGCAACACATTTAAAAAAAATCGTAGCGTGAAAACCGTGTGTTCGATCCGCGTGCCGCTTAAAGGCGATTACAGGGGAGATGCAGCCCTTTCCAAAGAGCCATGAAAAGACTTTCTACTCCCAAGGAGACAAGAGATATTAAGCCGAAATGACGTCCGACGCGCGCATTTCCTCCGCCGCGCACCACATTTAAAAAAATCATAGCGTGAAAACCGTGTGTTCGATCCGCGTGCCGCTCGAAGGCGATTACAGGGGAGATGCAGCCCTTTCCAAAGAGGCATGAACAGACTTCCTACTCCCAAGGAGCCCAAAGATATTAAGCCGCAAATACGTCCTACGCGCGTCTTTTCTACGCCGCGCACCACATTTAAAAAATCGTATCGGAAGAACGGTGGGTCCAATCCGCGTGCCGCTTAAAGGCGATTACAAGGGAGATGCAGCCCTTTCCAAAGAGCCATGAAAAGACTTTCTACTCCCAAGGAGACAAGAGATATTAAGCCGAAATGACGTCCGACGCGCGCATTTCCTCCGCCGCGCACCACATTTAAAAAAATCATAGCGTGAAAACCGTGGGTTCGATCCGCGTGCCGCTCGAAGGCGATTACAGGGGAGATGCAGCCCTTTCCAAAGAGCCATGAACAGACTTTCTACACCCAATGAGACAAGAGATATTAAGCCGCAAATACGTCCGGCGCGCGTCTTTTCTCCGCCGCGCAACACATTTAAAAAAAATCGTAGCGTGAAAAACGTGGGTTCGATCCGCGTGCCGCTCGAAGGCGATTACAGGGGAGATGCATCCCTTTCAAAAGAGCCATGAACAGACTTTCTACTCCCAAGGAGACCAGAAATATTAACATATAAAGCGTTACGCTCCAGTCGGATGAACGAGAAACGCTTGTACAATTGCAACGAATTGGAGGAGAAAGTTTAAACAAACGCGCTGACTTTGAACGCTCATATCTAGGCCGGGCCAACTCCAAATGGCGTGCAACTCGGTGTGCATCACCTCCATGACTGTCCCTAACGAACGCCACCTGCCACGCTTTCGGCCTATCCCTGGCGGCATTAAAAAATCGTAGCGTGATAACGATGGTTCCGATGCGCGTGCCGCTCGAAGGCGATTACAGGGGAGATACAGCCCTTTCCAAAGAGCCATGAACAGACTTTCTACTCCCAAGGAGACAAGAGATATTACGCGCATTTTCTCCGACGCGCACCACGTTTAAAAAATCGTAGCGTGAGAACGGTGGGTCCGATCCGCGTGCCGCTTAAAGGCGATTACAGGGGAGATGCAAACCTTTCCAAAGAGCCATGAAAAGACTTTCTACTCCCAAGGAGACAATAGATATTAAGCCGAAATGACGTCCGACGCGCGCATTTTCTCCGCCGCGCACCACATTTAAAAAAAATCATAGCGTGAAAACCGTGGGTTCGATCCGCGTGCCGCTCGAAGGCAATTACAGCGGAGATGCAGCCCTTTCCAAAGAGCCATGAAAAGACTTTCTACTCCCAAGGAGACAAGAGATATTAAGCCGAAATGACGTCCGACGCGCGCATTTTCTCCGCCGCGCACCACATTTAAAAAAAATCATAGCGTGAAAACCGTGGGTTCGATCCGCGTGCCGCTCGAAGGCGATTACAGCGGAGATGCAGCCCTTTCCAAAGAGCCATGAAAACACTTTCTACTCCCAAGGAGACAAGAGATATTAAGCCGAAATGACGTCCGACGCGCGCATTTCCTCCGCCGCGCACCACATTTAAAAAAATCATAGCGTGAAAACCGTGGGTTCGATCCGCGTGCCGCTCGAAGGCGATTACAGGGGAGATGCATCCCTTTCAAAAGAGCCATGAACAGACTTTCTACTCCCAAGGAGACCAGAAATATTAACATATAAAGCGTTACGCTCCAGTCGGATGAACGAGAAACGCTTGTACAATTGCAACGAATTGGAGGAGAAAGTTTAAACAAACGCGCTGACTTTGAACGCTCACATCTAGGCCGGGCCAACTCCAAATGGCGTGCAACTCGGTGTGCATCACCTCCATGACTGTCCCTAACGAACGCCACCTGCCACGCTTTCCGCCTATCCCTGGCGGCATTAAAAAATCGTAGCGTGATAACGATGGTTCCGATGCGCGTGCCGCTCGAAGGCGATTACAGGGGAGATGGAGCCCTTTCCAAAGAGGCATGAACAGACTTCCTACTCCCAAAGAGCCCAAAGATATTAAGCCGCAAATACGTCCTACGCGCGTCTTTTCTACGCCGCGCACCACATTTAAAAAATCGTATCGGAAGAACGGTGGGTCCAATCCGCGTGCCGCTTAAAGGCGATTACAAGGGAGATGCAGCCCTTTCCAAAGAGCCATGAAAAGACTTTCTACTCCCAAGGAGACAAGAGATATTAAGCCGAAATGACGTCCGACGCGCGCATTTCCTCCGCCGCGCACCACATTTAAAAAAATCATAGCGTGAAAACCGTGGGTTCGATCCGCGTGCCGCTCGAAGGCGATTACAGGGGAGATGCAGCCCTTTCCAAAGAGCCATGAACAGACTTTCTACACGCAATGAGACAAGAGATATTAAGCCGCAAATACGTCCGGCGCGCGTCTTTTCTCCGCCGCGCAACACATTTAAAAAAAATCGTAGCGTGAAAAACGTGGGTTCGATCCGCGTGCCGCTCGAAGGCGATTACAGGGGAGATGCATCCCTTTCAAAAGAGCCATGAACAGACTTTCTACTCCCAAGGAGACCAGAAATATTAACATATAAAGCGTTACGCTCCAGTCGGATGAACGAGAAACGCTTGTACAATTGCAACGAATTGGAGGAGAAAGTTTAAACAAACGCGCTGACTTTGAACGCTCACATCTAGGCCGGGCCAACTCCAAATGGCGTGCAACTCGGTGTGCATCACCTCCATGACTGTCCCTAACGAACGCCACCTGCCACGCTTTCCGCCTATCCCTGGCGGCATTAAAAAATCGTAGCGTGATAACGATGGTTCCGATGCGCGTGCCGCTCGAAGGCGATTACAGGGGAGATGGAGCCCTTTCCAAAGAGGCATGAACAGACTTCCTACTCCCAAAGAGCCCAAAGATATTAAGCCGCAAATACGTCCTACGCGCGTCTTTTCTACGCCGCGCACCACATTTAAAAAATCGTATCGGAAGAACGGTGGGTCCAATCCGCGTGCCGCTTAAAGGCGATTACAAGGGAGATGCAGCCCTTTCCAAAGAGCCATGAAAAGACTTTCTACTCCCAAGGAGACAAGAGATATTAAGCCGAAATGACGTCCGACGCGCGCATTTCCTCCGCCGCGCACCACATTTAAAAAAATCATAGCGTGAAAACCGTGGGTTCGATCCGCGTGCCGCTCGAAGGCGATTACAGGGGAGATGCAGCCCTTTCCAAAGAGCCATGAACAGACTTTCTACACGCAATGAGACAAGAGATATTAAGCCGCAAATACGTCCGGCGCGCGTCTTTTCTCCGCCGCGCAACACATTTAAAAAAAATCGTAGCGTGAAAAACGTGGGTTCGATCCGCGTGCCGCTCGAAGGCGATTACAGGGGAGATGCATCCCTTTCAAAAGAGCCATGAACAGACTTTCTACTCCCAAGGAGACCAGAAATATTAACATATAAAGCGTTACGCTCCAGTCGGATGAACGAGAAACGCTTGTACAATTGCAACGAATTGGAGGAGAAAGTTTAAACAAACGCGCTGACTTTGAACGCTCATATCTAGGCCGGGCCAACTCCAAATGGCGTGCAACTCGGTGTGCATCACCTCCATGACTGTCCCTAACGAACGCCACCTGCCACGCTTTCGGCCTATCCCTGGCGGCATTAAAAAATCGTAGCGTGATAACGATGGTTCCGATGCGCGTGCCGCTCGAAGGCGATTACAGGGGAGATACAGCCCTTTCCAAAGAGCCATGAACAGACTTTCTACTCCCAAGGAGACAAGAGATATTACGCGCATTTTCTCCGACGCGCACCACGTTTAAAAAATCGTAGCGTGAGAACGGTGGGTCCGATCCGCGTGCCGCTTAAAGGCGATTACAGGGGAGATGCAAACCTTTCCAAAGAGCCATGAAAAGACTTTCTACTCCCAAGGAGACAATAGATATTAAGCCGAAATGACGTCCGACGCGCGCATTTTCTCCGCCGCGCACCACATTTAAAAAAAATCATAGCGTGAAAACCGTGGGTTCGATCCGCGTGCCGCTCGAAGGCAATTACAGCGGAGATGCAGCCCTTTCCAAAGAGCCATGAACAGACTTCCTACTCCCAAAGAGCCCAAAGATATTAAGCCGCAAATACGTCCTACGCGCGTCTTTTCTACGCCGCGCACCACATTTAAAAAATCGTAGCGTAAGAACGGTGGGTCCGATCCGCGTGCCGCTTAAAGGCGATTACAGGGGAGATGCAAACCTTTCCAAAGAGCCATGA
The DNA here is from genome assembly GCF_041902795.1 of Electrophorus electricus. Taxonomy (NCBI): domain Eukaryota; kingdom Metazoa; phylum Chordata; class Actinopteri; order Gymnotiformes; family Gymnotidae; genus Electrophorus; species Electrophorus electricus. The sequence continues at coordinate 30,668,475 of NC_137505.1, read as the reverse complement.
ACAGACTTTCTACTCCCAATGAGACAAGAGATATCAAGCCGCAAATACGTCCGGCGCGCGTCTATTCTCCGCCGCGCAACACATTTAAAAAAAATCGTAGCGTGAAAACCGTGTGTTCGATCCGCGTGCCGCTTAAAGGCGATTACAGGGGAGATGCAGCCCTTTCCAAAGAGCCATGAAAAGACTTTCTACTCCCAAGGAGACAAGAGATATTAAGCCGAAATGACGTCCGACGCGCGCATTTCCTCCGCCGCGCACCACATTTAAAAAAATCATAGCGTGAAAACCGTGTGTTCGATCCGCGTGCCGCTCGAAGGCGATTACAGGGGAGATGCAGCCCTTTCCAAAGAGGCATGAACAGACTTCCTACTCCCAAGGAGCCCAAAGATATTAAGCCGCAAATACGTCCTACGCGCGTCTTTTCTACGCCGCGCACCACATTTAAAAAATCGTATCGGAAGAACGGTGGGTCCAATCCGCGTGCCGCTTAAAGGCGATTACAAGGGAGATGCAGCCCTTTCCAAAGAGCCATGAAAAGACTTTCTACTCCCAAGGAGACAAGAGATATTAAGCCGAAATGACGTCCGACGCGCGCATTTCCTCCGCCGCGCACCACATTTAAAAAAATCATAGCGTGAAAACCGTGGGTTCGATCCGCGTGCCGCTCGAAGGCGATTACAGGGGAGATGCAGCCCTTTCCAAAGAGCCATGAACAGACTTTCTACACCCAATGAGACAAGAGATATTAAGCCGCAAATACGTCCGGCGCGCGTCTTTTCTCCGCCGCGCAACACATTTAAAAAAAATCGTAGCGTGAAAAACGTGGGTTCGATCCGCGTGCCGCTCGAAGGCGATTACAGGGGAGATGCATCCCTTTCAAAAGAGCCATGAACAGACTTTCTACTCCCAAGGAGACCAGAAATATTAACATATAAAGCGTTACGCTCCAGTCGGATGAACGAGAAACGCTTGTACAATTGCAACGAATTGGAGGAGAAAGTTTAAACAAACGCGCTGACTTTGAACGCTCATATCTAGGCCGGGCCAACTCCAAATGGCGTGCAACTCGGTGTGCATCACCTCCATGACTGTCCCTAACGAACGCCACCTGCCACGCTTTCGGCCTATCCCTGGCGGCATTAAAAAATCGTAGCGTGATAACGATGGTTCCGATGCGCGTGCCGCTCGAAGGCGATTACAGGGGAGATACAGCCCTTTCCAAAGAGCCATGAACAGACTTTCTACTCCCAAGGAGACAAGAGATATTACGCGCATTTTCTCCGACGCGCACCACGTTTAAAAAATCGTAGCGTGAGAACGGTGGGTCCGATCCGCGTGCCGCTTAAAGGCGATTACAGGGGAGATGCAAACCTTTCCAAAGAGCCATGAAAAGACTTTCTACTCCCAAGGAGACAATAGATATTAAGCCGAAATGACGTCCGACGCGCGCATTTTCTCCGCCGCGCACCACATTTAAAAAAAATCATAGCGTGAAAACCGTGGGTTCGATCCGCGTGCCGCTCGAAGGCAATTACAGCGGAGATGCAGCCCTTTCCAAAGAGCCATGAAAAGACTTTCTACTCCCAAGGAGACAAGAGATATTAAGCCGAAATGACGTCCGACGCGCGCATTTTCTCCGCCGCGCACCACATTTAAAAAAAATCATAGCGTGAAAACCGTGGGTTCGATCCGCGTGCCGCTCGAAGGCGATTACAGCGGAGATGCAGCCCTTTCCAAAGAGCCATGAAAACACTTTCTACTCCCAAGGAGACAAGAGATATTAAGCCGAAATGACGTCCGACGCGCGCATTTCCTCCGCCGCGCACCACATTTAAAAAAATCATAGCGTGAAAACCGTGGGTTCGATCCGCGTGCCGCTCGAAGGCGATTACAGGGGAGATGCATCCCTTTCAAAAGAGCCATGAACAGACTTTCTACTCCCAAGGAGACCAGAAATATTAACATATAAAGCGTTACGCTCCAGTCGGATGAACGAGAAACGCTTGTACAATTGCAACGAATTGGAGGAGAAAGTTTAAACAAACGCGCTGACTTTGAACGCTCACATCTAGGCCGGGCCAACTCCAAATGGCGTGCAACTCGGTGTGCATCACCTCCATGACTGTCCCTAACGAACGCCACCTGCCACGCTTTCCGCCTATCCCTGGCGGCATTAAAAAATCGTAGCGTGATAACGATGGTTCCGATGCGCGTGCCGCTCGAAGGCGATTACAGGGGAGATGGAGCCCTTTCCAAAGAGGCATGAACAGACTTCCTACTCCCAAAGAGCCCAAAGATATTAAGCCGCAAATACGTCCTACGCGCGTCTTTTCTACGCCGCGCACCACATTTAAAAAATCGTAGCGTAAGAACGGTGGGTCCGATCCGCGTGCCGCTTAAAGGCGATTACAGGGGAGATGCAAACCTTTCCAAAGAGCCATGAACAGACTTTCTACTCCCAATGAGACAAGAGATATCAAGCCGCAAATACGTCCGGCGCGCGTCTATTCTCCGCCGCGCAACACATTTAAAAAAAATCGTAGCGTGAAAACCGTGGGTTCGATCCGCGTGCCGCTTAAAGGCGATTACAGGGGAGATGCAGCCCTTTCCAAAGAGCCATGAAAAGACTTTCTACTCCCAAGGAGACAAGAGATATTAAGCCGAAATGACGTCCGACGCGCGCATTTCCTCCGCCGCGCACCACATTTAAAAAAATCATAGCGTGAAAACCGTGGGTTCGATCCGCGTGCCGCTCGAAGGCGATTACAGGGGAGATGCAGCCCTTTCCAAAGAGGCATGAACAGACTTCCTACTCCCAAGGAGCCCAAAGATATTAAGCCGCAAATACGTCCTACGCGCGTCTTTTCTACGCCGCGCACCACATTTAAAAAATCGTATCGGAAGAAGGGTGGGTCCAATCCGCGTGCCGCTTAAAGGCGATTACAAGGGAGATGCAAACCTTTCCAAAGAGCCATGAAAAGACTTTCTACTCCCAAGGAGACAATAGATATTAAGCCGAAATGACGTCCGAAGCGCGCATTTTCTCCGCCGCGCACCACATTTAAAAAAATCATAGCGTGAAAACCGTGGGTTCGATCCGCGTGCCGCTCGAAGGCGATTACAGCGGCGATGCAGCCCTTTCCAAAGAGCCATGAAAAGACTTTCTACTCCCAAGGAGACAAGAGATATTAAGCCGAAATGACGTCCGACGCGCGCATTTCCTCCGCCGCGCACCACATTTAAAAAAATCATAGCGTGAAAACCGTGGGTTCGATCCGCGTGCCGCTCGAAGGCGATTACAGGGGAGATGCAGCCCTTTCCAAAGAGGCATGAACAGACTTCCTACTCCCAAGGAGCCCAAAGATATTAAGCCGCAAATACGTCCTACGCGCGTCTTTTCTACGCCGCGCACCACATTTAAAAAATCGTATCGGAAGAACGATGGGTCCAATCCGCGTGCCGCTTAAAGGCGATTACAAGGGAGATGCAGCCCTTTCCAAAGAGCCATGAAAAGACTTTCTACTCCCAAGGAGACAAGAGATATTAAGCCGAAATGACGTCCGACGCGCGCATTTCCTCCGCCGCGCACCACATTTAAAAAAATCATAGCGTGAAAACCGTGGGTTCGATCCGCGTGCCGCTCGAAGGCGATTACAGGGGAGATGCAGCCCTTTCCAAAGAGCCATGAACAGACTTTCTACACCCAATGAGACAAGAGATATTAAGCCGCAAATACGTCCGGCGCGCGTCTTTTCTCCGCCGCGCAACACATTTAAAAAAAATCGTAGCGTGAAAAACGTGGGTTCGATCCGCGTGCCGCTCGAAGGCGATTACAGGGGAGATGCATCCCTTTCAAAAGAGCCATGAACAGACTTTCTACTCCCAAGGAGACCAGAAATATTAACATATAAAGCGTTACGCTCCAGTCGGATGAACGAGAAACGCTTGTACAATTGCAACGAATTGGAGGAGAAAGTTTAAACAAACGCGCTGACTTTGAACGCTCACATCTAGGCCGGGCCAACTCCAAATGGCGTGCAACTCGGTGTGCATCACCTCCATGACTGTCCCTAACGAACGCCACCTGCCACGCTTTCGGCCTATCCCTGGCGGCATTAAAAAATCGTAGCGTGATAACGATGGTTCCGATGCGCGTGCCGCTCGAAGGCGATTACAGGGGAGATACAGCCCTTTCCAAAGAGCCATGAACAGACTTTCTACTCCCAAGGAGACAAGAGATATTACGCGCATTTTCTCCGACGCGCACCACGTTTAAAAAATCGTAGCGTGAGAACGGTGGGTCCGATCCGCGTGCCGCTTAAAGGCGATTACAGGGGAGATGCAAACCTTTCCAAAGAGCCATGAAAAGACTTTCTACTCCCAAGGAGACAAGAGATATTACGCCGCAATGACGTCCGACGCGCGCATTTTCTCCGCCGCGCAGCACATTTAAAAAAATCATAGCGTGAAAACCGTGGGTTCGATCCGCGTGCCGCTCGAAGGCGATTACAGGGGAGATGGAGCCCTTTCCAAAGAGGCATGAACAGACTTCCTACTCCCAAGGAGCCCAAAGATATTAAGCCGCAAATACGTCCTACGCGCGTCTTTTCTACGCCGCGCACCACATTTAAAAAATCGTAGCGTAAGAACGGTGGGTCAGATCCGCGTGCCGCTTAAAGGCGATTACAGGGGAGATGCAAACCTTTCCAAAGAGCCATGAAAAGACTTTCTACTCCCAATGAGACAAGAGATATCAAGCCGCAAATACGTCCGGCGCGCGTCTATTCTCCGCCGCGCAACACATTTAAAAAAAATCGTAGCGTGAAAACCGTGGGTTCGATCCGCGTGCCGCTTAAAGGCGATTACAAGGGAGATGCAGCCCTTTCCAAAGAGCCATGAAAAGACTTTCTACTCCCAAGGAGACAAGACATATTAAGCCGAAATGACGTCCGACGCGCGCATTTTCTCCGCCGCGCACCACATTTAAAAAAAATCATAGCGTGAAAACCGTGGGTTCGATCCGCGTGCCGCTCGAAGTCGATTACAGCGGAGATGCAGCCCTTTCCAAAGAGCCATGAAAAGACTTTCTACTCCCAAGGAGACAAGAGATATTAAGCCGAAATGACGTCCGACGCGCGCATTTCCTCCGCCGCGCACCACATTTAAAAAAATCATAGCGTGAAAACCGTGGGTTCGATCCGCGTGCCGCTCGAAGGCGATTACAGGGGAGATGCATCCCTTTCAAAAGAGCCATGAACAGACTTTCTACTCCCAAGGAGACCAGAAATATTAACATATAAAGCGTTACGCTCCAGTCGGATGAACGAGAAACGCTTGTACAATTGCAACGAATTGGAGGAGAAAGTTTAAACAAACGCGCTGACTTTGAACGCTCACATCTAGGCCGGGCCAACTCCAAATGGCGTGCAACTCGGTGTGCATCACCTCCATGACTGTCCCTAACGAACGCCACCTGCCACGCTTTCGGCCTATCCCTGGCGGCATTAAAAAATCGTAGCGTGATAACGATGGTTCCGATGCGCGTGCCGCTCGAAGGCGATTACAGGGGAGATGGAGCCCTTTCCAAAGAGGCATGAACAGACTTCCTACTCCCAAAGAGCCCAAAGATATTAAGCCGCAAATACATCCTACGCGCGTCTTTTCTACGCCGCGCACCACATTTAAAAAATCGTAGCGTAAGAACGGTGGGTCCGATCCGCGTGCCGCTTAAAGGCGATTACAGGGGAGATGCAAACCTTTCCAAAGAGCCATGAACAGACTTTCTACTCCCAATGAGACAAGAGATATCAAGCCGCAAATACGTCCGGCGCGCGTCTATTCTCCGCCGCGCAACACATTTAAAAAAAAATCGTAGCGTGAAAACCGTGTGTTCGATCCGCGTGCCGCTTAAAGGCGATTACAGGGGAGATGCAGCCCTTTCCAAAGAGCCATGAAAAGACTTTCTACTCCCAAGGAGACAAGATATATTAAGCCGAAATGACGTCCGACGCGCGCATTTCCTCCGCCGCGCACCACATTTAAAAAAATCATAGCGTGAAAACCGTGTGTTCGATCCGCGTGCCGCTCGAAGGCGATTACAGGGGAGATGCAGCCCTTTCCAAAGAGGCATGAACAGACTTCCTACTCCCAAGGAGCCCAAAGATATTAAGCCGCAAATACGTCCTACGCGCGTCTTTTCTACGCCGCGCACCACATTTAAAAAATCGTATCGGAAGAACGGTGGGTCCAATCCGCGTGCCGCTTAAAGGCGATTACAAGGGAGATGCAAACCTTTCCAAAGAGCCATGAAAAGACTTTCTACTCCCAAGGAGACAATAGATATTAAGCCGAAATGACGTCCGAAGCGCGCATTTTCTCCGCCGCGCACCACATTTAAAAAAATCATAGCGTGAAAACCGTGGGTTCGATCCGCGTGCCGCTCGAAGGCGATTACAGCGGAGATGCAGCCCTTTCCAAAGAGCCATGAAAAGACTTTCTACTCCCAAGGAGACAAGAGATATTAAGCCGAAATGACGTCCGACGCGCGCATTTCCTCCGCCGCGCACCACATTTAAAAAAATCATAGCGTGAAAACCGTGGGTTCGATCCGCGTGCCGCTCGAAGGCGATTACAGGGGAGATGCAGCCCTTTCCAAAGAGCCATGAACAGACTTTCTACTCCCAAGGAGACCAGAAATATTAACTTATAAAGCGTTACGCTCCAGTCGGATGAACGAGAAACGCTTGTACAATTGCAACGAATTGGAGGAGAAAGTTTAAACAAACGCGCTGACTTTGAACGCTCACATCTAGGCCGGGCCAACTCCAAATGGCGTGCAACTCGGTGTGCATCACCTCCATGACTGTCCCTAACGAACGCCACCTGCCACGCTTTCGGCCTATCCCTGGCGGCATTAAAAAATCGTAGCGTGATAACGATGGTTCCGATGCGCGTGCCGCTCGAAGGCGATTACAGGGGAGATACAGCCCTTTCCAAAGAGCCATGAACAGACTTTCTACTCCCAAGGAGACAAGAGATATTACGCGCATTTTCTCCGACGCGCACCACGTTTAAAAAATCGTAGCGTGAGAACGGTGGGTCCGATCCGCGTGCCGCTTAAAGGCGATTACAGGGGAGATGCAACCCTTTCCAAAGAGGCATGAACAGACTTCCTACTCCCAAGGAGACAAGAGATATTAAGCCGCAATGACGTCCGACGCGCGCATTTTCTCCGCCGCGCAGCACATTTAAAAAAATCATAGCGTGAAAACCGTGGGTTCGATCCGCGTGCCGCTCGAAGGCGATTACAGGGGAGATGGAGCCCTTTCCAAAGAGGCATGAACAGACTTCCTACTCCCAAGGAGCCCAAAGATATTAAGCCGCAAATACGTCCTACGCGCGTCTTTTCTACGCCGCGCACCACATTTAAAAAATCGTAGCGTAAGAACGGTGGGTCAGATCCGCGTGCCGCTTAAAGGCGATTACAGGGGAGATGCAAACCTTTCCAAAGAGCCATGAAAAGACTTTCTACTCCCAAGGAGACAAGAGATATTAAGCCGCAATGACGTCCGACGCGCGCATTTTCTCCGACGCGCAACACATTTAAAAAAATCATAGCGTGAAAACCGTGGGTTCGATCCGCGTGCCGCTCGAAGGCGATTACAGGGGAGATGCAGCCCTTTCCAAAGAGCCATGAACAGACTTTCTACTCCCAATGAGACAAGAGATATCAAGCCGCAAATACGTCCGGCGCGCGTCTATTCTCCGCCGCGCAACACATTTAAAAAAAATCGTAGCGTGAAAACCGTGGGTTCGATCCGCGTGCCGCTTAAAGGCGATTACAAGGGAGATGCAGCCCTTTCCAAAGAGCCATGAAAAGACTTTCTACTCCCAAGGAGACAATAGATATTAAGCCGAAATGACGTCCGACGCGCGCATTTTCTCCGCCGCGCACCACATTTAAAAAAAATCATAGCGTGAAAACCGTGGGTTCGATCCGCGTGCCGCTCGAAGGCGATTACAGCGGAGATGCAGCCCTTTCCAAAGAGCCATGAAAAGACTTTCTACTCCCAAGGAGACAAGAGATATTAAGCCGAAATGACGTCCGACGCGCGCATTTTCTCCGCCGCGCACCACATTTAAAAAAAATCATAGCGTGAAAACCGTGGGTTCGATCCGCGTGCCGCTCGAAGGCGATTACAGCGGAGATGCAGCCCTTTCCAAAGAGCCATGAAAAGACTTTCTACTCCCAAGGAGACAAGAGATATTAAGCCGAAATGACGTCCGACGCGCGCATTTCCTCCGCCGCGCACCACATTTAAAAAAATCATAGCGTGAAAACCGTGGGTTCGATCCGCGTGCCGCTCGAAGGCGATTACAGGGGAGATGCATCCCTTTCAAAAGAGCCATGAACAGACTTTCTACTCCCAAGGAGACCAGAAATATTAACATATAAAGCGTTACGCTCCAGTCGGATGAACGAGAAACGCTTGTACAATTGCAACGAATTGGAGGAGAAAGTTTAAACAAACGCGCTGACTTTGAACGCTCACATCTAGGCCGGGCCAACTCCAAATGGCGTGCAACTCGGTGTGCATCACCTCCATGACTGTCCCTAACGAACGCCACCTGCCACGCTTTCGGCCTATCCCTGGCGGCATTAAAAAATCGTAGCGTGATAACGATGGTTCCGATGCGCGTGCCGCTCGAAGGCGATTACAGGGGAGATGGAGCCCTTTCCAAAGAGGAATGAACAGACTTCCTACTCCCAAAGAGCCCAAAGATATTAAGCCGCAAATACGTCCTACGCGCGTCTATTCTCCGCCGCGCAACACATTTAAAAAAAATCGTAGCGTGAAAACCGTGTGTTCGATCCGCGTGCCGCTTAAAGGCGATTACAGGGGAGATGCAGCCCTTTCCAAAGAGCCATGAAAAGACTTTCTACTCCCAAGGAGACAAGAGATATTAAGCCGAAATGACGTCCGACGCGCGCATTTCCTCCGCCGCGCACCACATTTAAAAAAATCATAGCGTGAAAACCGTGTGTTCGATCCGCGTGCCGCTCGAAGGCGATTACAGGGGAGATGCAGCCCTTTCCAAAGAGCCATGAACAGACTTCCTACTCCCAAGGAGCCCAAAGATATTAAGCCGCAAATACGTCCTACGCGCGTCTTTTCTACGCCGCGCACCACATTTAAAAAATCGTATCGGAAGAACGGTGGGTCCAATCCGCGTGCCGCTTAAAGGCGATTACAAGGGAGATGCAGCCCTTTCCAAAGAGCCATGAAAAGACTTTCTACTCCCAAGGAGACAAGAGATATTAAGCCGAAATGACGTCCGACGCGCGCATTTCCTCCGCCGCGCACCACATTTAAAAAAATCATAGCGTGAAAACCGTGGGTTCGATCCGCGTGCCGCTCGAAGGCGATTACAGGGGAGATGCAGCCCTTTCCAAAGAGGCATGAACAGACTTCCTACTCCCAAGGAGCCCAAAGATATTAAGCCGCAAATACGTCCTACGCGCGTCTTTTCTACGCCGCGCACCACATTTAAAAAATCGTATCGGAAGAACGATGGGTCCAATCCGCGTGCCGCTTAAAGGCGATTACAAGGGAGATGCAGCCCTTTCCAAAGAGCCATGAAAAGACTTTCTACTCCCAAGGAGACAAGAGATATTAAGCCGAAATGACGTCCGACGCCCGCATTTCCTCCGCCGCGCACCACATTTAAAAAAATCATAGCGTGAAAACCGTGGGTTCGATCCGCGTGCCGCTCGAAGGCGATTACAGGGGAGATGCAGCCCTTTCCAAAGAGCCATGAACAGACTTTCTACTCCCAAGGAGACAAGAGATATTACGCGCATTTTCTCCGACGCGCACCACGTTTAAAAAATCGTAGCGTGAGAACGGTGGGTCCGATCCGCGTGCCGCTTAAAGGCGATTACAGGGGAGATGCAACCCTTTCCAAAGAGGCATGAACAGACTTCCTACTCCCAAGGAGACAAGAGATATTAAGCCGCAATGACGTCCGACGCGCGCATTTTCTCCGCCGCGCAGCACATTTAAAAAAATCATAGCGTGAAAACCGTGGGTTCGATCCGCGTGCCGCTCGAAGGCGATTACAGGGGAGATGGAGCCCTTTCCAAAGAGGCATGAACAGACTTCCTACTCCCAAGGAGCCCAAAGATATTAAGCCGCAAATACGTCCTACACGCGTCTTTTCTACGCCGCGCACCACATTTAAAAAATCGTAGCGTAAGAACGGTGGGTCAGATCCGCGTGCCGCTTAAAGGCGATTACAGGGGAGATGCAAACCTTTCCAAAGAGCCATGAAAAGACTTTCTACTCCCAAGGAGACAAGAGATATTAAGCCGCAATGACGTCCGACGCGCGCATTTTCTCCGACGCGCAACACATTTAAAAAAATCATAGCGTGAAAACCGTGTGTTCGATCCGCGTGCCGCTTAAAGGCGATTACAGGGGAGATGCAGCCCTTTCCAAAGAGCCATGAAAAGACTTTCTACTCCCAAGGAGACAAGAGATATTAAGCCGAAATGACGTCCGACGCGCGCATTTCCTCCGCCGCGCACCACATTTAAAAAAATCATAGCGTGAAAACCGTGTGTTCGATCCGCGTGCCGCTCAAAGGCGATTACAGGGGAGATGCAGCCCTTTCCAAAGAGGCATGAACAGACTTCCTACTCCCAAGGAGCCCAAAGATATTAAGCCGCAAATACGTCCTACGCGCGTCTTTTCTACGCCGCGCACCACATTTAAAAAATCGTATCGGAAGAACGGTGGGTCCAATCCGCGTGCCGCTTAAAGGCGATTACAAGGGAGATGCAGCCCTTTCCAAAGAGCCATGAAAAGACTTTCTACTCCCAAGGAGACAAGAGATATTAAGCCGAAATGACGTCCGACGCGCGCATTTCCTCCGCCGCGCACCACATTTAAAAAAATCATAGCGTGAAAACCGTGGGTTCGATCCGCGTGCCGCTCGAAGGCGATTACAGGGGAGATGCAGCCCTTTCTAAAGAGCCATGAACAGACTTTCTACACCCAATGAGACAAGAGATATTAAGCCGCAAATACGTCCGGCGCGCGTCTTTTCTCCGCCGCGCAACACATTTAAAAAAAATCGTAGCGTGAAAAACGTGGGTTCGATCCGCGTGCCGCTCGAAGGCGATTACAGGGGAGATGCATCCCTTTCAAAAGAGCCATGAACAGACTTTCTACTCCCAAGGAGACCAGAAATATTAACATATAAAGCGTTACGCTCCAGTCGGATGAACGAGAAACGCTTGTACAATTGCAACGAATTGGAGGAGAAAGTTTAAACAAACGCGCTGACTTTGAACGCTCACATCTAGGCCGGGCCAACTCCAAATGGCGTGCAACTCGGTGTGCATCACCTCCATGACTGTCCCTAACGAACGCCACCTGCCACGCTTTCGGCCTATCCCTGGCGGCATTAAAAAATCGTAGCGTGATAACGATGGTTCCGATGCGCGTGCCGCTCGAAGGCGATTACAGGGGAGATACAGCCCTTTCCAAAGAGCCATGAACAGACTTTCTACTCCCAAGGAGACAAGAGATATTACGCGCATTTTCTCCGACGCGCACCACGTTTAAAAAATCGTAGCGTGAGAACGGTGGGTCCGATCCGCGTGCCGCTTAAAGGCGATTACAGGGGAGATGCAAACCTTTCCAAAGAGCCATGAAAAGACTTTCTACTCCCAAGGAGACAAGAGATATTACGCCGCAATGACGTCCGACGCGCGCATTTTCTCCGACGCGCAACACATTTAAAAAAATCATAGCGTGAAAACCGTGGGTTCGATCCGCGTGCCGCTCGAAGGCGATTACAGGGGAGATGCAGCCCTTTCCAAAGAGCCATGAACAGACTTTCTACTCCCAATGAGACAAGAGATATCAAGCCGCAAATACGTCCGGCGCGCGTCTATTCTCCGCCGCGCAACACATTTAAAAAAAATCGTAGCGTGAAAACCGTGGGTTCGATCCGCGTGCCGCTTAAAGGCGATTACAGGGGAGATGCAGCCCTTTCCAAAGAGCCATGAAAAGACTTTCTACTCCCAAGGAGACAAGAGATATTAAGCCGAAATGACGTCCGACGCGCGCATATCCTCCGCCGCGCACCACATTTAAAAAAATCATAGCGTGAAAACCGTGGGTTCGATCCGCGTGCCGCTCGAAGGCGATTACAGGGGAGATGCAGCCCTTTCCAAAGAGGCATGAACAGACTTCCTACTCCCAAGGAGCCCAAAGATATTAAGCCGCAAATACGTCCTACGCGCGTCTTTTCTACGCCGCGCACCACATTTAAAAAATCGTATCGGAAGAACGGTGGGTCCAATCCGCGTGCCGCTTAAAGGCGATTACAAGGGAGATGCAAACCTTTCCAAAGAGCCATGAAAAGACTTTCTACTCCCAAGGAGACAATAGATATTAAGCCGAAATGACGTCCGAAGCGCGCATTTTCTCCGCCGCGCACCACATTTAAAAAAATCATAGCGTGAAAACCGTGGGTTCGATCCGCGTGCCGCTCGAAGGCGATTACAGCGGAGATGCAGCCCTTTCCAAAGAGCCATGAAAAGACTTTCTACTGCCAAGGAGACAAGAGATATTAAGCCGAAATGACGTCCGACGCGCGCATTTCCTCCGCCGCGCACCACATTTAAAAAAATCATAGCGTGAAAACCGTGGGTTCGATCCGCGTGCCGCTCGAAGGCGATTACAGGGGAGATGCAGCCCTTTCCAAAGAGCCATGAACAGACTTTCTACTCCCAAGGAGACCAGAAATATTAACTTATAAAGCGTTACGCTCCAGTCGGATGAACGAGAAACGCTTGTACAATTGCAACGAATTGGAGGAGAAAGTTTAAACAAACGCGCTGACTTTGAACGCTCACATCTAGGCCGGGCCAACTCCAAATGGCGTGCAACTCGGTGTGCATCACCTCCATGACTGTCCCTAACGAACGCCACCTGCCACGCTTTCGGCCTATCCCTGGCGGCATTAAAAAATCGTAGCGTGATAACGATGGTTCCGATGCGCGTGCCGCTCGAAGGCGATTACAGGGGAGATACAGCCCTTTCCAAAGAGCCATGAACAGACTTTCTACTCCCAAGGAGACAAGAGATATTACGCGCATTTTCTCCGACGCGCACCACGTTTAAAAAATCGTAGCGTGAGAACGGTGGGTCCGATCCGCGTGCCGCTTAAAGGCGATTACAGGGGAGATGCAACCCTTTCCAAAGAGGCATGAACAGACTTCCTACTCCCAAGGAGACAAGAGATATTAAGCCGCAATGACGTCCGACGCGCGCATTTTCTCCGCCGCGCAGCACATTTAAAAAAATCATAGCGTGAAAACCGTGGGTTCGATCCGCGTGCCGCTCGAAGGCGATTACAGGGGAGATGGAGCCCTTTCCAAAGAGGCATGAACAGACTTCCTACTCCCAAGGAGCCCAAAGATATTAAGCCGCAAATACGTCCAACGCGCGTCTTTTCTACGCCGCGCACCACATTTAAAAAATCGTAGCGTAAGAACGGTGGGTCAGATCCGCGTGCCGCTTAAAGGCGATTACAGGGGAGATGCAAACCTTTCCAAAGAGCCATGAAAAGACTTTCTACTCCCAAGGAGACAAGAGATATTAAGCCGCAATGACGTCCGACGCGCGCATTTTCTCCGACGCGCAACACATTTAAAAAAATCATAGCGTGAAAACCGTGTGTTCGATCCGCGTGCCGCTTAAGGGCGATTACAGGGGAGATGCATCCCTTTCAAAAGAGCCATGAACAGACTTTCTACTCCCAAGGAGACCAGAAATATTAACATATAAAGCGTTACGCTCCAGTCGGATGAACGAGAAACGCTTGTACAATTGCAACGAATTGGAGGAGAAAGTTTAAACAAACGCGCTGACTTTGAAGGCTCACATCTAGGCCGGGCCAGGTCCAAATGGCCTGCAACTCGGTCCGCATCACGTCCATGACTTTTCCTAACGAACGCCACCTGCCAAGCTTTCAGCCCGTCCATGTCGGCATCAAAAAATCGTAGCGTGATAACGATGGTTCCGATCCGCGTGCCGCGCGAAGGCGATTACAGGGGAGATGCAGCCCTTTCCAAAGAGCTATGAACAGACTTCCTACTCCCAAGGAGCCCAAAGATATTAAGCCGCAAATACGTCCTACGCGCGTCTTTTCTACGCCGCGCACCACATTTAAAAAATCGTATCGGAAGAACGGTGGGTCCAATCCGCGTGCCGCTTAAAGGCGATTACAAGGGAGATGCAGCCCTTTCCAAAGAGCCATGAAAAGACTTTCTACTCCCAAGGAGACAAGAGATATTAAGCCGAAATGACGTCCGACGCGCGCATTTCCTCCGCCGCGCACCACATTTAAAAAAATCATAGCGTGAAAACCGTGGGTTCGATCCGCGTGCCGCTCGAAGGCGATTACAGGGGAGATGCAGCCCTTTCCAAAGAGCCATGAACAGACTTTCTACACCCAATGAGACAAGAGATATTAAGCCGCAAATACGTCCGGCGCGCGTCTTTTCTCCGCCGCGCAACACATTTAAAAAAAATCGTAGCGTGAAAAACGTGGGTTCGATCCGCGTGCCGCTCGAAGGCGATTACAGGGGAGATGCATCCCTTTCAAAAGAGCCATGAACAGACTTTCTACTCCCAAGGAGACCAGAAATATTAACATATAAAGCGTTACGCTCCAGTCGGATGAACGAGAAACGCTTGTACAATTGCAACGAATTGGAGGAGAAAGTTTAAACAAACGCGCTGACTTTGAACGCTCATATCTAGGCCGGGCCAACTCCAAATGGCGTGCAACTCGGTGTGCATCACCTCCATGACTGTCCCTAACGAACGCCACCTGCCACGCTTTCGGCCTATCCCTGGCGGCATTAAAAAATCGTAGCGTGATAACGATGGTTCCGATGCGCGTGCCGCTCGAAGGCGATTACAGGGGAGATACAGCCCTTTCCAAAGAGCCATGAACAGACTTTCTACTCCCAAGGAGACAAGAGATATTACGCGCATTTTCTCCGACGCGCACCACGTTTAAAAAATCGTAGCGTGAGAACGGTGGGTCCGATCCGCGTGCCGCTTAAAGGCGATTACAGGGGAGATGCAAACCTTTCCAAAGAGCCATGAAAAGACTTTCTACTCCCAAGGAGACAAGAGATATTACGCCGCAATGACGTCCGACGCGCGCATTTTCTCCGACGCGCAACACATTTAAAAAAATCATAGCGTGAAAACCGTGGGTTCGATCCGCGTGCCGCTCGAAGGCGATTACAGGGGAGATGCAGCCCTTTCCAAAGAGCCATGAACAGACTTTCTACTCCCAATGAGACAAGAGATATCAAGCCGCAAATACGTCCGGCGCGCGTCTATTCTCCGCCGCGCAACACATTTAAAAAAAATCGTACCGTGAAAACCGTGGGTTCGATCCGCGTGCCGCTTAAAGGCGATTACAGGGGAGATGCAGCCCTTTCCAAAGAGCCATGAAAAGACTTTCTACTCCCAAGGAGACAAGAGATATTAAGCCGAAATGACGTCCGACGCGCGCATTTCCTCCGCCGCGCACCACATTTAAAAAAATCATAGCGTGAAAACCGTGGGTTCGATCCGCGTGCCGCTCGAAGGCGATTACAGGGGAGATGCAGCCCTTTCCAAAGAGGCATGAACAGACTTCCTACTCCCAAGGAGCCCAAAGATATTAAGCCGCAAATACGTCCTACGCGCGTCTTTTCTACGCCGCGCACCACATTTAAAAAATCGTATCGGAAGAACGGTGGGTCCAATCCGCGTGCCGCTTAAAGGCGATTACAAGGGAGATGCAAACCTTTCCAAAGAGCCATGAAAAGACTTTCTACTCCCAAGGAGACAATAGATATTAAGCCGAAATGACGTCCGAAGCGCGCATTTTCTCCGCCGCGCACCACATTTAAAAAAATCATAGCGTGAAAACCGTGGGTTCGATCCGCGTGCCGCTCGAAGGCGATTACAGCGGAGATGCAGCCCTTTCCAAAGAGCCATGAAAAGACTTTCTACTCCCAAGGAGACAAGAGATATTAAGCCGAAATGACGTCCGACGCGCGCATTTCCTCCGCCGCGCACCACATTTAAAAAAATCATAGCGTGAAAACCGTGGGTTCGATCCGCGTGCCGCTCGAAGGCGATTACAGGGGAGATGCAGCCCTTTCCAAAGAGCCATGAACAGACTTTCTACTCCCAAGGAGACCAGAAATATTAACTTATAAAGCGTTACGCTCCAGTCGGATGAACGAGAAACGCTTGTACAATTGCAACGAATTGGAGGAGAAAGTTTAAACAAACGCGCTGACTTTGAACGCTCACATCTAGGCCGGGCCAACTCCAAATGGCGTGCAACTCGGTGTGCATCACCTCCATGACTGTCCCTAACGAACGCCACCTGCCACGCTTTCGGCCTATCCCTGGCGGCATTAAAAAATCGTAGCGTGATAACGATGGTTCCGATGCGCGTGCCGCTCGAAGGCGATTACAGGGGAGATACAGCCCTTTCCAAAGAGCCATGAACAGACTTTCTACTCCCAAGGAGACAAGAGATATTACGCGCATTTTCTCCGACGCGCACCACGTTTAAAAAATCGTAGCGTGAGAACGGTGGGTCCGATCCGCGTGCCGCTTAAAGGCGATTACAGGGGAGATGCAACCCTTTCCAAAGAGGCATGAACAGACTTCCTACTCCCAAGGAGACAAGAGATATTAAGCCGCAATGACGTCCGACGCGCGCATTTTCTCCGCCGCGCAGCACATTTAAAAAAATCATAGCGTGAAAACCGTGGGTTCGATCCGCGTGCCGCTCGAAGGCGATTACAGGGGAGATGGAGCCCTTTCCAAAGAGGCATGAACAGACTTCCTACTCCCAAGGAGCCCAAAGATATTAAGCCGCAAATACGTCCTACGCGCGTCTTTTCTACGCCGCGCACCACATTTAAAAAATCGTAGCGTAAGAACGGTGGGTCAGATCCGCGTGCCGCTTAAAGGCGATTACAGGGGAGATGCAAACCTTTCCAAAGAGCCATGAAAAGACTTTCTACTCCCAAGGAGACAAGAGATATTAAGCCGAAATGACGTCCGACGCGCGCATTTCCTCCGCCGCGCACCACATTTAAAAAAATCATAGCGTGAAAACCGTGGGTTCGATCCGCGTGCCGCTCGAAGGCGATTACAGGGGAGATGCAGCCCTTTCTAAAGAGCCATGAACAGACTTTCTACACCCAATGAGACAAGAGATATTAAGCCGCAAATACGTCCGGCGCGCGTCTTTTCTCCGCCGCGCAACACATTTAAAAAAAATCGTAGCGTGAAAAACGTGGGTTCGATCCGCGTGCCGCTCGAAGGCGATTACAGGGGAGATGCATCCCTTTCAAAAGAGCCATGAACAGACTTTCTACTCCCAAGGAGACCAGAAATATTAACATATAAAGCGTTACGCTCCAGTCGGATGAACGAGAAACGCTTGTACAATTGCAACGAATTGGAGGAGAAAGTTTAAACAAACGCGCTGACTTTGAACGCTCACATCTAGGCCGGGCCAACTCCAAATGGCGTGCAACTCGGTGTGCATCACCTCCATGACTGTCCCTAACGAACGCCACCTGCCACGCTTTCGGCCTATCCCTGGCGGCATTAAAAAATCGTAGCGTGATAACGATGGTTCCGATGCGCGTGCCGCTCGAAGGCGATTACAGGGGAGATACAGCCCTTTCCAAAGAGCCATGAACAGACTTTCTACTCCCAAGGAGACAAGAGATATTACGCGCATTTTCTCCGACGCGCACCACGTTTAAAAAATCGTAGCGTGAGAACGGTGGGTCCGATCCGCGTGCCGCTTAAAGGCGATTACAGGGGAGATGCAAACCTTTCCAAAGAGCCATGAAAAGACTTTCTACTCCCAAGGAGACAAGAGATATTAAGCCGAAATGACGTCCGACGCGCGCATTTCCTCCGCCGCGCACCACATTTAAAAAAATCATAGCGTGAAAACCGTGGGTTCGATCCGCGTGCCGCTCGAAGGCGATTACAGGGGAGATGCAGCCCTTTCTAAAGAGCCATGAACAGACTTTCTACACCCAATGAGACAAGAGATATTAAGCCGCAAATACGTCCGGCGCGCGTCTTTTCTCCGCCGCGCAACACATTTAAAAAAAATCGTAGCGTGAAAAACGTGGGTTCGATCCGCGTGCCGCTCGAAGGCGATTACAGGGGAGATGCATCCCTTTCAAAAGAGCCATGAACAGACTTTCTACTCCCAAGGAGACCAGAAATATTAACATATAAAGCGTTACGCTCCAGTCGGATGAACGAGAAACGCTTGTACAATTGCAACGAATTGGAGGAGAAAGTTTAAACAAACGCGCTGACTTTGAACGCTCACATCTAGGCCGGGCCAACTCCAAATGGCGTGCAACTCGGTGTGCATCACCTCCATGACTGTCCCTAACGAACGCCACCTGCCACGCTTTCGGCCTATCCCTGGCGGCATTAAAAAATCGTAGCGTGATAACGATGGTTCCGATGCGCGTGCCGCTCGAAGGCGATTACAGGGGAGATACAGCCCTTTCCAAAGAGCCATGAACAGACTTTCTACTCCCAAGGAGACAAGAGATATTACGCGCATTTTCTCCGACGCGCACCACGTTTAAAAAATCGTAGCGTGAGAACGGTGGGTCCGATCCGCGTGCCGCTTAAAGGCGATTACAGGGGAGATGCAAACCTTTCCAAAGAGCCATGAAAAGACTTTCTACTCCCAAGGAGACAAGAGATATTACGCCGCAATGACGTCCGACGCGCGCATTTTCTCCGACGCGCAACACATTTAAAAAAATCATAGCGTGAAAACCGTGGGTTCGATCCGCGTGCCGCTCGAAGGCGATTACAGGGGAGATGCAGCCCTTTCCAAAGAGGCATGAACAGACTTCCTACTCCCAAGGAGCCCAAAGATATTAAGCCGCAAATACGTCCTACGCGCGTCTTTTCTACGCCGCGCACCACATTTAAAAAATCGTATCGGAAGAACGGTGGGTCCAATCCGCGTGCCGCTTAAAGGCGATTACAAGGGAGATGCAAACCTTTCCAAAGAGCCATGAAAAGACTTTCTACTCCCAAGGAGACAATAGATATTAAGCCGAAATGACGTCCGAAGCGCGCATTTTCTCCGCCGCGCACCACATTTAAAAAAATCATAGCGTGAAAACCGTGGGTTCGATCCGCGTGCCGCTCGAAGGCGATTACAGCGGAGATGCAGCCCTTTCCAAAGAGCCATGAAAAGACTTTCTACTGCCAAGGAGACAAGAGATATTAAGCCGAAATGACGTCCGACGCGCGCATTTCCTCCGCCGCGCACCACATTTAAAAAAATCATAGCGTGAAAACCGTGGGTTCGATCCGCGTGCCGCTCGAAGGCGATTACAGGGGAGATGCAGCCCTTTCCAAAGAGCCATGAACAGACTTTCTACTCCCAAGGAGACCAGAAATATTAACTTATAAAGCGTTACGCTCCAGTCGGATGAACGAGAAACGCTTGTACAATTGCAACGAATTGGAGGAGAAAGTTTAAACAAACGCGCTGACTTTGAACGCTCACATCTAGGCCGGGCCAACTCCAAATGGCGTGCAACTCGGTGTGCATCACCTCCATGACTGTCCCTAACGAACGCCACCTGCCACGCTTTCGGCCTATCCCTGGCGGCATTAAAAAATCGTAGCGTGATAACGATGGTTCCGATGCGCGTGCCGCTCGAAGGCGATTACAGGGGAGATACAGCCCTTTCCAAAGAGCCATGAACAGACTTTCTACTCCCAAGGAGACAAGAGATATTACGCGCATTTTCTCCGACGCGCACCACGTTTAAAAAATCGTAGCGTGAGAACGGTGGGTCCGATCCGCGTGCCGCTTAAAGGCGATTACAGGGGAGATGCAACCCTTTCCAAAGAGGCATGAACAGACTTCCTACTCCCAAGGAGACAAGAGATATTAAGCCGCAATGACGTCCGACGCGCGCATTTTCTCCGCCGCGCAGCACATTTAAAAAAATCATAGCGTGAAAACCGTGGGTTCGATCCGCGTGCCGCTCGAAGGCGATTACAGGGGAGATGGAGCCCTTTCCAAAGAGGCATGAACAGACTTCCTACTCCCAAGGAGCCCAAAGATATTAAGCCGCAAATACGTCCAACGCGCGTCTTTTCTACGCCGCGCACCACATTTAAAAAATCGTAGCGTAAGAACGGTGGGTCAGATCCGCGTGCCGCTTAAAGGCGATTACAGGGGAGATGCAAACCTTTCCAAAGAGCCATGAAAAGACTTTCTACTCCCAAGGAGACAAGAGATATTAAGCCGCAATGACGTCCGACGCGCGCATTTTCTCCGACGCGCAACACATTTAAAAAAATCATAGCGTGAAAACCGTGTGTTCGATCCGCGTGCCGCTTAAGGGCGATTACAGGGGAGATGCATCCCTTTCAAAAGAGCCATGAACAGACTTTCTACTCCCAAGGAGACCAGAAATATTAACATATAAAGCGTTACGCTCCAGTCGGATGAACGAGAAACGCTTGTACAATTGCAACGAATTGGAGGAGAAAGTTTAAACAAACGCGCTGACTTTGAAGGCTCACATCTAGGCCGGGCCAACTCCAAATGGCCTGCAACTCGGTCCGCATCACGTCCATGACTTTTCCTAACGAACGCCACCTGCCAAGCTTTCAGCCCGTCCATGTCGGCATCAAAAAATCGTAGCGTGATAACGATGGTTCCGATCCGCGTGCCGCGCGAAGGCGATTACAGGGGAGATGCAGCCCTTTCCAAAGAGCTATGAACAGACTTCCTACTCCCAAGGAGCCCAAAGATATTAAGCCGCAAATACGTCCTACGCGCGTCTTTTCTACGCCGCGCACCACATTTAAAAAATCGTATCGGAAGAACGGTGGGTCCAATCCGCGTGCCGCTTAAAGGCGATTACAAGGGAGATGCAGCCCTTTCCAAAGAGCCATGAAAAGACTTTCTACTCCCAAGGAGACAAGAGATATTAAGCCGAAATGACGTCCGACGCGCGCATTTCCTCCGCCGCGCACCACATTTAAAAAAATCATAGCGTGAAAACCGTGGGTTCGATCCGCGTGCCGCTCGAAGGCGATTACAGGGGAGATGCAGCCCTTTCCAAAGAGCCATGAACAGACTTTCTACACCCAATGAGACAAGAGATATTAAGCCGCAAATACGTCCGGCGCGCGTCTTTTCTCCGCCGCGCAACACATTTAAAAAAAATCGTAGCGTGAAAAACGTGGGTTCGATCCGCGTGCCGCTCGAAGGCGATTACAGGGGAGATGCATCCCTTTCAAAAGAGCCATGAACAGACTTTCTACTCCCAAGGAGACCAGAAATATTAACATATAAAGCGTTACGCTCCAGTCGGATGAACGAGAAACGCTTGTACAATTGCAACGAATTGGAGGAGAAAGTTTAAACAAACGCGCTGACTTTGAACGCTCATATCTAGGCCGGGCCAACTCCAAATGGCGTGCAACTCGGTGTGCATCACCTCCATGACTGTCCCTAACGAACGCCACCTGCCACGCTTTCGGCCTATCCCTGGCGGCATTAAAAAATCGTAGCGTGATAACGATGGTTCCGATGCGCGTGCCGCTCGAAGGCGATTACAGGGGAGATACAGCCCTTTCCAAAGAGCCATGAACAGACTTTCTACTCCCAAGGAGACAAGAGATATTACGCGCATTTTCTCCGACGCGCACCACGTTTAAAAAATCGTAGCGTGAGAACGGTGGGTCCGATCCGCGTGCCGCTTAAAGGCGATTACAGGGGAGATGCAAACCTTTCCAAAGAGCCATGAAAAGACTTTCTACTCCCAAGGAGACAAGAGATATTACGCCGCAATGACGTCCGACGCGCGCATTTTCTCCGACGCGCAACACATTTAAAAAAATCATAGCGTGAAAACCGTGGGTTCGATCCGCGTGCCGCTCGAAGGCGATTACAGGGGAGATGCAGCCCTTTCCAAAGAGCCATGAACAGACTTTCTACTCCCAATGAGACAAGAGATATCAAGCCGCAAATACGTCCGGCGCGCGTCTATTCTCCGCCGCGCAACACATTTAAAAAAAATCGTACCGTGAAAACCGTGGGTTCGATCCGCGTGCCGCTTAAAGGCGATTACAGGGGAGATGCAGCCCTTTCCAAAGAGCCATGAAAAGACTTTCTACTCCCAAGGAGACAAGAGATATTAAGCCGAAATGACGTCCGACGCGCGCATTTCCTCCGCCGCGCACCACATTTAAAAAAATCATAGCGTGAAAACCGTGGGTTCGATCCGCGTGCCGCTCGAAGGCGATTACAGGGGAGATGCAGCCCTTTCCAAAGAGGCATGAACAGACTTCCTACTCCCAAGGAGCCCAAAGATATTAAGCCGCAAATACGTCCTACGCGCGTCTTTTCTACGCCGCGCACCACATTTAAAAAATCGTATCGGAAGAACGGTGGGTCCAATCCGCGTGCCGCTTAAAGGCGATTACAAGGGAGATGCAAACCTTTCCAAAGAGCCATGAAAAGACTTTCTACTCCCAAGGAGACAATAGATATTAAGCCGAAATGACGTCCGAAGCGCGCATTTTCTCCGCCGCGCACCACATTTAAAAAAATCATAGCGTGAAAACCGTGGGTTCGATCCGCGTGCCGCTCGAAGGCGATTACAGCGGAGATGCAGCCCTTTCCAAAGAGCCATGAAAAGACTTTCTACTCCCAAGGAGACAAGAGATATTAAGCCGAAATGACGTCCGACGCGCGCATTTCCTCCGCCGCGCACCACATTTAAAAAAATCATAGCGTGAAAACCGTGGGTTCGATCCGCGTGCCGCTCGAAGGCGATTACAGGGGAGATGCAGCCCTTTCCAAAGAGCCATGAACAGACTTTCTACTCCCAAGGAGACCAGAAATATTAACTTATAAAGCGTTACGCTCCAGTCGGATGAACGAGAAACGCTTGTACAATTGCAACGAATTGGAGGAGAAAGTTTAAACAAACGCGCTGACTTTGAACGCTCACATCTAGGCCGGGCCAACTCCAAATGGCGTGCAACTCGGTGTGCATCACCTCCATGACTGTCCCTAACGAACGCCACCTGCCACGCTTTCGGCCTATCCCTGGCGGCATTAAAAAATCGTAGCGTGATAACGATGGTTCCGATGCGCGTGCCGCTCGAAGGCGATTACAGGGGAGATACAGCCCTTTCCAAAGAGCCATGAACAGACTTTCTACTCCCAAGGAGACAAGAGATATTACGCGCATTTTCTCCGACGCGCACCACGTTTAAAAAATCGTAGCGTGAGAACGGTGGGTCCGATCCGCGTGCCGCTTAAAGGCGATTACAGGGGAGATGCAACCCTTTCCAAAGAGGCATGAACAGACTTCCTACTCCCAAGGAGACAAGAGATATTAAGCCGCAATGACGTCCGACGCGCGCATTTTCTCCGCCGCGCAGCACATTTAAAAAAATCATAGCGTGAAAACCGTGGGTTCGATCCGCGTGCCGCTCGAAGGCGATTACAGGGGAGATGGAGCCCTTTCCAAAGAGGCATGAACAGACTTCCTACTCCCAAGGAGCCCAAAGATATTAAGCCGCAAATACGTCCTACGCGCGTCTTTTCTACGCCGCGCACCACATTTAAAAAATCGTAGCGTAAGAACGGTGGGTCAGATCCGCGTGCCGCTTAAAGGCGATTACAGGGGAGATGCAAACCTTTCCAAAGAGCCATGAAAAGACTTTCTACTCCCAAGGAGACAAGAGATATTAAGCCGAAATGACGTCCGACGCGCGCATTTCCTCCGCCGCGCACCACATTTAAAAAAATCATAGCGTGAAAACCGTGGGTTCGATCCGCGTGCCGCTCGAAGGCGATTACAGGGGAGATGCAGCCCTTTCTAAAGAGCCATGAACAGACTTTCTACACCCAATGAGACAAGAGATATTAAGCCGCAAATACGTCCGGCGCGCGTCTTTTCTCCGCCGCGCAACACATTTAAAAAAAATCGTAGCGTGAAAAACGTGGGTTCGATCCGCGTGCCGCTCGAAGGCGATTACAGGGGAGATGCATCCCTTTCAAAAGAGCCATGAACAGACTTTCTACTCCCAAGGAGACCAGAAATATTAACATATAAAGCGTTACGCTCCAGTCGGATGAACGAGAAACGCTTGTACAATTGCAACGAATTGGAGGAGAAAGTTTAAACAAACGCGCTGACTTTGAACGCTCACATCTAGGCCGGGCCAACTCCAAATGGCGTGCAACTCGGTGTGCATCACCTCCATGACTGTCCCTAACGAACGCCACCTGCCACGCTTTCGGCCTATCCCTGGCGGCATTAAAAAATCGTAGCGTGATAACGATGGTTCCGATGCGCGTGCCGCTCGAAGGCGATTACAGGGGAGATACAGCCCTTTCCAAAGAGCCATGAACAGACTTTCTACTCCCAAGGAGACAAGAGATATTACGCGCATTTTCTCCGACGCGCACCACGTTTAAAAAATCGTAGCGTGAGAACGGTGGGTCCGATCCGCGTGCCGCTTAAAGGCGATTACAGGGGAGATGCAAACCTTTCCAAAGAGCCATGAAAAGACTTTCTACTCCCAAGGAGACAAGAGATATTACGCCGCAATGACGTCCGACGCGCGCATTTTCTCCGACGCGCAACACATTTAAAAAAATCATAGCGTGAAAACCGTGGGTTCGATCCGCGTGCCGCTCGAAGGCGATTACAGGGGAGATGCAGCCCTTTCCAAAGAGCCATGAACAGACTTTCTACTCCCAATGAGACAAGAGATATCAAGCCGCAAATACGTCCGGCGCGCGTCTATTCTCCGCCGCGCAACACATTTAAAAAAAATCGTAGCGTGAAAACCGTGGGTTCGATCCGCGTGCCGCTTAAAGGCGATTACAGGGGAGATGCAGCCCTTTCCAAAGAGCCATGAAAAGACTTTCTACTCCCAAGGAGACAAGAGATATTAAGCCGAAATGACGTCCGACGCGCGCATATCCTCCGCCGCGCACCACATTTAAAAAAATCATAGCGTGAAAACCGTGGGTTCGATCCGCGTGCCGCTCGAAGGCGATTACAGGGGAGATGCAGCCCTTTCCAAAGAGGCATGAACAGACTTCCTACTCCCAAGGAGCCCAAAGATATTAAGCCGCAAATACGTCCTACGCGCGTCTTTTCTACGCCGCGCACCACATTTAAAAAATCGTAGCGTAAGAACGGTGGGTCAGATCCGCGTGCCGCTTAAAGGCGATTACAGGGGAGATGCAAACCTTTCCAAAGAGCCATGAAAAGACTTTCTACTCCCAAGGAGACAAGAGATATTAAGCCGAAATGACGTCCGACGCGCGCATTTCCTCCGCCGCGCACCACATTTAAAAAAATCATAGCGTGAAAACCGTGGGTTCGATCCGCGTGCCGCTCGAAGGCGATTACAGGGGAGATGCAGCCCTTTCTAAAGAGCCATGAACAGACTTTCTACACCCAATGAGACAAGAGATATTAAGCCGCAAATACGTCCGGCGCGCGTCTTTTCTCCGCCGCGCAACACATTTAAAAAAAATCGTAGCGTGAAAAACGTGGGTTCGATCCGCGTGCCGCTCGAAGGCGATTACAGGGGAGATGCATCCCTTTCAAAAGAGCCATGAACAGACTTTCTACTCCCAAGGAGACCAGAAATATTAACATATAAAGCGTTACGCTCCAGTCGGATGAACGAGAAACGCTTGTACAATTGCAACGAATTGGAGGAGAAAGTTTAAACAAACGCGCTGACTTTGAACGCTCACATCTAGGCCGGGCCAACTCCAAATGGCGTGCAACTCGGTGTGCATCACCTCCATGACTGTCCCTAACGAACGCCACCTGCCACGCTTTCGGCCTATCCCTGGCGGCATTAAAAAATCGTAGCGTGATAACGATGGTTCCGATGCGCGTGCCGCTCGAAGGCGATTACAGGGGAGATACAGCCCTTTCCAAAGAGCCATGAACAGACTTTCTACTCCCAAGGAGACAAGAGATATTACGCGCATTTTCTCCGACGCGCACCACGTTTAAAAAATCGTAGCGTGAGAACGGTGGGTCCGATCCGCGTGCCGCTTAAAGGCGATTACAGGGGAGATGCAAACCTTTCCAAAGAGCCATGAAAAGACTTTCTACTCCCAAGGAGACAAGAGATATTACGCCGCAATGACGTCCGGCGCGCGTCTATTCTCCGCCGCGCAACACATTTAAAAAAAATCGTACCGTGAAAACCGTGGGTTCGATCCGCGTGCCGCTTAAAGGCGATTACAGGGGAGATGCAGCCCTTTCCAAAGAGCCATGAAAAGACTTTCTACTCCCAAGGAGACAAGAGATATTAAGCCGAAATGACGTCCGACGCGCGCATTTCCTCCGCCGCGCACCACATTTAAAAAAATCATAGCGTGAAAACCGTGGGTTCGATCCGCGTGCCGCTCGAAGGCGATTACAGGGGAGATGCAGCCCTTTCCAAAGAGGCATGAACAGACTTCCTACTCCCAAGGAGCCCAAAGATATTAAGCCGCAAATACGTCCTACGCGCGTCTTTTCTACGCCGCGCACCACATTTAAAAAATCGTATCGGAAGAACGGTGGGTCCAATCCGCGTGCCGCTTAAAGGCGATTACAAGGGAGATGCAAACCTTTCCAAAGAGCCATGAAAAGACTTTCTACTCCCAAGGAGACAATAGATATTAAGCCGAAATGACGTCCGAAGCGCGCATTTTCTCCGCCGCGCACCACATTTAAAAAAATCATAGCGTGAAAACCGTGGGTTCGATCCGCGTGCCGCTCGAAGGCGATTACAGCGGAGATGCAGCCCTTTCCAAAGAGCCATGAAAAGACTTTCTACTCCCAAGGAGACAAGAGATATTAAGCCGAAATGACGTCCGACGCGCGCATTTCATCCGCCGCGCACCACATTTAAAAAAATCATAGCGTGAAAACCGTGGGTTCGATCCGCGTGCCGCTCGAAGGCGATTACAGGGGAGATGCAGCCCTTTCCAAAGAGCCATGAACAGACTTTCTACTCCCAAGGAGACCAGAAATATTAACTTATAAAGCGTTACGCTCCAGTCGGATGAACGAGAAACGCTTGTACAATTGCAACGAATTGGAGGAGAAAGTTTAAACAAACGCGCTGACTTTGAACGCTCACATCTAGGCCGGGCCAACTCCAAATGGCGTGCAACTCGGTGTGCATCACCTCCATGACTGTCCCTAACGAACGCCACCTGCCACGCTTTCGGCCTATCCCTGGCGGCATTAAAAAATCGTAGCGTGATAACGATGGTTCCGATGCGCGTGCCGCTCGAAGGCGATTACAGGGGAGATACAGCCCTTTCCAAAGAGCCATGAACAGACTTTCTACTCCCAAGGAGACAAGAGATATTACGCGCATTTTCTCCGACGCGCACCACGTTTAAAAAATCGTAGCGTGAGAACGGTGGGTCCGATCCGCGTGCCGCTTAAAGGCGATTACAGGGGAGATGCAACCCTTTCCAAAGAGGCATGAACAGACTTCCTACTCCCAAGGAGACAAGAGATATTAAGCCGCAATGACGTCCGACGCGCGCATTTTCTCCGCCGCGCAGCACATTTAAAAAAATCATAGCGTGAAAACCGTGGGTTCGATCCGCGTGCCGCTCGAAGGCGATTACAGGGGAGATGGAGCCCTTTCCAAAGAGGCATGAACAGACTTCCTACTCCCAAGGAGCCCAAAGATATTAAGCCGCAAATACGTCCTACGCGCGTCTTTTCTACGCCGCGCACCACATTTAAAAAATCGTAGCGTAAGAACGGTGGGTCAGATCCGCGTGCCGCTTAAAGGCGATTACAGGGGAGATGCAAACCTTTCCAAAGAGCCATGAAAAGACTTTCTACTCCCAAGGAGACAAGAGATATTAAGCCGCAATGACGTCCGACGCGCGCATTTTCTCCGACGCGCAACACATTTAAAAAAATCATAGCGTGAAAACCGTGGGTTCGATCCGCGTGCCGCTCGAAGGCGATTACAGGGGAGATGCAGCCCTTTCCAAAGAGCCATGAACAGACTTTCTACTCCCAATGAGACAAGAGATATCAAGCCGCAAATACGTCCGGCGCGCGTCTATTCTCCGCCGCGCAACACATTTAAAAAAAATCGTAGCGTGAAAACCGTGGGTTCGATCCGCGTGCCGCTTAAAGGCGATTACAAGGGAGATGCAGCCCTTTCCAAAGAGCCATGAAAAGACTTTCTACTCCCAAGGAGACAATAGATATTAAGCCGAAATGACGTCCGACGCGCGCATTTTCTCCGCCGCGCACCACATTTAAAAAAAATCATAGCGTGAAAACCGTGGGTTCGATCCGCGTGCCGCTCGAAGGCGATTACAGCGGAGATGCAGCCCTTTCCAAAGAGCCATGAAAAGACTTTCTACTCCCAAGGAGACAAGAGATATTAAGCCGAAATGACGTCCGACGCGCGCATTTTCTCCGCCGCGCACCACATTTAAAAAAAATCATAGCGTGAAAACCGTGGGTTCGATCCGCGTGCCGCTCGAAGGCGATTACAGCGGAGATGCAGCCCTTTCCAAAGAGCCATGAAAAGACTTTCTACTCCCAAGGAGACAAGAGATATTAAGCCGAAATGACGTCCGACGCGCGCATTTCCTCCGCCGCGCACCACATTTAAAAAAATCATAGCGTGAAAACCGTGGGTTCGATCCGCGTGCCGCTCGAAGGCGATTACAGGGGAGATGGAGCCCTTTCCAAAGAGGCATGAACAGACTTCCTACTCCCAAGGAGCCCAAAGATATTAAGCCGCAAATACGTCCTACGCGCGTCTTTTCTACGCCGCGCACCACATTTAAAAAATCGTAGCGTAAGAACGGTGGGTCCGATCCGCGTGCCGCTTAAAGGCGATTACAGGGGAGATGCAAACCTTTCCAAAGAGCCATGAAAAGACTTTCTACTCCCAAGGAGACAAGAGATATTACGCCGCAATGACGTCCGACGCGCGCATTTTCTCCGACGCGCAACACATTTAAAAAAATCATAGCGTGAAAACCGTGGGTTCGATCCGCGTGCCGCTCGAAGGCGATTACAGGGGAGATGCAGCCCTTTCCAAAGAGCCATGAACAGACTTTCTACTTCCAATGAGACAAGAGATATCAAGCCGCAAATAGGTCCGGCGCGCGTCTATTCTCCGCCGCGCAACACATTTAAAAAAAATCGTAGCGTGAAAACCGTGGGTTCGATCCGCGTGCCGCTTAAAGGCGATTAGAGGGGAGATGCAGCCCTTTCCAAAGAGCCATGAAAAGACTTTCTACTCCCAAGGAGACAATAGATATTAAGCCGAAATGACGTCCGACGCGCGCATTTTCTCCGACGCGCACCACATTTAAAAAAATCATAGCATGAAAACCGTGGGTTCGATCCGCGTGCCGCTCGAAGGCGATTACAGCGGAGATGCAGCCCTTTCCAAAGAGCCATGAAAAGACTTTCTACTCCCAAGGAGACAAGAGATATTAAGCCGAAATGACGTCCGACGCGCGCATTTCCTCCGCCGCGCACCACATTTAAAAAAATCATAGCGTGAAAACCGTGGGTTCGATCCGCGTGCCGCTCGAAGGCGATTACAGGGGAGATGCAGCCCTTTCCAAAGAGCCATGAACAGACTTTCTACTCCCAAGGAGACCAGAAATATTAACTTATAAAGCGTTACGCTCCAGTCGGATGAACGAGAAACGCTTGTACAATTGCAACGAATTGGAGGAGAAAGTTTAAACAAACGCGCTGACTTTGAACGCTCACATCTAGGCCGGGCCAACTCCAAATGGCGTGCAACTCGGTGTGCATCACCTCCATGACTGTCCCTAACGAACGCCACCTGCCACGCTTTCGGCCTATCCCTGGCGGCATTAAAAAATCGTAGCGTGATAACGATGGTTCCGATGCGCGTGCCGCTCGAAGGCGATTACAGCGGAGATGCAGCCCTTTCCAAAGAGCCATGAAAAGACTTTCTACTCCCAAGGAGACAAGAGATATTAAGCCGAAATGACGTCCGACGCGCGCATTTCCTCCGCCGCGCACCACATTTAAAAAAATCATAGCGTGAAAACCGTGGGTTCGATCCGCGTGCCGCTCGAAGGCGATTACAGGGGAGATGCATCCCTTTCAAAAGAGCCATGAACAGACTTTCTACTCCCAAGGAGACCAGAAATATTAACATATAAAGCGTTACGCTCCAGTCGGATGAACGAGAAACGCTTGTACAATTGCAACGAATTGGAGGAGAAAGTTTAAACAAACGCGCTGACTTTGAACGCTCACATCTAGGCCGGGCCAACTCCAAATGGCGTGCAACTCGGTGTGCATCACCTCCATGACTGTCCCTAACGAACGCCACCTGCCACGCTTTCGGCCTATCCCTGGCGGCATTAAAAAATCGTAGCGTGATAACGATGGTTCCGATGCGCGTGCCGCTCGAAGGCGATTACAGGGGAGATGGAGCCCTTTCCAAAGAGGCATGAACAGACTTCCTACTCCCAAAGAGCCCAAAGATATTAAGCCGCAAATACGTCCTACGCGCGTCTTTTCTACGCCGCGCACCACATTTAAAAAATCGTAGCGTAAGAACGGTGGGTCCGATCCGCGTGCCGCTTAAAGGCGATTACAGGGGAGATGCAAACCTTTCCAAAGAGCCATGAACAGACTTTCTACTCCCAATGAGACAAGAGATATCAAGCCGCAAATACGTCCGGCGCGCGTCTATTCTCCGCCGCGCAACACATTTAAAAAAAATCGTAGCGTGAAAACCGTGTGTTCGATCCGCGTGCCGCTTAAAGGCGATTACAGGGGAGATGCAGCCCTTTCCAAAGAGCCATGAAAAGACTTTCTACTCCCAAGGAGACAAGAGATATTAAGCCGAAATGACGTCCGACGCGCGCATTTCCTCCGCCGCGCACCACATTTAAAAAAATCATAGCGTGAAAACCGTGTGTTCGATCCGCGTGCCGCTCGAAGGCGATTACAGGGGAGATGCAGCCCTTTCAAAAGAGGCATGAACAGACTTCCTACTCCCAAGGAGCCCAAAGATATTAAGCCGCAAATACGTCCTACGCGCGTCTTTTCTACGCCGCGCACCACATTTAAAAAATCGTATCGGAAGAACGGTGGGTCCAATCCGCGTGCCGCTTAAAGGCGATTACAAGGGAGATGCAGCCCTTTCCAAAGAGCCATGAAAAGACTTTCTACTCCCAAGGAGACAAGAGATATTAAGCCGAAATGACGTCCGACGCGCGCATTTCCTCCGCCGCGCACCACATTTAAAAAAATCATAGCGTGAAAACCGTGGGTTCGATCCGCGTGCCGCTCGAAGGCGATTACAGGGGAGATGCAGCCCTTTCCAAAGAGCCATGAACAGACTTTCTACACGCAATGAGACAAGAGATATTAAGCCGCAAATACGTCCGGCGCGCGTCTTTTCTCCGCCGCGCAACACATTTAAAAAAAATCGTAGCGTGAAAAACGTGGGTTCGATCCGCGTGCCGCTCGAAGGCGATTACAGGGGAGATGCATCCCTTTCAAAAGAGCCATGAACAGACTTTCTACTCCCAAGGAGACCAGAAATATTAACATATAAAGCGTTACGCTCCAGTCGGATGAACGAGAAACGCTTGTACAATTGCAACGAATTGGAGGAGAAAGTTTAAACAAACGCGCTGACTTTGAACGCTCATATCTAGGCCGGGCCAACTCCAAATGGCGTGCAACTCGGTGTGCATCACCTCCATGACTGTCCCTAACGAACGCCACCTGCCACGCTTTCGGCCTATCCCTGGCGGCATTAAAAAATCGTAGCGTGATAACGATGGTTCCGATGCGCGTGCCGCTCGAAGGCGATTACAGGGGAGATACAGCCCTTTCCAAAGAGCCATGAACAGACTTTCTACTCCCAAGGAGACAAGAGATATTACGCGCATTTTCTCCGACGCGCACCACGTTTAAAAAATCGTAGCGTGAGAACGGTGGGTCCGATCCGCGTGCCGCTTAAAGGCGATTACAGGGGAGATGCAAACCTTTCCAAAGAGCCATGAAAAGACTTTCTACTCCCAAGGAGACAATAGATATTAAGCCGAAATGACGTCCGACGCGCGCATTTTCTCCGCCGCGCACCACATTTAAAAAAAATCATAGCGTGAAAACCGTGGGTTCGATCCGCGTGCCGCTCGAAGGCAATTACAGCGGAGATGCAGCCCTTTCCAAAGAGCCATGAAAAGACTTTCTACTCCCAAGGAGACAAGAGATATTAAGCCGAAATGACGTCCGACGCGCGCATTTTCTCCGCCGCGCACCACATTTAAAAAAAATCATAGCGTGAAAACCGTGGGTTCGATCCGCGTGCCGCTCGAAGGCGATTACAGCGGAGATGCAGCCCTTTCCAAAGAGCCATGAAAAGACTTTCTACTCCCAAGGAGACAAGAGATATTAAGCCGAAATGACGTCCGACGCGCGCATTTCCTCCGCCGCGCACCACATTTAAAAAAATCATAGCGTGAAAACCGTGGGTTCGATCCGCGTGCCGCTCGAAGGCGATTACAGGGGAGATGCATCCCTTTCAAAAGAGCCATGAACAGACTTTCTACTCCCAAGGAGACCAGAAATATTAACATATAAAGCGTTACGCTCCAGTCGGATGAACGAGAAACGCTTGTACAATTGCAACGAATTGGAGGAGAAAGTTTAAACAAACGCGCTGACTTTGAACGCTCACATCTAGGCCGGGCCAACTCCAAATGGCGTGCAACTCGGTGTGCATCACCTCCATGACTGTCCCTAACGAACGCCACCTGCCACGCTTTCCGCCTATCCCTGGCGGCATTAAAAAATCGTAGCGTGATAACGATGGTTCCGATGCGCGTGCCGCTCGAAGGCGATTACAGGGGAGATGGAGCCCTTTCCAAAGAGGCATGAACAGACTTCCTACTCCCAAAGAGCCCAAAGATATTAAGCCGCAAATACGTCCTACGCGCGTCTTTTCTACGCCGCGCACCACATTTAAAAAATCGTAGCGTAAGAACGGTGGGTCCGATCCGCGTGCCGCTTAAAGGCGATTACAGGGGAGATGCACACCTTTCCAAAGAGCCATGAACAGACTTTCTACTCCCAATGAGACAAGAGATATCAAGCCGCAAATACGTCCGGCGCGCGTCTATTCTCCGCCGCGCAACACATTTAAAAAAAATCGTAGCGTGAAAACCGTGTGTTCGATCCGCGTGCCGCTTAAAGGCGATTACAGGGGAGATGCAGCCCTTTCCAAAGAGCCATGAAAAGACTTTCTACTCCCAAGGAGACAAGAGATATTAAGCCGAAATGACGTCCGACGCGCGCATTTCCTCCGCCGCGCACCACATTTAAAAAAATCATAGCGTGAAAACCGTGTGTTCGATCCGCGTGCCGCTCGAAGGCGATTACAGGGGAGATGCAGCCCTTTCCAAAGAGGCATGAACAGACTTCCTACTCCCAAGGAGCCCAAAGATATTAAGCCGCAAATACGTCCTACGCGCGTCTTTTCTACGCCGCGCACCACATTTAAAAAATCGTATCGGAAGAACGGTGGGTCCAATCCGCGTGCCGCTTAAAGGCGATTACAAGGGACATGCAGCCCTTTCCAAAGAGCCATGAAAAGACTTTCTACTCCCAAGGAGACAAGAGATATTAAGCCGAAATGACGTCCGACGCGCGCATTTCCTCCGCCGCGCACCACATTTAAAAAAATCATAGCGTGAAAACCGTGGGTTCGATCCGCGTGCCGCTCGAAGGCGATTACAGGGGAGATGCAGCCCTTTCCAAAGAGCCATGAACAGACTTTCTACACCCAATGAGACAAGAGATATTAAGCCGCAAATACGTCCGGCGCGCGTCTTTTCTCCGCCGCGCAACACATTTAAAAAAAATCGTAGCGTGAAAAACGTGGGTTCGATCCGCGTGCCGCTCGAAGGCGATTACAGGGGAGATGCATCCCTTTCAAAAGAGCCATGAACAGACTTTCTACTCCCAAGGAGACCAGAAATATTAACATATAAAGCGTTACGCTCCAGTCGGATGAACGAGAAACGCTTGTACAATTGCAACGAATTGGAGGAGAAAGTTTAAACAAACGCGCTGACTTTGAACGCTCATATCTAGGCCGGGCCAACTCCAAATGGCGTGCAACTCGGTGTGCATCACCTCCATGACTGTCCCTAACGAACGCCACCTGCCACGCTTTCGGCCTATCCCTGGCGGCATTAAAAAATCGTAGCGTGATAACGATGGTTCCGATGCGCGTGCCGCTCGAAGGCGATTACAGGGGAGATACAGCCCTTTCCAAAGAGCCATGAACAGACTTTCTACTCCCAAGGAGACAAGAGATATTACGCGCATTTTCTCCGACGCGCACCACGTTTAAAAAATCGTAGCGTGAGAACGGTGGGTCCGATCCGCGTGCCGCTTAAAGGCGATTACAGGGGAGATGCAAACCTTTCCAAAGAGCCATGAAAAGACTTTCTACTCCCAAGGAGACAATAGATATTAAGCCGAAATGACGTCCGACGCGCGCATTTTCTCCGCCGCGCACCACATTTAAAAAAAATCATAGCGTGAAAACCGTGGGTTCGATCCGCGTGCCGCTCGAAGGCAATTACAGCGGAGATGCAGCCCTTTCCAAAGAGCCATGAAAAGACTTTCTACTCCCAAGGAGACAAGAGATATTAAGCCGAAATGACGTCCGACGCGCGCATTTTCTCCGCCGCGCACCACATTTAAAAAAAATCATAGCGTGAAAACCGTGGGTTCGATCCGCGTGCCGCTCGAAGGCGATTACAGCGGAGATGCAGCCCTTTCCAAAGAGCCATGAAAAGACTTTCTACTCCCAAGGAGACAAGAGATATTAAGCCGAAATGACGTCCGACGCGCGCATTTCCTCCGCCGCGCACCACATTTAAAAAAATCATAGCGTGAAAACCGTGGGTTCGATCCGCGTGCCGCTCGAAGGCGATTACAGGGGAGATGCATCCCTTTCAAAAGAGCCATGAACAGACTTTCTACTCCCAAGGAGACCAGAAATATTAACATATAAAGCGTTACGCTCCAGTCGGATGAACGAGAAACGCTTGTACAATTGCAACGAATTGGAGGAGAAAGTTTAAACAAACGCGCTGACTTTGAACGCTCACATCTAGGCCGGGCCAACTCCAAATGGCGTGCAACTCGGTGTGCATCACCTCCATGACTGTCCCTAACGAACGCCACCTGCCACGCTTTCCGCCTATCCCTGGCGGCATTAAAAAATCGTAGCGTGATAACGATGGTTCCGATGCGCGTGCCGCTCGAAGGCGATTACAGGGGAGATGGAGCCCTTTCCAAAGAGGCATGAACAGACTTCCTACTCCCAAAGAGCCCAAAGATATTAAGCCGCAAATACGTCCTACGCGCGTCTTTTCTACGCCGCGCACCACATTTAAAAAATCGTAGCGTAAGAACGGTGGGTCCGATCCGCGTGCCGCTTAAAGGCGATTACAGGGGAGATGCAAACCTTTCCAAAGAGCCATGAACAGACTTTCTACTCCCAATGAGACAAGAGATATCAAGCCGCAAATACGTCCGGCGCGCGTCTATTCTCCGCCGCGCAACACATTTAAAAAAAATCGTAGCGTGAAAACCGTGGATTCGATCCGCGTGCCGCTTAAAGGCGATTACAGGGGAGATGCAGCCCTTTCCAAAGAGCCATGAAAAGACTTTCTACTCCCAAGGAGACAAGAGATATTAAGCCGAAATGACGTCCGACGCGCGCATTTCCTCCGCCGCGCACCACATTTAAAAAAATCATAGCGTGAAAACCGTGGGTTCGATCCGCGTGCCGCTCGAAGGCGATTACAGGGGAGATGCAGCCCTTTCCAAAGAGGCATGAACAGACTTCCTACTCCCAAGGAGCCCAAAGATATTAAGCCGCAAATACGTCCTACGCGCGTCTTTTCTACGCCGCGCACCACATTTAAAAAATCGTATCGGAAGAACGGTGGGTCCAATCCGCGTGCCGCTTAAAGGCGATTACAAGGGAGATGCAAACCTTTCCAAAGAGCCATGAAAAGACTTTCTACTCCCAAGGAGACAATAGATATTAAGCCGAAATGACGTCCGAAGCGCGCATTTTCTCCGCCGCGCACCACATTTAAAAAAATCATAGCGTGAAAACCGTGGGTTCGATCCGCGTGCCGCTCGAAGGCGATTACAGCGGCGATGCAGCCCTTTCCAAAGAGCCATGAAAAGACTTTCTACTCCCAAGGAGACAAGAGATATTAAGCCGAAATGACGTCCGACGCGCGCATTTCCTCCGCCGCGCACCACATTTAAAAAAATCATAGCGTGAAAACCGTGGGTTCGATCCGCGTGCCGCTCGAAGGCGATTACAGGGGAGATGCAGCCCTTTCCAAAGAGCCATGAACAGACTTTCTACTCCCAAGGAGACCAGAAATATTAACTTATAAAGCGTTACGCTCCAGTCGGATGAACGAGAAACGCTTGTACAATTGCAACGAATTGGAGGAGAAAGTTTAAACAAACGCGCTGACTTTGAACGCTCACATCTAGGCCGGGCCAACTCCAAATGGCGTGCAACTCGGTGTGCATCACCTCCATGACTGTCCCTAACGAACGCCACCTGCCACGCTTTCGGCCTATCCCTGGCGGCATTAAAAAATCGTAGCGTGATAACGATGGTTCCGATGCGCGTGCCGCTCGAAGGCGATTACAGGGGAGATGGAGCCCTTTCCAAAGAGGAATGAACAGACTTCCTACTCCCAAAGAGCCCAAAGATATTAAGCCGCAAATACGTCCTACGCGCGTCTTTTCTACGCCGCGCACCACATTTAAAAAATCGTAGCGTAAGAACGGTGGGTCCGATCCGCGTGCCGCTTAAAGGCGATTACAGGGGAGATGCAAACCTTTCCAAAGAGCCATGAACAGACTTTCTACTCCCAATGAGACAAGAGATATCAAGCCGCAAATACGTCCGGCGCGCGTCTATTCTCCGCCGCGCAACACATTTAAAAAAAATCGTAGCGTGAAAACCGTGTGTTCGATCCGCGTGCCGCTTAAAGGCGATTACAGGGGAGATGCAGCCCTTTCCAAAGAGCCATGAAAAGACTTTCTACTCCCAAGGAGACAAGAGATATTAAGCCGAAATGACGTCCGACGCGCGCATTTCCTCCGCCGCGCACCACATTTAAAAAAATCATAGCGTGAAAACCGTGTGTTCGATCCGCGTGCCGCTCGAAGGCGATTACAGGGGAGATGCAGCCCTTTCCAAAGAGCCATGAACAGACTTCCTACTCCCAAGGAGCCCAAAGATATTAAGCCGCAAATACGTCCTACGCGCGTCTTTTCTACGCCGCGCACCACATTTAAAAAATCGTATCGGAAGAACGGTGGGTCCAATCCGCGTGCCGCTTAAAGGCGATTACAAGGGAGATGCAGCCCTTTCCAAAGAGCCATGAAAAGACTTTCTACTCCCAAGGAGACAAGAGATATTAAGCCGAAATGACGTCCGACGCGCGCATTTCCTCCGCCGCGCACCACATTTAAAAAAATCATAGCGTGAAAACCGTGGGTTCGATCCGCGTGCCGCTCGAAGGCGATTACAGGGGAGATGCAGCCCTTTCCAAAGAGGCATGAACAGACTTCCTACTCCCAAGGAGCCCAAAGATATTAAGCCGCAAATACGTCCTACGCGCGTCTTTTCTACGCCGCGCACCACATTTAAAAAATCGTATCGGAAGAACGATGGGTCCAATCCGCGTGCCGCTTAAAGGCGATTACAAGGGAGATGCAGCCCTTTCCAAAGAGCCATGAAAAGACTTTCTACTCCCAAGGAGACAAGAGATATTAAGCCGAAATGACGTCCGACGCGCGCATTTCCTCCGCCGCGCACCACATTTAAAAAAATCATAGCGTGAAAACCGTGGGTTCGATCCGCGTGCCGCTCGAAGGCGATTACAGGGGAGATGCAGCCCTTTCCAAAGAGCCATGAACAGACTTTCTACACCCAATGAGACAAGAGATATTAAGCCGCAAATACGTCCGGCGCGCGTCTTTTCTCCGCCGCGCAACACATTTAAAAAAAATCGTAGCGTGAAAAACGTGGGTTCGATCCGCGTGCCGCTCGAAGGCGATTACAGGGGAGATGCATCCCTTTCAAAAGAGCCATGAACAGACTTTCTACTCCCAAGGAGACCAGAAATATTAACATATAAAGCGTTACGCTCCAGTCGGATGAACGAGAAACGCTTGTACAATTGCAACGAATTGGAGGAGAAAGTTTAAACAAACGCGCTGACTTTGAACGCTCACATCTAGGCCGGGCCAACTCCAAATGGCGTGCAACTCGGTGTGCATCACCTCCATGACTGTCCCTAACGAACGCCACCTGCCACGCTTTCGGCCTATCCCTGGCGGCATTAAAAAATCGTAGCGTGATAACGATGGTTCCGATGCGCGTGCCGCTCGAAGGCGATTACAGGGGAGATACAGCCCTTTCCAAAGAGCCATGAACAGACTTTCTACTCCCAAGGAGACAAGAGATATTACGCGCATTTTCTCCGACGCGCACCACGTTTAAAAAATCGTAGCGTGAGAACGGTGGGTCCGATCCGCGTGCCGCTTAAAGGCGATTACAGGGGAGATGCAAACCTTTCCAAAGAGCCATGAAAAGACTTTCTACTCCCAAGGAGACAAGAGATATTACGCCGCAATGACGTCCGACGCGCGCATTTTCTCCGCCGCGCAGCACATTTAAAAAAATCATAGCGTGAAAACCGTGGGTTCGATCCGCGTGCCGCTCGAAGGCGATTACAGGGGAGATGGAGCCCTTTCCAAAGAGGCATGAACAGACTTCCTACTCCCAAGGAGCCCAAAGATATTAAGCCGCAAATACGTCCTACGCGCGTCTTTTCTACGCCGCGCACCACATTTAAAAAATCGTAGCGTAAGAACGGTGGGTCAGATCCGCGTGCCGCTTAAAGGCGATTACAGGGGAGATGCAAACCTTTCCAAAGAGCCATGAAAAGACTTTCTACTCCCAATGAGACAAGAGATATCAAGCCGCAAATACGTCCGGCGCGCGTCTATTCTCCGCCGCGCAACACATTTAAAAAAAATCGTAGCGTGAAAACCGTGGGTTCGATCCGCGTGCCGCTTAAAGGCGATTACAAGGGAGATGCAGCCCTTTCCAAAGAGCCATGAAAAGACTTTCTACTCCCAAGGAGACAAGACATATTAAGCCGAAATGACGTCCGACGCGCGCATTTTCTCCGCCGCGCACCACATTTAAAAAAAATCATAGCGTGAAAACCGTGGGTTCGATCCGCGTGCCGCTCGAAGTCGATTACAGCGGAGATGCAGCCCTTTCCAAAGAGCCATGAAAAGACTTTCTACTCCCAAGGAGACAAGAGATATTAAGCCGAAATGACGTCCGACGCGCGCATTTCCTCCGCCGCGCACCACATTTAAAAAAATCATAGCGTGAAAACCGTGGGTTCGATCCGCGTGCCGCTCGAAGGCGATTACAGGGGAGATGCATCCCTTTCAAAAGAGCCATGAACAGACTTTCTACTCCCAAGGAGACCAGAAATATTAACATATAAAGCGTTACGCTCCAGTCGGATGAACGAGAAACGCTTGTACAATTGCAACGAATTGGAGGAGAAAGTTTAAACAAACGCGCTGACTTTGAACGCTCACATCTAGGCCGGGCCAACTCCAAATGGCGTGCAACTCGGTGTGCATCACCTCCATGACTGTCCCTAACGAACGCCACCTGCCACGCTTTCGGCCTATCCCTGGCGGCATTAAAAAATCGTAGCGTGATAACGATGGTTCCGATGCGCGTGCCGCTCGAAGGCGATTACAGGGGAGATGGAGCCCTTTCCAAAGAGGCATGAACAGACTTCCTACTCCCAAAGAGCCCAAAGATATTAAGCCGCAAATACGTCCTACGCGCGTCTTTTCTACGCCGCGCACCACATTTAAAAAATCGTAGCGTAAGAACGGTGGGTCCGATCCGCGTGCCGCTTAAAGGCGATTACAGGGGAGATGCAAACCTTTCCAAAGAGCCATGAACAGACTTTCTACTCCCAATGAGACAAGAGATATCAAGCCGCAAATACGTCCGGCGCGCGTCTATTCTCCGCCGCGCAACACATTTAAAAAAAAATCGTAGCGTGAAAACCGTGTGTTCGATCCGCGTGCCGCTTAAAGGCGATTACAGGGGAGATGCAGCCCTTTCCAAAGAGCCATGAAAAGACTTTCTACTCCCAAGGAGACAAGATATATTAAGCCGAAATGACGTCCGACGCGCGCATTTCCTCCGCCGCGCACCACATTTAAAAAAATCATAGCGTGAAAACCGTGTGTTCGATCCGCGTGCCGCTCGAAGGCGATTACAGGGGAGATGCAGCCCTTTCCAAAGAGGCATGAACAGACTTCCTACTCCCAAGGAGCCCAAAGATATTAAGCCGCAAATACGTCCTACGCGCGTCTTTTCTACGCCGCGCACCACATTTAAAAAATCGTATCGGAAGAACGGTGGGTCCAATCCGCGTGCCGCTTAAAGGCGATTACAAGGGAGATGCAAACCTTTCCAAAGAGCCATGAAAAGACTTTCTACTCCCAAGGAGACAATAGATATTAAGCCGAAATGACGTCCGAAGCGCGCATTTTCTCCGCCGCGCACCACATTTAAAAAAATCATAGCGTGAAAACCGTGGGTTCGATCCGCGTGCCGCTCGAAGGCGATTACAGCGGAGATGCAGCCCTTTCCAAAGAGCCATGAAAAGACTTTCTACTCCCAAGGAGACAAGAGATATTAAGCCGAAATGACGTCCGACGCGCGCATTTCCTCCGCCGCGCACCACATTTAAAAAAATCATAGCGTGAAAACCGTGGGTTCGATCCGCGTGCCGCTCGAAGGCGATTACAGGGGAGATGCAGCCCTTTCCAAAGAGCCATGAACAGACTTTCTACTCCCAAGGAGACCAGAAATATTAACTTATAAAGCGTTACGCTCCAGTCGGATGAACGAGAAACGCTTGTACAATTGCAACGAATTGGAGGAGAAAGTTTAAACAAACGCGCTGACTTTGAACGCTCACATCTAGGCCGGGCCAACTCCAAATGGCGTGCAACTCGGTGTGCATCACCTCCATGACTGTCCCTAACGAACGCCACCTGCCACGCTTTCGGCCTATCCCTGGCGGCATTAAAAAATCGTAGCGTGATAACGATGGTTCCGATGCGCATGCCGCTCGAAGGCGATTACAGGGGAGATACAGCCCTTTCCAAAGAGCCATGAACAGACTTTCTACTCCCAAGGAGACAAGAGATATTACGCGCATTTTCTCCGACGCGCACCACGTTTAAAAAATCGTAGCGTGAGAACGGTGGGTCCGATCCGCGTGCCGCTTAAAGGCGATTACAGGGGAGATGCAACCCTTTCCAAAGAGGCATGAAAAGACTTTCTACTCCCAAGGAGACAAGAGATATTAAGCCGAAATGACGTCCGACGCGCGCATTTCCTCCGCCGCGCACCACATTTAAAAAAATCATAGCGTGAAAACCGTGGGTTCGATCCGCGTGCCGCTCGAAGGCGATTACAGGGGAGATGCAGCCCTTTCCAAAGAGCCATGAACAGACTTTCTACTCCCAAGGAGACCAGAAATATTAACTTATAAAGCGTTACGCTCCAGTCGGATGAACGAGAAACGCTTGTACAATTGCAACGAATTGGAGGAGAAAGTTTAAACAAACGCGCTGACTTTGAACGCTCACATCTAGGCCGGGCCAACTCCAAATGGCGTGCAACTCGGTGTGCATCACCTCCATGACTGTCCCTAACGAACGCCACCTGCCACGCTTTCGGCCTATCCCTGGCGGCATTAAAAAATCGTAGCGTGATAACGATGGTTCCGATGCGCGTGCCGCTCGAAGGCGATTACAGGGGAGATGGAGCCCTTTCCAAAGAGGAATGAACAGACTTCCTACTCCCAAAGAGCCCAAAGATATTAAGCCGCAAATACGTCCTACGCGCGTCTTTTCTACGCCGCGCACCACATTTAAAAAATCGTAGCGTAAGAACGGTGGGTCCGATCCGCGTGCCGCTTAAAGGCGATTACAGGGGAGATGCAAACCTTTCCAAAGAGCCATGAACAGACTTTCTACTCCCAATGAGACAAGAGATATCAAGCCGCAAATACGTCCGGCGCGCGTCTATTCTCCGCCGCGCAACACATTTAAAAAAAATCGTAGCGTGAAAACCGTGTGTTCGATCCGCGTGCCGCTTAAAGGCGATTACAGGGGAGATGCAGCCCTTTCCAAAGAGCCATGAAAAGACTTTCTACTCCCAAGGAGACAAGAGATATTAAGCCGAAATGACGTCCGACGCGCGCATTTCCTCCGCCGCGCACCACATTTAAAAAA
The DNA here is from genome assembly GCF_041902795.1 of Electrophorus electricus. Classification (NCBI taxonomy): domain Eukaryota; kingdom Metazoa; phylum Chordata; class Actinopteri; order Gymnotiformes; family Gymnotidae; genus Electrophorus; species Electrophorus electricus. The sequence continues at coordinate 30,625,829 of NC_137505.1, read as the reverse complement.
ATCATAGCGTGAAAACCGTGTGTTCGATCCGCGTGCCGCTCGAAGGCGATTACAGGGGAGATGCAGCCCTTTCCAAAGAGCCATGAACAGACTTCCTACTCCCAAGGAGCCCAAAGATATTAAGCCGCAAATACGTCCTACGCGCGTCTTTTCTAGGCCGCGCACCACATTTAAAAAATCGTATCGGAAGAACGGTGGGTCCAATCCGCGTGCCGCTTAAAGGCGATTACAAGGGAGATGCAGCCCTTTCCAAAGAGCCATGAAAAGACTTTCTACTCCCAAGGAGACAAGAGATATTAAGCCGAAATGACGTCCGACGCGCGCATTTCCTCCGCCGCGCACCACATTTAAAAAAATCATAGCGTGAAAACCGTGGGTTCGATCCGCGTGCCGCTCGAAGGCGATTACAGGGGAGATGCAGCCCTTTCCAAAGAGGCATGAACAGACTTTCTACTCCCAAGGAGCCCAAAGATATTAAGCCGCAAATACGTCCTACGCGCGTCTTTTCTACGCCGCGCACCACATTTAAAAAATCGTATCGGAAGAACGATGGGTCCAATCCGCGTGCCGCTTAAAGGCGATTACAAGGGAGATGCAGCCCTTTCCAAAGAGCCATGAAAAGACTTTCTACTCCCAAGGAGACAAGAGATATTAAGCCGAAATGACGTCCGACGCGCGCATTTCCTCCGCCGCGCACCACATTTAAAAAAATCATAGCGTGAAAACCGTGGGTTCGATCCGCGTGCCGCTCGAAGGCGATTACAGGGGAGATGCAGCCCTTTCCAAAGAGCCATGAACAGACTTTCTACACCCAATGAGACAAGAGATATTAAGCCGCAAATACGTCCGGCGCGCGTCTTTTCTCCGCCGCGCAACACATTTAAAAAAAATCGTAGCGTGAAAAACGTGGGTTCGATCCGCGTGCCGCTCGAAGGCGATTACAGGGGAGATGCATCCCTTTCAAAAGAGCCATGAACAGACTTTCTACTCCCAAGGAGACCAGAAATATTAACATATAAAGCGTTACGCTCCAGTCGGATGAACGAGAAACGCTTGTACAATTGCAACGAATTGGAGGAGAAAGTTTAAACAAACGCGCTGACTTTGAACGCTCACATCTAGGCCGGGCCAACTCCAAATGGCGTGCAACTCGGTGTGCATCACCTCCATGACTGTCCCTAACGAACGCCACCTGCCACGCTTTCGGCCTATCCCTGGCGGCATTAAAAAATCGTAGCGTGATAACGATGGTTCCGATGCGCGTGCCGCTCGAAGGCGATTACAGGGGAGATACAGCCCTTTCCAAAGAGCCATGAACAGACTTTCTACTCCCAAGGAGACAAGAGATATTACGCGCATTTTCTCCGACGCGCACCACGTTTAAAAAATCGTAGCGTGAGAACGGTGGGTCCGATCCGCGTGCCGCTTAAAGGCGATTACAGGGGAGATGCAAACCTTTCCAAAGAGCCATGAAAAGACTTTCTACTCCCAAGGAGACAAGAGATATTACGCCGCAATGACGTCCGACGCGCGCATTTTCTCCGCCGCGCAGCACATTTAAAAAAATCATAGCGTGAAAACCGTGGGTTCGATCCGCGTGCCGCTCGAAGGCGATTACAGGGGAGATGGAGCCCTTTCCAAAGAGGCATGAACAGACTTCCTACTCCCAAGGAGCCCAAAGATATTAAGCCGCAAATACGTCCTACGCGCGTCTTTTCTACGCCGCGCACCACATTTAAAAAATCGTAGCGTAAGAACGGTGGGTCAGATCCGCGTGCCGCTTAAAGGCGATTACAGGGGAGATGCAAACCTTTCCAAAGAGCCATGAAAAGACTTTCTACTCCCAATGAGACAAGAGATATCAAGCCGCAAATACGTCCGGCGCGCGTCTATTCTCCGCCGCGCAACACATTTAAAAAAAATCGTAGCGTGAAAACCGTGGGTTCGATCCGCGTGCCGCTTAAAGGCGATTACAAGGGAGATGCAGCCCTTTCCAAAGAGCCATGAAAAGACTTTCTACTCCCAAGGAGACAAGACATATTAAGCCGAAATGACGTCCGACGCGCGCATTTTCTCCGCCGCGCACCACATTTAAAAAAAATCATAGCGTGAAAACCGTGGGTTCGATCCGCGTGCCGCTCGAAGTCGATTACAGCGGAGATGCAGCCCTTTCCAAAGAGCCATGAAAAGACTTTCTACTCCCAAGGAGACAAGAGATATTAAGCCGAAATGACGTCCGACGCGCGCATTTCCTCCGCCGCGCACCACATTTAAAAAAATCATAGCGTGAAAACCGTGGGTTCGATCCGCGTGCCGCTCGAAGGCGATTACAGGGGAGATGCATCCCTTTCAAAAGAGCCATGAACAGACTTTCTACTCCCAAGGAGACCAGAAATATTAACATATAAAGCGTTACGCTCCAGTCGGATGAACGAGAAACGCTTGTACAATTGCAACGAATTGGAGGAGAAAGTTTAAACAAACGCGCTGACTTTGAACGCTCACATCTAGGCCGGGCCAACTCCAAATGGCGTGCAACTCGGTGTGCATCACCTCCATGACTGTCCCTAACGAACGCCACCTGCCACGCTTTCGGCCTATCCCTGGCGGCATTAAAAAATCGTAGCGTGATAACGATGGTTCCGATGCGCGTGCCGCTCGAAGGCGATTACAGGGGAGATGGAGCCCTTTCCAAAGAGGCATGAACAGACTTCCTACTCCCAAAGAGCCCAAAGATATTAAGCCGCAAATACGTCCTACGCGCGTCTTTTCTACGCCGCGCACCACATTTAAAAAATCGTAGCGTAAGAACGGTGGGTCCGATCCGCGTGCCGCTTAAAGGCGATTACAGGGGAGATGCAAACCTTTCCAAAGAGCCATGAACAGACTTTCTACTCCCAATGAGACAAGAGATATCAAGCCGCAAATACGTCCGGCGCGCGTCTATTCTCCGCCGCGCAACACATTTAAAAAAAAATCGTAGCGTGAAAACCGTGTGTTCGATCCGCGTGCCGCTTAAAGGCGATTACAGGGGAGATGCAGCCCTTTCCAAAGAGCCATGAAAAGACTTTCTACTCCCAAGGAGACAAGATATATTAAGCCGAAATGACGTCCGACGCGCGCATTTCCTCCGCCGCGCACCACATTTAAAAAAATCATAGCGTGAAAACCGTGTGTTCGATCCGCGTGCCGCTCGAAGGCGATTACAGGGGAGATGCAGCCCTTTCCAAAGAGGCATGAACAGACTTCCTACTCCCAAGGAGCCCAAAGATATTAAGCCGCAAATACGTCCTACGCGCGTCTTTTCTACGCCGCGCACCACATTTAAAAAATCGTATCGGAAGAACGGTGGGTCCAATCCGCGTGCCGCTTAAAGGCGATTACAAGGGAGATGCAAACCTTTCCAAAGAGCCATGAAAAGACTTTCTACTCCCAAGGAGACAATAGATATTAAGCCGAAATGACGTCCGAAGCGCGCATTTTCTCCGCCGCGCACCACATTTAAAAAAATCATAGCGTGAAAACCGTGGGTTCGATCCGCGTGCCGCTCGAAGGCGATTACAGCGGAGATGCAGCCCTTTCCAAAGAGCCATGAAAAGACTTTCTACTCCCAAGGAGACAAGAGATATTAAGCCGAAATGACGTCCGACGCGCGCATTTCCTCCGCCGCGCACCACATTTAAAAAAATCATAGCGTGAAAACCGTGGGTTCGATCCGCGTGCCGCTCGAAGGCGATTACAGGGGAGATGCAGCCCTTTCCAAAGAGCCATGAACAGACTTTCTACTCCCAAGGAGACCAGAAATATTAACTTATAAAGCGTTACGCTCCAGTCGGATGAACGAGAAACGCTTGTACAATTGCAACGAATTGGAGGAGAAAGTTTAAACAAACGCGCTGACTTTGAACGCTCACATCTAGGCCGGGCCAACTCCAAATGGCGTGCAACTCGGTGTGCATCACCTCCATGACTGTCCCTAACGAACGCCACCTGCCACGCTTTCGGCCTATCCCTGGCGGCATTAAAAAATCGTAGCGTGATAACGATGGTTCCGATGCGCGTGCCGCTCGAAGGCGATTACAGGGGAGATACAGCCCTTTCCAAAGAGCCATGAACAGACTTTCTACTCCCAAGGAGACAAGAGATATTACGCGCATTTTCTCCGACGCGCACCACGTTTAAAAAATCGTAGCGTGAGAACGGTGGGTCCGATCCGCGTGCCGCTTAAAGGCGATTACAGGGGAGATGCAACCCTTTCCAAAGAGGCATGAACAGACTTCCTACTCCCAAGGAGACAAGAGATATTAAGCCGCAATGACGTCCGACGCGCGCATTTTCTCCGCCGCGCAGCACATTTAAAAAAATCATAGCGTGAAAACCGTGGGTTCGATCCGCGTGCCGCTCGAAGGCGATTACAGGGGAGATGGAGCCCTTTCCAAAGAGGCATGAACAGACTTCCTACTCCCAAGGAGCCCAAAGATATTAAGCCGCAAATACGTCCTACGCGCGTCTTTTCTACGCCGCGCACCACATTTAAAAAATCGTAGCGTAAGAACGGTGGGTCAGATCCGCGTGCCGCTTAAAGGCGATTACAGGGGAGATGCAAACCTTTCCAAAGAGCCATGAAAAGACTTTCTACTCCCAAGGAGACAAGAGATATTAAGCCGCAATGACGTCCGACGCGCGCATTTTCTCCGACGCGCAACACATTTAAAAAAATCATAGCGTGAAAACCGTGGGTTCGATCCGCGTGCCGCTCGAAGGCGATTACAGGGGAGATGCAGCCCTTTCCAAAGAGCCATGAACAGACTTTCTACTCCCAATGAGACAAGAGATATCAAGCCGCAAATACGTCCGGCGCGCGTCTATTCTCCGCCGCGCAACACATTTAAAAAAAATCGTAGCGTGAAAACCGTGGGTTCGATCCGCGTGCCGCTTAAAGGCGATTACAAGGGAGATGCAGCCCTTTCCAAAGAGCCATGAAAAGACTTTCTACTCCCAAGGAGACAATAGATATTAAGCCGAAATGACGTCCGACGCGCGCATTTTCTCCGCCGCGCACCACATTTAAAAAAAATCATAGCGTGAAAACCGTGGGTTCGATCCGCGTGCCGCTCGAAGGCGATTACAGCGGAGATGCAGCCCTTTCCAAAGAGCCATGAAAAGACTTTCTACTCCCAAGGAGACAAGAGATATTAAGCCGAAATGACGTCCGACGCGCGCATTTTCTCCGCCGCGCACCACATTTAAAAAAAATCATAGCGTGAAAACCGTGGGTTCGATCCGCGTGCCGCTCGAAGGCGATTACAGCGGAGATGCAGCCCTTTCCAAAGAGCCATGAAAAGACTTTCTACTCCCAAGGAGACAAGAGATATTAAGCCGAAATGACGTCCGACGCGCGCATTTCCTCCGCCGCGCACCACATTTAAAAAAATCATAGCGTGAAAACCGTGGGTTCGATCCGCGTGCCGCTCGAAGGCGATTACAGGGGAGATGCATCCCTTTCAAAAGAGCCATGAACAGACTTTCTACTCCCAAGGAGACCAGAAATATTAACATATAAAGCGTTACGCTCCAGTCGGATGAACGAGAAACGCTTGTACAATTGCAACGAATTGGAGGAGAAAGTTTAAACAAACGCGCTGACTTTGAACGCTCACATCTAGGCCGGGCCAACTCCAAATGGCGTGCAACTCGGTGTGCATCACCTCCATGACTGTCCCTAACGAACGCCACCTGCCACGCTTTCGGCCTATCCCTGGCGGCATTAAAAAATCGTAGCGTGATAACGATGGTTCCGATGCGCGTGCCGCTCGAAGGCGATTACAGGGGAGATGGAGCCCTTTCCAAAGAGGAATGAACAGACTTCCTACTCCCAAAGAGCCCAAAGATATTAAGCCGCAAATATGTCCTACGCGCGTCTATTCTCCGCCGCGCAACACATTTAAAAAAAATCGTAGCGTGAAAACCGTGTGTTCGATCCGCGTGCCGCTTAAAGGCGATTACAGGGGAGATGCAGCCCTTTCCAAAGAGCCATGAAAAGACTTTCTACTCCCAAGGAGACAAGAGATATTAAGCCGAAATGACGTCCGACGCGCGCATTTCCTCCGCCGCGCACCACATTTAAAAAAATCATAGCGTGAAAACCGTGTGTTCGATCCGCGTGCCGCTCGAAGGCGATTACAGGGGAGATGCAGCCCTTTCCAAAGAGCCATGAACAGACTTCCTACTCCCAAGGAGCCCAAAGATATTAAGCCGCAAATACGTCCTACGCGCGTCTTTTCTACGCCGCGCACCACATTTAAAAAATCGTATCGGAAGAACGGTGGGTCCAATCCGCGTGCCGCTTAAAGGCGATTACAAGGGAGATGCAGCCCTTTCCAAAGAGCCATGAAAAGACTTTCTACTCCCAAGGAGACAAGAGATATTAAGCCGAAATGACGTCCGACGCGCGCATTTCCTCCGCCGCGCACCACATTTAAAAAAATCATAGCGTGAAAACCGTGGGTTCGATCCGCGTGCCGCTCGAAGGCGATTACAGGGGAGATGCAGCCCTTTCCAAAGAGGCATGAACAGACTTCCTACTCCCAAGGAGCCCAAAGATATTAAGCCGCAAATACGTCCTACGCGCGTCTTTTCTACGCCGCGCACCACATTTAAAAAATCGTATCGGAAGAACGATGGGTCCAATCCGCGTGCCGCTTAAAGGCGATTACAAGGGAGATGCAGCCCTTTCCAAAGAGCCATGAAAAGACTTTCTACTCCCAAGGAGACAAGAGATATTAAGCCGAAATGACGTCCGACGCGCGCATTTCCTCCGCCGCGCACCACATTTAAAAAAATCATAGCGTGAAAACCGTGGGTTCGATCCGCGTGCCGCTCGAAGGCGATTACAGGGGAGATGCAGCCCTTTCCAAAGAGCCATGAACAGACTTTCTACTCCCAAGGAGACAAGAGATATTACGCGCATTTTCTCCGACGCGCACCACGTTTAAAAAATCGTAGCGTGAGAACGGTGGGTCCGATCCGCGTGCCGCTTAAAGGCGATTACAGGGGAGATGCAACCCTTTCCAAAGAGGCATGAACAGACTTCCTACTCCCAAGGAGACAAGAGATATTAAGCCGCAATGACGTCCGACGCGCGCATTTTCTCCGCCGCGCAGCACATTTAAAAAAATCATAGCGTGAAAACCGTGGGTTCGATCCGCGTGCCGCTCGAAGGCGATTACAGGGGAGATGGAGCCCTTTCCAAAGAGGCATGAACAGACTTCCTACTCCCAAGGAGCCCAAAGATATTAAGCCGCAAATACGTCCTACACGCGTCTTTTCTACGCCGCGCACCACATTTAAAAAATCGTAGCGTAAGAACGGTGGGTCAGATCCGCGTGCCGCTTAAAGGCGATTACAGGGGAGATGCAAACCTTTCCAAAGAGCCATGAAAAGACTTTCTACTCCCAAGGAGACAAGAGATATTAAGCCGCAATGACGTCCGACGCGCGCATTTTCTCCGACGCGCAACACATTTAAAAAAATCATAGCGTGAAAACCGTGTGTTCGATCCGCGTGCCGCTTAAAGGCGATTACAGGGGAGATGCAGCCCTTTCCAAAGAGCCATGAAAAGACTTTCTACTCCCAAGGAGACAAGAGATATTAAGCCGAAATGACGTCCGACGCGCGCATTTCCTCCGCCGCGCACCACATTTAAAAAAATCATAGCGTGAAAACCGTGTGTTCGATCCGCGTGCCGCTCAAAGGCGATTACAGGGGAGATGCAGCCCTTTCCAAAGAGGCATGAACAGACTTCCTACTCCCAAGGAGCCCAAAGATATTAAGCCGCAAATACGTCCTACGCGCGTCTTTTCTACGCCGCGCACCACATTTAAAAAATCGTATCGGAAGAACGGTGGGTCCAATCCGCGTGCCGCTTAAAGGCGATTACAAGGGAGATGCAGCCCTTTCCAAAGAGCCATGAAAAGACTTTCTACTCCCAAGGAGACAAGAGATATTAAGCCGAAATGACGTCCGACGCGCGCATTTCCTCCGCCGCGCACCACATTTAAAAAAATCATAGCGTGAAAACCGTGGGTTCGATCCGCGTGCCGCTCGAAGGCGATTACAGGGGAGATGCAGCCCTTTCTAAAGAGCCATGAACAGACTTTCTACACCCAATGAGACAAGAGATATTAAGCCGCAAATACGTCCGGCGCGCGTCTTTTCTCCGCCGCGCAACACATTTAAAAAAAATCGTAGCGTGAAAAACGTGGGTTCGATCCGCGTGCCGCTCGAAGGCGATTACATGGGAGATGCATCCCTTTCAAAAGAGCCATGAACAGACTTTCTACTCCCAAGGAGACCAGAAATATTAACATATAAAGCGTTACGCTCCAGTCGGATGAACGAGAAACGCTTGTACAATTGCAACGAATTGGAGGAGAAAGTTTAAACAAACGCGCTGACTTTGAACGCTCACATCTAGGCCGGGCCAACTCCAAATGGCGTGCAACTCGGTGTGCATCACCTCCATGACTGTCCCTAACGAACGCCACCTGCCACGCTTTCGGCCTATCCCTGGCGGCATTAAAAAATCGTAGCGTGATAACGATGGTTCCGATGCGCGTGCCGCTCGAAGGCGATTACAGGGGAGATACAGCCCTTTCCAAAGAGCCATGAACAGACTTTCTACTCCCAAGGAGACAAGAGATATTACGCGCATTTTCTCCGACGCGCACCACGTTTAAAAAATCGTAGCGTGAGAACGGTGGGTCCGATCCGCGTGCCGCTTAAAGGCGATTACAGGGGAGATGCAAACCTTTCCAAAGAGCCATGAAAAGACTTTCTACTCCCAAGGAGACAAGAGATATTACGCCGCAATGACGTCCGACGCGCGCATTTTCTCCGACGCGCAACACATTTAAAAAAATCATAGCGTGAAAACCGTGGGTTCGATCCGCGTGCCGCTCGAAGGCGATTACAGGGGAGATGCAGCCCTTTCCAAAGAGCCATGAACAGACTTTCTACTCCCAATGAGACAAGAGATATCAAGCCGCAAATACGTCCGGCGCGCGTCTATTCTCCGCCGCGCAACACATTTAAAAAAAATCGTAGCGTGAAAACCGTGGGTTCGATCCGCGTGCCGCTTAAAGGCGATTACAGGGGAGATGCAGCCCTTTCCAAAGAGCCATGAAAAGACTTTCTACTCCCAAGGAGACAAGAGATATTAAGCCGAAATGACGTCCGACGCGCGCATATCCTCCGCCGCGCACCACATTTAAAAAAATCATAGCGTGAAAACCGTGGGTTCGATCCGCGTGCCGCTCGAAGGCGATTACAGGGGAGATGCAGCCCTTTCCAAAGAGGCATGAACAGACTTCCTACTCCCAAGGAGCCCAAAGATATTAAGCCGCAAATACGTCCTACGCGCGTCTTTTCTACGCCGCGCACCACATTTAAAAAATCGTATCGGAAGAACGGTGGGTCCAATCCGCGTGCCGCTTAAAGGCGATTACAAGGGAGATGCAAACCTTTCCAAAGAGCCATGAAAAGACTTTCTACTCCCAAGGAGACAATAGATATTAAGCCGAAATGACGTCCGAAGCGCGCATTTTCTCCGCCGCGCACCACATTTAAAAAAATCATAGCGTGAAAACCGTGGGTTCGATCCGCGTGCCGCTCGAAGGCGATTACAGCGGAGATGCAGCCCTTTCCAAAGAGCCATGAAAAGACTTTCTACTGCCAAGGAGACAAGAGATATTAAGCCGAAATGACGTCCGACGCGCGCATTTCCTCCGCCGCGCACCACATTTAAAAAAATCATAGCGTGAAAACCGTGGGTTCGATCCGCGTGCCGCTCGAAGGCGATTACAGGGGAGATGCAGCCCTTTCCAAAGAGCCATGAACAGACTTTCTACTCCCAAGGAGACCAGAAATATTAACTTATAAAGCGTTACGCTCCAGTCGGATGAACGAGAAACGCTTGTACAATTGCAACGAATTGGAGGAGAAAGTTTAAACAAACGCGCTGACTTTGAACGCTCACATCTAGGCCGGGCCAACTCCAAATGGCGTGCAACTCGGTGTGCATCACCTCCATGACTGTCCCTAACGAACGCCACCTGCCACGCTTTCGGCCTATCCCTGGCGGCATTAAAAAATCGTAGCGTGATAACGATGGTTCCGATGCGCGTGCCGCTCGAAGGCGATTACAGGGGAGATACAGCCCTTTCCAAAGAGCCATGAACAGACTTTCTACTCCCAAGGAGACAAGAGATATTACGCGCATTTTCTCCGACGCGCACCACGTTTAAAAAATCGTAGCGTGAGAACGGTGGGTCCGATCCGCGTGCCGCTTAAAGGCGATTACAGGGGAGATGCAACCCTTTCCAAAGAGGCATGAACAGACTTCCTACTCCCAAGGAGACAAGAGATATTAAGCCGCAATGACGTCCGACGCGCGCATTTTCTCCGCCGCGCAGCACATTTAAAAAAATCATAGCGTGAAAACCGTGGGTTCGATCCGCGTGCCGCTCGAAGGCGATTACAGGGGAGATGGAGCCCTTTCCAAAGAGGCATGAACAGACTTCCTACTCCCAAGGAGCCCAAAGATATTAAGCCGCAAATACGTCCAACGCGCGTCTTTTCTACGCCGCGCACCACATTTAAAAAATCGTAGCGTAAGAACGGTGGGTCAGATCCGCGTGCCGCTTAAAGGCGATTACAGGGGAGATGCAAACCTTTCCAAAGAGCCATGAAAAGACTTTCTACTCCCAAGGAGACAAGAGATATTAAGCCGCAATGACGTCCGACGCGCGCATTTTCTCCGACGCGCAACACATTTAAAAAAATCATAGCGTGAAAACCGTGTGTTCGATCCGCGTGCCGCTTAAGGGCGATTACAGGGGAGATGCATCCCTTTCAAAAGAGCCATGAACAGACTTTCTACTCCCAAGGAGACCAGAAATATTAACATATAAAGCGTTACGCTCCAGTCGGATGAACGAGAAACGCTTGTACAATTGCAACGAATTGGAGGAGAAAGTTTAAACAAACGCGCTGACTTTGAAGGCTCACATCTAGGCCGGGCCAGGTCCAAATGGCCTGCAACTCGGTCCGCATCACGTCCATGACTTTTCCTAACGAACGCCACCTGCCAAGCTTTCAGCCCGTCCATGTCGGCATCAAAAAATCGTAGCGTGATAACGATGGTTCCGATCCGCGTGCCGCGCGAAGGCGATTACAGGGGAGATGCAGCCCTTTCCAAAGAGCTATGAACAGACTTCCTACTCCCAAGGAGCCCAAAGATATTAAGCCGCAAATACGTCCTACGCGCGTCTTTTCTACGCCGCGCACCACATTTAAAAAATCGTATCGGAAGAACGGTGGGTCCAATCCGCGTGCCGCTTAAAGGCGATTACAAGGGAGATGCAGCCCTTTCCAAAGAGCCATGAAAAGACTTTCTACTCCCAAGGAGACAAGAGATATTAAGCCGAAATGACGTCCGACGCGCGCATTTCCTCCGCCGCGCACCACATTTAAAAAAATCATAGCGTGAAAACCGTGGGTTCGATCCGCGTGCCGCTCGAAGGCGATTACAGGGGAGATGCAGCCCTTTCCAAAGAGCCATGAACAGACTTTCTACACCCAATGAGACAAGAGATATTAAGCCGCAAATACGTCCGGCGCGCGTCTTTTCTCCGCCGCGCAACACATTTAAAAAAAATCGTAGCGTGAAAAACGTGGGTTCGATCCGCGTGCCGCTCGAAGGCGATTACAGGGGAGATGCATCCCTTTCAAAAGAGCCATGAACAGACTTTCTACTCCCAAGGAGACCAGAAATATTAACATATAAAGCGTTACGCTCCAGTCGGATGAACGAGAAACGCTTGTACAATTGCAACGAATTGGAGGAGAAAGTTTAAACAAACGCGCTGACTTTGAACGCTCATATCTAGGCCGGGCCAACTCCAAATGGCGTGCAACTCGGTGTGCATCACCTCCATGACTGTCCCTAACGAACGCCACCTGCCACGCTTTCGGCCTATCCCTGGCGGCATTAAAAAATCGTAGCGTGATAACGATGGTTCCGATGCGCGTGCCGCTCGAAGGCGATTACAGGGGAGATACAGCCCTTTCCAAAGAGCCATGAACAGACTTTCTACTCCCAAGGAGACAAGAGATATTACGCGCATTTTCTCCGACGCGCACCACGTTTAAAAAATCGTAGCGTGAGAACGGTGGGTCCGATCCGCGTGCCGCTTAAAGGCGATTACAGGGGAGATGCAAACCTTTCCAAAGAGCCATGAAAAGACTTTCTACTCCCAAGGAGACAAGAGATATTACGCCGCAATGACGTCCGACGCGCGCATTTTCTCCGACGCGCAACACATTTAAAAAAATCATAGCGTGAAAACCGTGGGTTCGATCCGCGTGCCGCTCGAAGGCGATTACAGGGGAGATGCAGCCCTTTCCAAAGAGCCATGAACAGACTTTCTACTCCCAATGAGACAAGAGATATCAAGCCGCAAATACGTCCGGCGCGCGTCTATTCTCCGCCGCGCAACACATTTAAAAAAAATCGTACCGTGAAAACCGTGGGTTCGATCCGCGTGCCGCTTAAAGGCGATTACAGGGGAGATGCAGCCCTTTCCAAAGAGCCATGAAAAGACTTTCTACTCCCAAGGAGACAAGAGATATTAAGCCGAAATGACGTCCGACGCGCGCATTTCCTCCGCCGCGCACCACATTTAAAAAAATCATAGCGTGAAAACCGTGGGTTCGATCCGCGTGCCGCTCGAAGGCGATTACAGGGGAGATGCAGCCCTTTCCAAAGAGGCATGAACAGACTTCCTACTCCCAAGGAGCCCAAAGATATTAAGCCGCAAATACGTCCTACGCGCGTCTTTTCTACGCCGCGCACCACATTTAAAAAATCGTATCGGAAGAACGGTGGGTCCAATCCGCGTGCCGCTTAAAGGCGATTACAAGGGAGATGCAAACCTTTCCAAAGAGCCATGAAAAGACTTTCTACTCCCAAGGAGACAATAGATATTAAGCCGAAATGACGTCCGAAGCGCGCATTTTCTCCGCCGCGCACCACATTTAAAAAAATCATAGCGTGAAAACCGTGGGTTCGATCCGCGTGCCGCTCGAAGGCGATTACAGCGGAGATGCAGCCCTTTCCAAAGAGCCATGAAAAGACTTTCTACTCCCAAGGAGACAAGAGATATTAAGCCGAAATGACGTCCGACGCGCGCATTTCCTCCGCCGCGCACCACATTTAAAAAAATCATAGCGTGAAAACCGTGGGTTCGATCCGCGTGCCGCTCGAAGGCGATTACAGGGGAGATGCAGCCCTTTCCAAAGAGCCATGAACAGACTTTCTACTCCCAAGGAGACCAGAAATATTAACTTATAAAGCGTTACGCTCCAGTCGGATGAACGAGAAACGCTTGTACAATTGCAACGAATTGGAGGAGAAAGTTTAAACAAACGCGCTGACTTTGAACGCTCACATCTAGGCCGGGCCAACTCCAAATGGCGTGCAACTCGGTGTGCATCACCTCCATGACTGTCCCTAACGAACGCCACCTGCCACGCTTTCGGCCTATCCCTGGCGGCATTAAAAAATCGTAGCGTGATAAGGATGGTTCCGATCCGCGTGCCGCGCGAAGGCGATTACAGGGGAGATGCAGCCCTTTCCAAAGAACCATGAAAAGACTTTCTACTCCCAAGGAGACAAGAGATATTAAGCCGCAATGACGTCCGACGAGCGCATTTTCTCCGCCGCGCAGCACATTTAAAAAAATCATAGCGTGAAAACCGTGGGTTCGATCCACGTGCCGCTCGAAGGCGATTACAGGGGAGATGTAGCCCTTTCCAAAGAGGCATGAACAGACTTCCTACTCCCAAGGAGCCCAAAGATATTAAGCTGCAAATACGTCCTACGCGCGTCTTTTCTACGCCGCGCACCACATTTAAAAAATCGTATCGGAAGAACGGTGGGTCCAATCCGCGTGCCGCTTAAAGGCGATTACAAGGGAGATGCAAACCTTTCCAAAGAGCCATGAAAAGACTTTCTACTCCCAAGGAGACAATAGATATTAAGCCGAAATGACGTCCGACGCGCGCATTTTCTCCGACGCGCACCACATTTAAAAAAATCATAGCGTGAAAACCGTGGGTTCGATCCGCGTGCCGCTCGAAGGCGATTACAGCGGAGATGCAGCCCTTTCCAAAGAGCCATGAAAAGACTTTCTACTCCCAAGGAGACAAGAGATATTAAGCCGCAATGACGTCCGAAGCGCGCATTTTCTCCGACGCGCAACACATTTAAAAAAATCATAGCGTGAAAACCGTGGGTTCGATCCGCGTGCCGCTCGAAGGCGATTACAGGGGAGATGCAGCCCTTTCCAAAGAGCCATGAACAGACTTTCTACTCCCAATGAGACAAGAGATATCAAGCCGCAAATACGTCCGGCGCGCGTCTATTCTCCGCCGCGCAACACATTTAAAAAAAATCGTAGCGTGAAAACCGTGGGTTCGATCCGCGTGCCGCTTAAAGGCGATTACAGGGGAGATGCAGCCCTTTCCAAAGAGCCATGAAAAGACTTTCTACTCCCAAGGAGACAAGAGATATTAAGCCGAAATGACGTCCGACGCGCGCATTTCCTCCGCCGCGCAGCACATTTAAAAAAATCATAGCGTGAAAACCGTGGGTTCGATCCGCGTGCCGCTCGAAGGCGATTACAGGGGAGATGCAGCCCTTTCCAAAGAGGCATGAACAGACTTCCTACTCCCAAGGAGCCCAAAGATATTAAGCCGCAAATACGTCCTACGCGCGTCTTTTCTACGCCGCGCACCACATTTAAAAAATCGTATCGGAAGAACGGTGGGTCCAATCCGCGTGCCGCTTAAAGGCGATTACAAGGGAGATGCAAACCTTTCCAAAGAGCCATGAAAAGACTTTCTACTCCCAAGGAGACAATAGATATTAAGCCGAAATGACGTCCGACGCGCGCATTTTCTCCGACGCGCACCACATTTAAAAAAATCATAGCGTGAAAACCGTGGGTTCGATCCGCGTGCCGCTCGAAGGCGATTACAGCGGAGATGCAGCCCTTTCCAAAGAGCCATGAAAAGACTTTCTACTCCCAAGGAGACAAGAGATATTAAGCCGCAATGACGTCCGACGCGCGCATTTTCTCCGACGCGCAACACATTTAAAAAAATCATAGCGTGAAAACCGTGGGTTCGATCCGCGTGCCGCTCGAAGGCGATTACAGGGGAGATGCAGCCCTTTCCAAAGAGCCATGAACAGACTTTCTACTCCCAATGAGACAAGAGATATCAAGCCGCAAATACGTCCGGCGCGCGTCTATTCTCCGCCGCGCAACACATTTAAAAAAAATCGTAGCGTGAAAACCGTGGGTTCGATCCGCGTGCCGCTTAAAGGCGATTACAGGGGAGATGCAGCCCTTTCCAAAGAGCCATGAAAAGACTTTCTACTCCCAAGGAGACAAGAGATATTAAGCCGAAATGACGTCCGACGCGCGCATTTCCTCCGCCGCGCACCACATTTAAAAAAATCATAGCGTGAAAACCGTGGGTTCGATCCGCGTGCCGCTCGAAGGCGATTACAGGGGAGATGCAGCCCTTTCCAAAGAGGCATGAACAGACTTCCTACTCCCAAGGAGCCCAAAGATATTAAGCCGCAAATACGTCCTACGCGCGTCTTTTCTACGCCGCGCACCACATTTAAAAAATCGTATCGGAAGAACGGTGGGTCCAATCCGCGTGCCGCTTAAAGGCGATTACAAGGGAGATGCAAACCTTTCCAAAGAGCCATGAAAAGACTTTCTACTCCCAAGGAGACAAGAGATATTAAGCCGAAATGACGTGCGACGCGCGCATTTCCTCCGCCGCGCACCACATTTAAAAAAATCATAGCGTGAAAACCGTGGGTTCGATCCGCGTGCCGCTCGAAGGCGATTACAGGGGAGATGCAGCCCTTTCCAAAGAGCCATGAACAGACTTTCTACACCCAATGAGACAAGAGATATTAAGCCGCAAATACGTCCGGCGCGCGTCTTTTCTCCGCCGCGCAACACATTTAAAAAAAATCGTAGCGTGAAAAACGTGGGTTCGATCCGCGTGCCGCTCGAAGGCGATTACAGGGGAGATGCATCCCTTTCAAAAGAGCCATGAACAGACTTTCTACTCCCAAGGAGACCAGAGATATTAACAGATAAAGCGTTACGCTCCAGTCGGATGAGCGAGAAACGCTTGTACAATTGCAACGAATTGGAGGAGAAAGTTTAAACAAACGCGCTGACTTTGAAGGCTCACATCTAGGCCGGGCCAGGTCCAAATGGCCTGCAACTCGGTCCGCATCACGTCCATGACTTTTCCTAACGAACGCCACCTGCCAAGCTTTCGGCCCGTCCCTGTCGGCATTAAAAAATCGTAGAGTGATAACGATGGTTCCGATCCGCGTGCCGCGCGAAGGCGATTACAGGGGAGATGCAGCCCTTTCCAAAGAGCCATGAACAGACTTTCTACTCCCAAGGAGCCCAAAGATATTAAGCCGCAAATAAGTCCTAAGCGCGTCTTTTCTACGCCGCGCACCACATTTAAAAAATCGTAGCGTAAGAACGGTGGGTCCGATCCGCGTGCCGCTTAAAGTCGATTACAGGGGAGATGCAACCCTTTCCAAAGAACCATGAAAAGACTTTCTACTCCCAAGGAGACAATAGATATTAACATATAAAGCGTTACGCTCCAGTCGGATGAGCGAGAAACGCTTGAGCAGTTGCAACGAATTGGAGGAGAAAGTTTAAACAAACGCGCTGACTTTGAACGCTCACATCTAGGTCTGGCCAAGTCCAAATGGCGTGCAACTCGGTGCGCATCACCTCCATGACTGTCCCTAACGAACGCCACCTGCCACGCTTTCGGCCCGTCCCTGGCGGCTTTAAAAAATCGTAGCGTGATAACCGTGGGTCCAATCCACTTGAAGCTCGAAGGCGATTAGAGGGGAGATGCAGCCCTTTCCAAAGAGCCATGAACAGACTTCCTACTCCCAAGGAGACAAGAGATATTAAGCCACAAATACGTCCGGACCGCGTCTTTTCTCCGCAGCTCACCACATTTAAAAAAATCGTAGCGTGAAAACCGTGGGTTCGATATAGTATACATACAGAGTATATAGTTTGACCAAAAGATCGTGCTGATCTTTGATCTCCTGGTTCTTCATCTCCAGCGCCACTTTCAGACTCATAATGTCCTCCTCTATGGGCTGGTATAACCCACACACACGAATCATCACTACAGCCAGTACAATGGAAAGGTGGGAATGTGTACTGAATGTGTACTGACTTTATAAGTGAAAGGTGGAGGTACTGGTGGATGTGTACTGACACTAGAAGGGATCTCTACCTGCAGTGACAGTCTGAGCTTCTCAAGTTCTTCCTCCAGAGATTTCTTCTCCTGTTCACAGGCCATTTTCATATCTGCCAGAGCAAGTATCATTACTCCTGGATATAACACAGATTGTATATACTACATAATTACTACTGAATATATAAAATATAATATATATAGTACTATACATATATTAGTATCACTTTTATTGTAGCCTAAAGGCTAACATTCATTATTAGTTATGTTAGTATTATTGCATTTCCATAGTACTTACTCTTGATGGACCTGTTATGCTCCTCCTCCTCCTGCTGTTTCTGCAGGAGCTCTGTCTCCTCCTGCTGCTTGTGTTTCAGCATCTCCTGAAGAACCTGCAGCTCCTTCTGCTTCTGCAACCTCAACTCCTTCAGTTGCTCCAACAAACTGTTCTCCAACTCCTCCTTCTCACTCCGCAAACACTCCAATCGGGCCACAGGCCCCACTAGTGACACAGAACCACACACACACACAAACACACAAACACACACACACACACACACACACACACACAAAGAGAGAGATAAACATGTATAAATGTATAAGAATTTGTGGATAAAATTATTATGAGATTATTCATAATCAAACGACTACACTACACAACCACTTCTTCCTTTTATTTACATATTATACAGATATTTACAGATATTTACATTTTATTTACCCGCGTGCGTCTCTCTTCTCCAAGGTAGCGGAGAGATATGAAAGGATAAAAGGGGAAAAGAATAAAATGCACGTCGGTTTTAAATTCGCAGGCTACCTGCGCTGAAGGCGTGGAAAACGAACACGTGACGGAAAGGCTTCCGTACCCGATGGGTCCAAATCACATGCCCAGCAAAGTAGCCTTAAACCTGCACACACAATGGAGACCATTTGACCCTTTAAAATCATACTACAACCAGACTTCCAGGCCCAAGAGGTCACACAGTCATGCCCAGCAAAGTAGCTCTGGGCCTGGGCACACTTCACGCAGTTTGACCGTTTAAATAAAACTAGAAACAGACTTCCTGGCCCAAGAGGTCACACAGTCATGCCCAGCAAGGTTACTTTAAACGTGAGCACACTTCAGACCGTTTCACTCTTTAAATCGTTCAAAGCACCACATTTCAAGGCCCAAGAGGTCACACAGTCATGCCCAGCAAAGTAGCTCTGGGCCTGGGCACACTTCATGCAATTTGACCCTTTAAATAATACTACAACCAGACTTCCAGGCACAAGAGGTCACACAGTCATGCCCAGCAAGGTTACTTTAAACGTGGGCACACTTCAGACCGTTTCACTCTTTAAATCATTCAAAGCACCACATTTCAAGGCCCAAGAGGTCACAGAATCATGCCCATCAAAGTAGCTCTGGGCCTGGGCACACTTCACGCAGTTTGACCGTTTAAATAAAACTAGAAACAGACTTCCTGGCCCAAGAGGTCACACAGTCATGCCCAGCAAGGTTACTTTAAACGTGAGCACACTTCAGACCGTTTCACTCTTTAAATCGTTCAAAGCACCACATTTCAAGGCCCAAGAGGTCACACAGTCATGCCCAGCAAAGTAGCTCTGGGCCTGGGCACACTTCATGCAATTTGACCCTTTAAATAATACTACAACCAGACTTCCAGGCACAAGAGGTCACACAGTCATGCCCAGCAAGGTTACTTTAAACGTGGGCACACTTCAGACCGTTTCACTCTTTAAATCATTCAAAGCACCACATTTCAAGGCCCAAGAGGTCACAGAATCATGCCCATCAAAGGAGCTCTGGGCCTGGGCACACTTCACGCAGTTTGACCGTTTAAATAAAACTAGAAACAGACTTCCTGGCCCAAGAGGTCACAGTCATACCCAGCAAAGTACGTTTAAACCTGGAAACAAATCAGATCCTTTCTGTCATTCAAAGGAATGGGCCTGCAACTCTCAACCACATCCCCAGTGAAGCGCACCGTCACCCAGCCACACTACCCCACCTTGCCCGTCCTGGAACAACCACACCTCCAGGGCACCACATGCCAATCTCTCATGCCCAGCAAACTGCAATCTCACGCAGCCAGGCCACACACTGTCTCCCCTTGTACCGTCCAGGGACGAACTCCTCCACAAACCTGGTGTTCACGCGCACACACGCAATTACAACGAATTGGTGGAGAACTTTGAAACAAACGTGCTGACTTTGAATACTCACATCTAGGCTGGGCCAGGTCCAAATGGCCTGCAGCTCGGTGCGCATTAACTGCTTGACTGTCCGTCACGAACACCACCTGCCAAGCGTTCGTTCCGTCCCTGGCGGATTTTAAAAAATCGTAGCGTGAGAACGATGGTTCCGATCCGCGTGCCGCTTAAAGGCGATTACAGGGGAGATGCAGCCCTTTCCAAAGAGCCATGAAAAGACTTTCTACTCCCAATGAGACAAGAGACATTAAGCCGAAATGACGTCCGACGCGCGCATTTTCTCCGGCGCGCACCACATTTAAAAAAATCATAGCGTGAAAACCGTGGGTTCGATCCGCGTGCCGCTCGAAGCCGATTACAGGGGAGATGCAGCCCTTTCCACAGAGCCATGAACAGACTTCCTACTCCCAAGGAGACAAGAGATATTAAGCCGCAATGACGTCCGAAGCGCGTCTTTTCTACGCCGCGCACCACATTTATAAAAAATCGTAGCGTGAAAACCGTGGGTTCGATACGCGTGCCGCTTAAAAGCGATTACAGGGGAGATGCATCCCTTTCCAAAGAGCCATGAACAGACTTTCTACTCCCAAGGAGCCCAAAGATATTAAGCCGCAAATACGTCCTACGCGCGTCTTTTCTACGCCGCGCACCACATTTAAAAAATCGTAGCGTAAGAACGGTGGGTCCGATCCGCGTGCCGCTTAAAGGCGATTACAGGGGAGATGCAACCCTTTCCAAAGAGCCATGAAAAGACTTTCTACTCCCAAGGAGACCAGAGATATTAAGCCGCAATGACGTCCGACGCGCGCATTTTCTCCGACGCGCACCACCTTTAAAAAATCGTAGCGTGAGAACGGTGGGTCCGATCCGCGTGCCGCTTAAAGGCGATTACAAGGGAGATGCAACCCTTTCCAAAGAGCCATGAACAGACTTTCTACTCCCAAGGAGACAAGAGATATTAAGCCGCAATGACGTCCGACGCGCGCATTTTCTCCGACGCGCACCACGTTTAAAAAATCGTAGCGTGAGAACGGTGGGTCCGTTCCGCGTGCCGCTTAAAGGCGATTACAGGAGAGATGCATTCCTTTCCAAAGAGCCATGAACAGACTTTCTACACCCAATGAGACAAGAGATATTAAGCCGCAAATACGTCCGGCGCGCGTCTTTTCTCCGCCGCGCAACACATTTAAAAAAAATCGTAGCGTGAAAAACGTGGGTTCGATCCGCGTGCCGCTCGAAGGCGATTACAGGGGAGATGCATCCCTTTCAAAAGAGCCATGAACAGACTTTCTACTCCCAAGGAGACCAGAAATATTAACATATAAAGCGTTACGCTCCAGTCGGATGAACGAGAAACGCTTGTACAATTGCAACGAATTGGAGGAGAAAGTTTAAACAAACGCGCTGACTTTGAACGCTCACATCTAGGCCGGGCCAACTCCAAATGGCGTGCAACTCGGTGTGCATCACCTCCATGACTGTCCCTAACGAACGCCACCTGCCACGCTTTCGGCCTATCCCTGGCGGCATTAAAAAATCGTAGCGTGATAACGATGGTTCCGATGCGCGTGCCGCTCGAAGGCGATTACAGGGGAGATACAGCCCTTTCCAAAGAGCCATGAACAGACTTTCTACTCCCAAGGAGACAAGAGATATTACGCGCATTTTCTCCGACGCGCACCACGTTTAAAAAATCGTAGCGTGAGAACGGTGGGTCCGATCCGCGTGCCGCTTAAAGGCGATTACAGGGGAGATGCAAACCTTTCCAAAGAGCCATGAAAAGACTTTCTACTCCCAAGGAGACAAGAGATATTACGCCGCAATGACGTCCGACGCGCGCATTTTCTCCGACGCGCAACACATTTAAAAAAATCATAGCGTGAAAACCGTGGGTTCGATCCGCGTGCCGCTCGAAGGCAATTACAGGGGAGATGCAGCCCTTTCCAAAGAGCCATGAACAGACTTTCTACTCCCAATGAGACAAGAGATATCAAGCCGCAAATACGTCCGGCGCGCGTCTATTCTCCGCCGCGCAACACATTTAAAAAAAATCGTAGCGTGAAAACCGTGGGTTCGATCCGCGTGCCGCTTAAAGGCGATTACAGGGGAGATGCAGCCCTTTCCAAAGAGCCATGAAAAGACTTTCTACTCCCAAGGAGACAAGAGATATTAAGCCGAAATGACGTCCGACGCGCGCATTTCCTCCGCCGCGCACCACATTTAAAAAAATCATAGCGTGAAAACCGTGGGTTCGATCCGCGTGCCGCTCGAAGGCGATTACAGGGGAGATGCAGCCCTTTCCAAAGAGGCATGAACAGACTTCCTACTCCCAAGGAGCCCAAAGATATTAAGCCGCAAATACGTCCGACGAGCGCATTTTCTCCGACACGCACCAAGTTTAAAAAATCGTAGCGTGAGAACGGTGGGTCCGATCCGCGTGCCGCTTAAAAGCGATTACAGGGGAGATGCAACCCTTTCCAAAGAGCCATGAAAAGACTTTCTACTCCCAAGGAGACAAGAGATTTAAGCCGAAATGACGTCCGACGCGCGCATTTTCTCCGCCGCGCACCACATTTAAAAAAATCATAGCGTGAAAACCGTGGGTTCGATCCGCGTGCCGCTCGAAGGCGATTACAGGGGAGATGCAGCCCTTTCCAAAGAGCCATGAACAGACTTCCTACTCCCAAGGAGACAAGAGATATTAAGCCGCAATGATGTCCGACGCGCGCATTTTCTCCGCCGCGCACCACATTTAAAAAATCTTAGCGTGAGAACGGTGGGTCCGATCCGCGTGCCGCTTAAAGGCGATTACAGGGGAGATGCAGCCCTTTCCAAAGAGCCATGAAAAGACTTTCTACTCCCAAGGAGACAAGAGATATTAAGCCGAAATGACGTCCGACGCGCGCATTTTCTCCGCCGCGCACCACATTTTAAAAAATCATAGCGTGAAAACCGTGGGTTCGATCCGCGTGCCGCTCGAAGGCGATTACAGGGGAGATGCAGCCCTTTCCAAAGAGCCATGAACAGACTTTCTACTCCCAAGGAGACCAGAGATATTAACAGATAAAGCGTTACGCTCCAGTCGGATGAGCGAGAAACGCTTGTACAATTGCAACGAATTGGAGGAGAAAGTTTAAACAAACGCGCTGACTTTGAACGTTCACATCTAGGCCGGGCCAGGTCCAAATGGCCTGCAACTCGGTGCGCATCACCTCCATGACGGTCCCTAACGAACACCACCTGCCACGCTTTCGGCCCGTCCCTGGCGGCATTAAAAAATCGTAGCGTGATAACGATGGTTCCGATCCGCGTGCCGCTCGAAGGCGATTACAGGGGAGATGCATCCCTTTCCAAAGAGCCATGAACAGACTTCCTACTCCCAACGAGACAAGAGATATTAAGCCGCAATGACGTCCGACGCGCGCATTTATTGCGCCGCGCATCACATTTAAAAAATCGTAGCGTGAGAACGGTGGGTCCAATCCGCGTGCCGCTTAAAGGCGATTACAGGGGAGATGCAGCCCTTTCCAAAGAGCCATGAAAAGACTTTCTACTCCCAAGGAGACAAGAGATATTAAGCCGAAATGACGTCCGACGCGCGCATTTTCTCCGCCGCGCACCACATTTAAAAAAAATCATAGCGTGAAAACCGTGGGTTCGATCCGCGTGCCGCTCGAAGGCGATTACAGCGGAGATGCAGCCCTTTCCAAAGAGCCATGAAAAGTCTTTCTACTCCCAAGGAGACAAGAGATATTAAGCCGAAATGACGTCCGACGCGCGCATTTTCTCCGCCGCACACCACATTTAAAAAAAATCATAGCGTGAAAACCGTGGGTTTGATCCGCGTGCCGCTCGAAGGCGATTACAGCGGAGATGCAGACCTTTCCAAAGAGCCATGAAAAGACTTTCTACTCCCAAGGAGACAAGAGATATTAAGCCGAAATGACGTCCGACGCGCGCATTTCCTCCGCCGCGCACCACATTTAAAAAAATCATAGCGTGAAAACCGTGGGTTCGATCCGCGTGCCGCTCGAAGGCGATTACAGGGGAGATGCATCCCTTTCAAAAGAGCCATGAACAGACTTTCTACTGCCAAGGAGACCAGAAATATTAACATATAAAGCGTTACGCTCCAGTCGGATGAACGAGAAACGCTTGTACAATTGCAACGAATTGGAGGAGAAAGTTTAAACAAACGCGCTGACTTTGAACGCTCACATCTAGGCCGGGCCAACTCCAAATGGCGTGCAACTCGGTGTGCATCACCTCCATGACTGTCCCTAACGAACGCCACCTGCCACGCTTTCGGCCTATCCCTGGCGGCATTAAAAAATCGTAGCGTGATAACGATGGTTCCGATGCGCGTGCCGCTCGAAGGCGATTACAGGGGAGATGGAGCCCTTTCCAAAGAGGCATGAACAGACTTCCTACTCCCAAAGAGCCTAAAGATATTAAGCCGCAAATACGTCCTACGCGCGTCTTTTCTACGCCGCGCACCACATTTAAAAAATCGTAGCGTAAGAACGGTGGGTCCGATCCGCGTGCCGCTTAAAGGCGATTACAGGGGAGATGCAAACCTTTCCAAAGAGCCATGAACAGACTTTCTACTCCCAATGAGACAAGAGATATCAAGCCGCAAATACGTCCGGCGCGCGTCTATTCTCCGCCGCGCAACACATTTAAAAAAAATCGTAGCGTGAAAACCGTGTGTTCGATCCGCGTGCCGCTTAAAGGCGATTACAGGGGAGATGCAGCGCTTTCCAAAGAGCCATGAAAAGACTTTCTACTCCCAAGGAGACAAGAGATATTAAGCCGAAATGACGTCCGACGCGCGCATTTCCTCCGCCGCGCACCACATTTAAAAAAATCATAGCGTGAAAACCGTGTGTTCGATCCGCGTGCCGCTCGAAGGCGATTACAGGGGAGATGCAGCCCTTTCCAAAGAGGCATGAACAGACTTCCTACTCCCAAGGAGCCCAAAGATATTAAGCCGCAAATACGTCCTACGCGCGTCTTTTCTACGCCGCGCACCACATTTAAAAAATCGTATCGGAAGAACGGTGGGTCCAATCCGCGTGCCGCTTAAAGGCGATTACAAGGGAGATGCAGCCCTTTCCAAAGAGCCATGAAAAGACTTTCTACTCCCAAGGAGACAAGAGATATTAAGCCGAAATGACGTCCGACGCGCGCATTTCCTCCGCCGCGCACCACATTTAAAAAAATCATAGCGTGAAAACCGTGGGTTCGATCCGCGTGCCGCTCGAAGGCGATTACAGGGGAGATGCAGCCCTTTCCAAAGAGCCATGAACAGACTTTCTACTCCCAAGGAGACAAGAGATATTAACAGATAAAGCGTTACGCTCCAGTCGGATGAGCGAGAAACGCTTGTACAATTGCAACGAATTGGAGGAGAAAGTTTAAACAAACGCGCTGACTTTGAAGGCTCACATCTAGGCCGGGCCAGGTCCAAATGGCCTGCAACTCGGTCCGCATCACGTCCATGACTTTTCCTAACGAACGCCACCTGCCAAGCTTTCGGCCCGTCCCTGTCGGCATTAAAAAATCGTAGCGTGATAACGATGGTTCCGATCCGCGTGCCGCGCGAAGGCGATTACAGGGGAGATGCAGCCCTTTCCAAAGAGCCATGAACAGACTTTCTACTCCCAAGGAGCCCAAAGATATTAAGCCGCAAATAAGTCCTAAGCGCGTCTTTTCTACGCCGCGCACCACATTTAAAAAATCGTAGCGTAAGAACGGTGGGTCCAATCCGCGTGCCGCTTAAAGGCGATTACAGGGGAGATGCAACCCTTTCCAAAGAACCATGAAAAGACTTTCTACTCCCAAGGAGACAAGAGATATTAAGCCGCAATGAAGTCCGACGCGCGCATTTTCTCCGACGCGCAACACATTTAAAAAAATCATAGCGTGAAAACCGTGGGTTCGATCCGCGTGCCGCTCGAAGGCGATTACAGGGGAGATGCAGCCCTTTCCAAAGAGCCATGAACAGACTTTCTACTCCCAATGAGACAAGAGATATCAAGCCGCAAATACGTCCGGCGCGCGTCTATTCTCCGCCGCGCAACACATTTAAAAAAATCGTAGCGTGAGAACGGTGGGTCCGATCCGTGTGCCGCTTAAAGGCGATTACAGGGGAGATGCATCCCTTTCCAAAGAGCCATGAACAGACTTTCTACTCCCAATGAGACAAGAGATATCAAGCCGCAAATACGTCCGGCGCGCGTCTATTCTCCGCCGCGCAACACATTTAAAAAAAATCGTAGCGTGAAAACCGTGGGTTCGATCCGCGTGCCGCTTAAAGGCGATTACAGGGGAGATGCAGCCCTTTCCAAAGAGCCATGAACAGACTTCCTACTCCCAAGGAGCCCAAAGATATTAAGCCGCAAATACGTCCTACGCGCGTCTTTTCTACGCCGCGCACCACATTTAAAAAATCGTAGCGTAAGAACGGTGGGTCCGATCCGCGTGCCGCTTAAAGGCGATTACAGGGAAGATGCAAACCTTTCCAAAGAGCCATGAACAGACTTTCTACTCCCAATGAGACAAGAGATATTAAGCCGCAAATACGTCCGGCGCGCGTCTTTTCTCCGCCGCGCAACACATTTAAAAAAAATCGTAGCGTGAAAAACGTGGGTTCGATCCGCGTGCCGCTCGAAGGCGATTACAGGGGAGATGCATCCCTTTCAAAAGAGCCATGAACAGACTTCCTACTCCCAAGGAGCCCAAAGATATTAAGCCGCAAATACGTCCTACGCGCGTCTTTTCTACGCCGCGCACCACATTTAAAAAATCGTATCGGAAGAACGGTGGGTCCAATCCGCGTGCCGCTTAAAGGCGATTACAAGGGAGATGCAAACCTTTCCAAAGAGCCATGAAAAGACTTTCTACTCCCAAGGAGACAATAGATATTAAGCCGAAATGACGTCCGACGCACGCATTTTCTCCGCCGCGCACATTTAAAAAAATCATAGCTTGAAAACCGTGGGTTCGATCCGCGTGCCGCTCGAAGGCGATTACAGGGGAGATGCAGCCCTTTCCAAAGAGCCATGAACAGACTTTCTACACCCAATGAGACAAGAGATATTAAGCCGCAAATACGTCCGGCGCGCGTCTTTTCTCTGCCGCGCAACACATTTAAAAAAAATCGTAGCGTGAAAAACGTGGGTTCGATCCGCGTGCCGCTCGAAGGCGATTACAGGGGAGATGCATCCCTTTCAAAAGAGCCATGAACAGACTTTCTACTCCCAAGGAGACCAGAAATATTAACATATAAAGCGTTACGCTCCAGTCGGATGAACGAGAAACGCTTGTACAATTGCAACGAATTGGAGGAGAAAGTTTAAACAAACGCGCTGACTTTGAACGCTCACATCTAGGCCGGGCCAACTCCAAATGGCGTGCAACTCGGTGCGCATCACCTCCATGACTGTCCCTAACGAACGCCACCTGCCACGCTTTCGGCCCGTCCCTGGCGGCATTAAAAAATCGTAGCGTGATAACGATGGTTCCGATGCGCGTGCCGCTCGAAGGCGATTACAGGGGAGATGCAGCCCTTTCCAAAGAGCCATGAACAGACTTTCTACTCCCAAGGAGACAAGAGATATTACGCGCATTTTCTCCGACGCGCACCACGTTTAAAAAATCGTAGCGTGAGAACGGTGGGTCCGATCCGCGTGCCGCTTAAAGGCGATTACAGGGGAGATGCATCCCTTTCCAAAGAGCCATGAACAGACTTTCTACTCCCAAGGAGACCAGAGATATTAACAGATAAAGCGTTACGCTCCAGTCGGATGAGCGAGAAACGCTTGTACAATTGCAACGAATTGGAGGAGAAAGTTTAAACAAACGCGCTGACTTTGAAGGCTCACATCTAGGCCGGGCCAGGTCCAAATGGCCTGCAACTCGGTCCGCATCACGTCCATGACTTTTCCTAACGAACGCCACCTGCCAAGCTTTCGGCCCGTCCCTGTCGGCATTAAAAAATCGTAGCGTGATAAGGATGGTTCCGATCCGCGTGCCGCGCGAAGGCGATTACAGGGGAGATGCAGCCCTTTCCAAAGAACCATGAAAAGACTTTCTACTCCCAAGGAGACAAGAGATATTAAGCCGCAATGACGTCCAACGCGCGCATTTTCTCCGCCGCGCAGCACATTTAAAAAAATCATAGCGTGAAAACCGTGGGTTCGATCCACGTGCCGCTCGAAGGCGATTACAGGGGAGATGCAGCCCTTTCCAAAGAGGCATGAACAGACTTCCTACTCCCAAGGAGCCCAAAGATATTAAGCCGCAAATACGTCCTACGCGCGTCTTTTCTACGCCGCGCACCACATTTAAAAAATCGTATCGGAAGAACGGTGGGTCCAATCCGCGTGCCGCTTAAAGGCGATTACAAGGGAGATGCAAACCTTTCCAAAGAGCCATGAAAAGACTTTCTACTCCCAAGGAGACAATAGATATTAAGCCGAAATGACGTCCGACGCGCGCATTTTCTCCGCCGCGCAACACATTTAAAAAAATCATAGCGTGAAAACCGTGGGTTCGATCCGCGTGCCGCTCGAAGGCGATTACAGCGGAGATGCAGCCCTTTCCAAAGAGCCATGAAAAGACTTTCAACTCCCAAGGAGACAAGAGATATTAAGCCGAAATGACGTCCGACGCGCGCATTTCATCCGCCGCGCACCACATTTAAAAAAATCATAGCATGAAAACCGTGGGTTCGATCCGCGTGCCGCTCGAAGGCGATTACAGGGGAGATGCAGCCCTTTCCAAAGAGCCATGAACAGACTTTCTACACCCAATGAGACAAGAGATATTAAGCCGCAAATACGTCCGGCGCGCGTCTTTTCTCAGCCGCGCAACACATTTAAAAAAAATCGTAGCGTGAAAACCGTGGGTTCGATCCGCGTGCCGCTCGAAGGCGATTACAGGGGAGATGCAGCCCTTTCCAAAGAGCCATGAACAGACTTTCTACTCCCAATGAGACAAGAGATATCAAGCCGCAAATACGTCCGGCGCGCGTCTATTCTCCGCCGCGCAACACATTTAAAAAAAATCGTAGCGTGAAAACCGTGGGTTCGATCCGCGTGCCGCTTAAAGGCGATTACAGGGGAGATGCAGCCCTTTCCAAAGAGCCATGAACAGACTTTCTACTCCCAAGGAGACAAGAGATATTAAGCCGAAATGACGTCCGACGCGCGCATTTCCTCCGCCGCGCACCACATTTAAAAAAATCATAGCGTGAAAACCGTGGGTTCGATCCGCGTGCCGCTCGAAGGCGATTACAGGGGAGATGCAGCCCTTTCCAAAGAGGCATGAACAGACTTCCTACTCCCAAGGAGCCCAAAGATATTAAGCCGCAAATACGTCCTACGCGCGTCTTTTCTACGCCGCGCACCACATTTAAAAAATCGTATCGGAAGAACGGTGGGTCCAATCCGTGTGCCGCTTAAAGGCGATTACAAGGGAGATGCAAACCTTTCCAAAGAGCCATGAAAAGACTTTCTACTCCCAAGGAGACAATAGATATTAAGCCGAAATGACGTCCGACGCGCGCATTTTCTCCGCCGCTCACCACATTTAAAAAAATCATAGCGTGAAAACCGTGGGTTCGATCCGCGTGCCGCTCGAAGGCGATTACAGCGGAGATGCAGCCCTTTCCAAAGAGCCATGAAAAGACTTTCTACTCCCAAGGAGACAAGAGATATTAAGCCGAAATGACGTCCGACGCGCGCATTTCCTCCGCCGCGCACCACATTTAAAAAAATCATAGCTTGAAAACCGTGGGTTCGATCCGCGTGCCGCTCGAAGGCGATTACAGGGGAGATGCAGCCCTTTCCAAAGAGCCATGAACAGACTTTCTACACCCAATGAGACAAGAGATATTAAGCCGCAAATACGTCCGGCGCGCGTCTTTTCTCTGCCGCGCAACACATTTAAAAAAAATCGTAGCGTGAAAAACGTGGGTTCGATCCGCGTGCCGCTCGAAGGCGATTACAGGGGAGATGCATCCCTTTCAAAAGAGCCATGAACGGACTTTCTACTCCCAAGGAGACCAGAAATATTAACATATAAAGCGTTACGCTCCAGTCGGATGAACGAGAAACGCTTGTACAATTGCAACGAATTGGAGGAGAAAGTTTAAACAAACGCGCTGACTTTGAACGCTCACATCTAGGCCGGGCCAACTCCAAATGGCGTGCAACTCGGTGCGCATCACCTCCATGACTGTCCCTAACGAACGCCACCTGCCACGCTTTCGGCCCGTCCCTGGCGGCATTAAAAAATCGTAGCGTGATAACGATGGTTCCGATGCGCGTGCCGCTCGAAGGCGATTACAGGGGAGATACAGCCCTTTCCAAAGAGCCATGAACAGACTTTCTACTCCCAAGGAGACAAGAGATATTACGCGCATTTTCTCCGACGCGCACCACGTTTAAAAAATCGTAGCGTGAGAACGGTGGGTCCGATCCGCGTGCCGCTTAAAGGCGATTACAGGGGAGATGCAGCCCTTTCCAAAGAGCCATGAACAGACTTTCTACACCCAATGAGACAAGAGATATTAAGCCGCAAATACGTCCGGCGCGCGTCTTTTCTCAGCCGCGCAACACATTTAAAAAAAATCGTAGCGTGAAAACCGTGGGTTCGATCCGCGTGCCGCTCGAAGGCGATTACAGGGGAGATGCAGCCCTTTCCAAAGAGCCATGAACAGACTTTCTACTCCCAATGAGACAAGAGATATCAAGCCGCAAATACGTCCGGCGCGCGTCTATTCTCCGCCGCGCAACACATTTAAAAAAAATCGTAGCGTGAAAACCGTGGGTTCGATCCGCGTGCCGCTTAAAGGCGATTACAGGGGAGATGCAGCCCTTTCCAAAGAGCCATGAACAGACTTTCTACTCCCAAGGAGACAAGAGATATTAAGCCGAAATGACGTCCGACGCGCGCATTTCCTCCGCCGCGCACCACATTTAAAAAAATCATAGCGTGAAAACCGTGGGTTCGATCCGCGTGCCGCTCGAAGGCGATTACAGGGGAGATGCAGCCCTTTCCAAAGAGGCATGAACAGACTTCCTACTCCCAAGGAGCCCAAAGATATTAAGCCGCAAATACGTCCTACGCGCGTCTTTTCTACGCCGCGCACCACATTTAAAAAATCGTATCGGAAGAACGGTGGGTCCAATCCGTGTGCCGCTTAAAGGCGATTACAAGGGAGATGCAAACCTTTCCAAAGAGCCATGAAAAGACTTTCTACTCCCAAGGAGACAATAGATATTAAGCCGAAATGACGTCCGACGCGCGCATTTTCTCCGCCGCTCACCACATTTAAAAAAATCATAGCGTGAAAACCGTGGGTTCGATCCGCGTGCCGCTCGAAGGCGATTACAGCGGAGATGCAGCCCTTTCCAAAGAGCCATGAAAAGACTTTCTACTCCCAAGGAGACAAGAGATATTAAGCCGAAATGACGTCCGACGCGCGCATTTCCTCCGCCGCGCACCACATTTAAAAAAATCATAGCTTGAAAACCGTGGGTTCGATCCGCGTGCCGCTCGAAGGCGATTACAGGGGAGATGCAGCCCTTTCCAAAGAGCCATGAACAGACTTTCTACACCCAATGAGACAAGAGATATTAAGCCGCAAATACGTCCGGCGCGCGTCTTTTCTCTGCCGCGCAACACATTTAAAAAAAATCGTAGCGTGAAAAACGTGGGTTCGATCCGCGTGCCGCTCGAAGGCGATTACAGGGGAGATACATCCCTTTCAAAAGAGCCATGAACGGACTTTCTACTCCCAAGGAGACCAGAAATATTAACATATAAAGCGTTACGCTCCAGTCGGATGAACGAGAAACGCTTGTACAATTGCAACGAATTGGAGGAGAAAGTTTAAACAAACGCGCTGACTTTGAACGCTCACATCTAGGCCGGGCCAACTCCAAATGGCGTGCAACTCGGTGCGCATCACCTCCATGACTGTCCCTAACGAACGCCACCTGCCACGCTTTCGGCCCGTCCCTGGCGGCATTAAAAAATCGTAGCGTGATAACGATGGTTCCGATGCGCGTGCCGCTCGAAGGCGATTACAGGGGAGATACAGCCCTTTCCAAAGAGCCATGAACAGACTTTCTACTCCCAAGGAGACAAGAGATATTACGCGCATTTTCTCCGACGCGCACCACGTTTAAAAAATCGTAGCGTGAGAACGGTGGGTCCGATCCGCGTGCCGCTTAAAGGCGATTACAGGGGAGATGCATCCCTTTCCAAAGAGCCATGAACAGACTTTCTACTCCCAAGGAGACCAGAGATATTAACAGATAAAGCGTTACGCTCCAGTCGGATGAGCGAGAAACGCTTGTACAATTGCAACGAATTGGAGGAGAAAGTTTAAACAAACGCGCTGACTTTGAAGGCTCACATCTAGGCCGGGCCAGGTCCAAATGGCCTGCAACTCGGTCCGCATCACGTCCATGACTTTTCCTAACGAACGCCACCTGCCAAGCTTTCGGCCCGTCCCTGTCGGCATTAAAAAATCGTAGCGTGATAAGGATGGTTCCGATCCGCGTGCCGCGCGAAGGCGATTACAGGGGAGATGCAGCCCTTTCCAAAGAACCATGAAAAGACTTTCTACTCCCAAGGAGACAAGAGATATTAAGCCGCAATGACGTCCGACGCGCGCATTTCCTCCGCCGCGCACCACATTTAAAAAAATCATAGCTTGAAAACCGTGGGTTCGATCCGCGTGCCGCTCGAAGGCGATTACAGGGGAGATGCAGCCCTTTCCAAAGAGCCATGAACAGACTTTCTACTCCCAAGGAGCCCAAAGATATTAAGCCGCAAATACGTCCTACGCGCGTCTTTTCTACGCCGCGCACCACATTTAAAAAATCGTATCGGAAGAACGGTGGGTCCAATCCGCGTGCCGCTTAAAGGCGATTACAAGGGAGATGCAAACCTTTCCAAAGAGCCATGAAAAGACTTTCTACTGCCAAGGAGACAATAGATATTAAGCCGAAATGACGTCCGACGCGCGCATTTTCTCCGACGCGCACCACATTTAAAAAAATCATAGCGTGAAAACCGTGGGTTCGATCCGCGTGCCGCTCGAAGGCGATTACAGCGGAGATGCAGCCCTTTCCAAAGAGCCATGAAAAGACTTTCTACTCCCAAGGAGACAAGAGATATTAAGCCGCAATGACGTCCGACGCGCGCATTTTCTCCGACGCGCAACACATTTAAAAAAATCATAGCGTGAAAACCGTGGGTTCGATCCGCGTGCCGCTCGAAGGCGATTACAGGGGAGATGCAGCCCTTTCCAAAGAGCCATGAACAGACTTTCTACTCCCAATGAGACAAGAGATATCAAGCCGCAAATACGTCCGGCGCGCGTCTATTCTCCGTTGCGCAACACATTTAAAAAAAATCGTAGCGTGAAAACCGTGGGTTCGATCCGCGTGCCGCTTAAAGGCGATTACAGGGGAGATGCAGCCCTTTCCAAAGAGCCATGAAAAGACTTTCTACTCCCAAGGAGACAAGAGATATTAAGCCGAAATGACGTCCGACGCGCGCATTTCCTCCGCCGCGCACCACATTTAAAAAAATCATAGCGTGAAAACCGTGGGTTCGATCCGCGTGCCGCTCGAAGGCGATTACAGGGGAGATGCAGCCCTTTCCAAAGAGGCATGAACAGACTTCCTACTCCCAAGGAGCCCAAAGATATTAAGCCGCAAATACGTCCTACGCGCGTCTTTTCTACGCCGCGCACCACATTTAAAAAATCGTATCGGAAGAACGGTGGGTCCAATCCGCGTGCCGCTTAAAGGCGATTACAAGGGAGATGCAAACCTTTCCAAAGAGCCATGAAAAGACTTTCTACTCCCAAGGAGACAATAGATATTAAGCCGAAATGACGTCCGACGCGCGCATTTTCTCCGACGCGCACCACATTTAAAAAAATCATAGCGTGAAAACCGTGGGTTCGATCCGCGTGCCGCTCGAAGGCGATTACAGCGGAGATGCAGCCCTTTCCAAAGAGCCATGAAAAGACTTTCTACTCCCAAGGAGACAAGAGATATTAAGCCGAAATGATGTCCGACGCGCGCATTTCCTCCGCCGCGCACCACATTTAAAAAAAATCATAGCGTGAAAACCGTGGGTTCGATCCGCGTGCCGCTCGAAGGCGATTACAGGGAAGATGCAGCCCTTTCCAAAGAGCCATGAACAGACTTTCTACTCCCAAGGAGACCAGAAATATTAACTTATAAAGCGTTACGCTCCAGTCGGATGAACGAGAAACGCTTGTACAATTGCAACGAATTGGAGGAGAAAGTTTAAACAAACGCGCTGACTTTGAACGCTCACATCTAGGCCGGGCCAACTCCAAATGGCGTGCAACTCGGTGTGCATCACCTCCATGACTGTCCCTAACGAACGCCACCTGCCACGCTTTCGGCCTATCCCTGGCGGCATTAAAAAATCGTAGCGTGATAACGATGGTTCCGATGCGCGTGCCGCTCGAAGGCGATTACAGGGGAGATACAGCCCTTTCCAAAGAGCCATGAACAGACTTTCTACTCCCAAGGAGACAAGAGATATCAAGCCGCAAATACGTCCGGCGCGCGTCTATTCTCCGCCGCGCAACACATTTAAAAAAATCGTAGCGTGAAAACCGTGGGTTCGATCCGCGTGCCGCTTAAAGGCGATTACAGGGGAGATGCAGCCCTTTCCAAAGAGCCATGAAAAGACTTTCTACTCCCAAGGAGACAAGAGATATTAAGCCGAAATGACGTCCGACGCGCGCATTTCCTCCGCCGCGCACCACATTTAAAAAAATCATAGCGTGAAAACCGTGGGTTCGATCCGCGTGCCGCTCGAAGGCGATTACAGCGGAGATGCAGCCCTTTCCAAAGAGCCATGAACAGACTTTCTACTCCCAAGGAGCCCAAAGATATTAAGCCGCAAATAAGTCCTACGCGCGTCTTTTCTACGCCTCGCACCACATTTAAAAAATCGTAGCGTAAGAACGGTGGGTCCGATCCGCGTGCCGCTTAAAGGCGATTACAGGGGAGATGCAACCCTTTCCAAAGAACCATGAAAAGACTTTCTACTCCCAAGGAGACAAGAGATATTAAGCCGCAATGACGTCCGACGCGCGCATTTTCTCCGCCGCGCAGCACATTTAAAAAAATCATAGCGTGAAAACCGTGGGTTCGATCCGCGTGCCGCTTAAAGGCGATTACAGGGGAGATGCAGCCCTTTCCAAAGAGCCATGAAAAGACTTTCTACTCCCAAGGAGACAAGAGATATTAAGCCGAAATGACGTCCGACACGCGCATTTCCTCCGCCGCGCACCACATTTAAAAAAATCATAGCGTGAAAACCGTGGGTTCGATCCGCGTGCCGCTCGAAGGTGATTACAGGGGAGATGCAGCCCTTTCCAAAGAGGCATGAACAGACTTCCTACTCCCAAGGAGCCCAAAGATATTAAGCCGCAAATACGTCCTACGCGCGTCTTTTCTACGCCGCGCACCACATTTAAAAAATCGTATCGGAAGAACGGTGGGTCCAATCCGCGTGCCGCTTAAAGGCGATTACAAGGGAGATGCAAACCTTTCCAAAGAGCCATGAAAAGACTTTCTATTCCCAAGGAGACAATAGATATTAAGCCGAAATGACGTCCGACGCGCGCATTTTCTCCGCCGCGCACCACATTTAAAAAAATCATAGCGTGAAAACCGTGGGTTCGATCCGCGTGCCGCTCGAAGGCGATTACAGCGGAGATGCAGCCCTTTCCAAAGAGCCAGGAAAAGACTTTCTACTCCCAATGAGACAAGAGATATTAAGCCGCAAATACGTCCGGCGCGCGTCTTTTCTCCGCCGCGCAACACATTTAAAAAAAATCGTAGCGTGAAAAACGTGGGTTCGATCCGCGTGCCGCTCGAAGGCGATTACAGGGGAGATGCATCCCTTTCAAAAGAGCCATGAACAGACTTTCTACTCCCAAGGAGACCAGAGATATTAAGCCGCAAATACGTCCGGACCGCGTCTTTTCTCCGCAGCTCACCACATTTAAAAAAATCGTAGCGTGAAAACCGTGGGTTCGATATAGTATACATACAGAGTATATAGTTTGACCAAAAGATCGTGCTGATCTTTGATCTCCTGGTTCTTCATCTCCAGTGCCACTTTCAGACTCATAATGTCCTCCTCTATGGGCTGGTATAACCCCCACATACGAATCATCACTACAGCCAGTACAATGGAAAGGTGGGAATGTGTACTGAATGTGTACTGACGTTATAAGTGAAAGGTGGAGGTACTGGTGGATGTGTACTGACACTATAAGGGATCTCTACCTGCAGTGACAGTCTGAGCTTCTCAAGTTCTTCCTCCAGAGATTTCTTCTCCTGTTCACAGGCCATTTTCATATCTGCCAGAGCAAGTATCATTACTGCTGGATATAACATAGATTGTATATACTACATAATTACTACTGAATATATAAAATATAATATATATAGTACTATACATATATTAGTATCACTTTTATTGGAGCCTAAAGGCTAGCATTCATTATTAGTTATGTTAGTATTATTGCATTTCCATAGTACTTACTCTTGATGGACCTGTTATGCTCCTCCTCCTCCTGCTGTTTCTGCAGGAGCTCTGTCTCCTCATGCTGCTTGTGTTTCAGCATCTCCTGAAGAACCTGCAGCTCCTTCTGCTTCTGCAACCTCAACTCCTTCAGCTGCTCCAACAAACTGTTCTCCAACTCCTCCTTCTCACACCGCAAACACTCCAATCGGGCCACAGGCCCCACTAGTGACACAGAACCACACACACACACACACACACACACACACACACACACACACACACACACACACACACACAGAGAGAGATAAACATGTATAAATGTATAAGAATTTGTGGATAAAATTATTATGAGATTATTTATAATGAAACGACTACACTACACAACCACTTCTTCCTTTTATTTACATATTATACAGATATTTAGAGATATTTACATTTTATTTACCCGCGTGCGTCTCTCTTCTCCAAGGTAGCGGAGAGCTATGAAGGGATAAAAGGGGAAAAGAATAAAATGCACGTCGGTTTTAAATTCGCAGGCTACCTGCGCTGAAGGCGTGGAAAACGAGCACGTGACGGAAAGGCTTCCGTACCCGATAGGTCCAAATCACATGCCCAGCAAAGTAGCCTTAAACCTGGACACACAATGGAGACCATTTGACCCTTTAAAATCATACTACAACCAGACTTCCAGGCCCAAGAGGTCACACAGCCATGCCCAGCAAAGTAGCTCTGGGCCTGGGCACACTTCACGCAGTTTGACCGTTTAAATAAAACTAGAAACAGACTTCCTGGCCCAAGAGGTCACAGTCATACCCAGCAAAGTACGTTTAAACCTGGAAACAAATCAGATCCTTTCTGTCATTCAAAGGAATGGGCCTGCAACTCACAACCACATCCCCAGTGAAGCGCACCGTCACCCAGCCACACTACCCCACCTTGCCCGTCCTGGAACAACCACACCTCCAGGGCACCACATGCCAATCTCTCATGCCCAGCAAACTGCAACCTCACGCAGCCAGGCCACACACTGTCTCCCCTTGTACAGTCCAAGGACGAACTCCTCCACAAACCTGGTGTTCACGCGCACACACGCAATTACAACGAATTGGTGGAGAACTTTGAAACAAACGTGCTGACTTTGAATACTCACATCTAGGCTGGGCCAGGTCCAAATGGCCTGCAGCTCGGTGCGCATTAACTGCTTGACTGTCCGTCACGAACGCCACCTGCCAAGCGTTCGTTCCGTCCCTGGCGGATTTTAAAAAATCGTAGCGTGAGAACGATGGGTCCGATCCGCGTGCCGCTTAAAGGCGATTACAGGGGAGATGCAACCCTTTCCAAAGAACCATGAAAAGACTTTCTACTCCCAAGGAAACGAGATATTAAGCCGCAATGACATCCGACGCGCGCATTTTCTCCGCCGCGCAGCACATTTAAAAAAATCATAGCGTGAAAACCGTGGGTTCGATCCGCGTGCCGCTCGAAGGCGATTACAGGGGAGATGCAGCCCTTTCCAAAGAGGCATGAACAGACTTCCTACTCCCAAGGAGCCCAAAGATATTAAGCCGCAAATACGTCCTACGCGCGTCTTTTCTACGCCGCGCACCACATTTAAAAAATCGTATCGGAAGAACGGTGGGTCCAATCCGCGTGCCGCTTAAAGGCGATTACAAGGGAGATGCAAACCTTTCCAAAGAGCCATGAAAAGACTTTCTACTCCCAAGGAGACAAGAGATATTACGCGCATTTTCTCCGACGCGCACCACGTTTAAAAAATCGTAGCGTGAGAACGGTGGGTCCGATCCGCGTGCCGCTTAAAGGCGATTACAGGGGAGATGCATCCCTTTCCAAAGAGCCATGAACAGACTTTCTACTCCCAAGGAGACCAGAGATATTAACAGATAAAGCGTTACGCTCCAGTCGGATGAGCGAGAAACGCTTGTACAATTGCAACGAATTGGAGGAGAAAGTTTAAACAAACGCGCTGACTTTGAAGGCTCACATCTAGGCCGGGCCAGGTCCAAATGGCCTGCAACTCGGTCCGCATCACGTCCATGACTTTTCCTAACGAACGCCACCTGCCAAGCTTTCGGCCCGTCCCTGTCGGCATTAAAAAATCGTAGCGTGATAACGATGGTTCCGATCCGCGTGCCGCGCGAAGGCGATTACAGGGGAGATGCAGCCCTTTCCAAAGAGCCATGAACAGACTTTCTACTCCCAAGGAGCCCAAAGATATTAAGCCGCAAATAAGTCCTACGCGCGTCTTTTCTACGCCTCGCACCACATTTAAAAAATCGTAGCGTAAGAACGGTGGGTCCGATCCGCGTGCCGCTTAAAGGCGATTACAGGGGAGATGCAACCCTTTCCAAAGAACCATGAACAGACTTCCTACTCCCAAGGAGACAAGAGATATTAAGCCGCAATGACGTCCGACGCGCGCATTTTCTCCGCCGCGAAACACATTTAAAAAAATCATAGCGTGAAAACCGTGGGTTCGATCCGCGTGCCGCTCGAAGGCGATTACAGGGGAGATGGAGCCCTTTCCAAAGAGGCATGAACAGACTTCCTACTCCCAAGGAGCCCAAAGATATTAAGCCGCAAATACGTCCTACGCGCGTCTTTTCTACGCCGCGCACCACATTTAAAAAATCGTAGCGTAAGAACGGTGGGTCCGATCCGCGTGCCGCTTAAAGGCGATTACAGGGGAGATGCAAACCTTTCCAAAGAGCCATGAAAAGACTTTCTACTCCCAAGGAGACAAGAGATATTAAGCCGCAATGACGTCCGACGCGCGCATTTTCTCCGACGCGCAACACATTTAAAAAAATCATAGCGTGAAAACCGTGGGTTCGATCCGCGTGCCGCTCGAAGGCGATTAGAGGGGAGATGCAGCCCTTTCCAAAGAGGCATGAACAGACTTCCTACTCCCAAGGAGCCCAAAGATATTAAGCCGCAAATACGTCCTACGCGCGTCTTTTCTACGCCGCGCACCACATTTAAAAAATCGTAGCGTAAGAACGGTGGGTCCGATCCGCGTGCCGCTTAAAGGCGATTACAGGGGAGATGCAAACCTTTCCAAAGAGCCATGAAAAGACTTTCTACTCCCAAGGAGACAAGAGATATTAAGCCGCAATGAAGTCCGACGCGCGCATTTTCTCCGACGCGCAACACATTTAAAAAAATCATAGCGTGAAAACCGTGGGTTCGATCCGCGTGCCGCTCGAAGGCGATTACAGGGGAGATGCAGCCCTTTCCAAAGAGCCATGAACAGACTTTCTACTCCCAATGAGACAAGAGATATCAAGCCGCAAATACGTCCGGCGCGCGTCTATTCTCCGCCGCGCAACACATTTAAAAAAATCGTAGCGTGAAAACCGTGGGTTCGATCCGCGTGCCGCTTAAAGGCGATTACAGGGGAGATGCAGCCCTTTCCAAAGAGCCATGAAAAGACTTTCTACTCCCAAGGAGACAAGAGATATTAAGCCGAAATGACGTCCGACGCGCGCATTTCCTCCGCCGCGCACCACATTTAAAAAAATCATAGCGTGAAAACCGTGGGTTCGATCCGCGTGCCGCTCGAAGGCGATTACAGGGGAGATGCAGCCCTTTCCAAAGAGGCATGAACAGACTTCCTACTCCCAAGGAGCCCAAAGATATTAAGCCGCAAATACGTCCTACGCGCGTCTTTTCTACGCCGCGCACCACATTTAAAAAATCGTATCGGAAGAACGGTGGGTCCAATCCGCGTGCCGCTTAAAGGCGATTACAAGGGAGATGCAAACCTTTCCAAAGAGCCATGAAAAGACTTTCTACTCCCAAGGAGACAATAGATATTAAGCCGAAATGACGTCCGACGCGCGCATTTTCTCCGCCGCGCACCACATTTAAAAAAATCATAGCGTGAAAACCGTGGGTTCGATCCGCGTGCCGCTCGAAGGCGATTACAGCGGAGATGCAGCCCTTTCCAAAGAGCCATGAAAAGACTTTCTACTCCCAAGGAGACAAGAGATATTAAGCCGAAATGACGTCCGACGCGCGCATTTCCTCCGCCGCGCACCACATTTAAAAAAATCATAGCGTGAAAACCGTGGGTTCGATCCGCGTGCCGCTCAAAGGCGATTACAGGGGAGATGCAGCCCTTTCCAAAGAGCCATGAACAGACTTTCTACACCCAATGAGACAAGAGATATTAAGCCGCAAATACGTCCGGCGCGCGTCTTTTCTCCGCCGCGCAACACATTTAAAAAAAATCGTAGCGTGAAAAACGTGGGTTCGATCCGCGTGCCGCTCGAAGGCGATTACAGGGGAGATGCATCCCTTTCAAAAGAGCCATGAACAGACTTTCTACTCCCAAGGAGACCAGAAATATTAACATATAAAGCGTTACGCTCCAGTCGGATGAACGAGAAACGCTTGTACAATTGCAACGAATTGGAGGAGAAACTTTAAACAAACGCGCTGACTTTGAACGCTCACATCTAGGCCGGGCCAACTCCAAATGGCGTGCAACTCGGTGTGCATCACCTCCATGACTGTCCCTAACGAACGCCACCTGCCACGCTTTCGGCCCATCCCTGGCGGCATTAAAAAATCGTAGCGTGATAACGATGGTTCCGATGCGCGTGCCGCTCGAAGGCGATTACAGGGGAGATACAGCCCTTTCCAAAGAGCCCTGAACAGACTTTCTACTCCCAAGGAGACAAGAGATATTACGCGCATTTTCTCCGACGCGCACCACGTTTAAAAAATCGTAGCGTGAGAACGGTGGGTCCGATCCGCGTGCCGCTTAAAGGCGATTACAGGGGAGATGCATCCCTTTCCAAAGAGCCATGAACAGACTTTCTATTCCCAAGGACACCAGAGATATTAACAGATAAAGCGTTACGCTCCAGTCGGATGAGCGAGAAACGCTTGTACAATTGCAACGAATTGGAGGAGAAAGTTTAAACAAACGCCCTGACTTTGAAGGCTCACATCTAGGCCGGGCCAGGTCCAAATGGCCTGCAACTCGGTCCGCATCACGTCCATGACTTTTCCTAACGAACGCCACCTGCCAAGCTTTCGGCCCGTCCCTGTCGGCATTAAAAAATCGTAGCGTGATAACGATGGTTCCGATCCGCGTGCCGCGCGAAGGCGATTACAGGGGAGATGCAGCCCTTTCCAAAGAGCCATGAACAGACTTTCTACTCCCAAGGAGCCCAAAGATATTAAGCCGCAAATAAGTCCTACGCGCGTCTTTTCTACGCCTCGCACCACATTTAAAAAATCGTAGCGTAAGAACGGTGGGTCCGATCCGCGTGCCGCTTAAAGGCGATTACAGGGGAGATGCAACCCTTTCCAAAGAACCATGAACAGACTTCCTACTCCCAAGGAGACAAGAGATATTAAGCCGCAATGACGTCCGACGCGCGCATTTTCTCCGCCGCGAAACACATTTAAAAAAATCATAGCGTGAAAACCGTGGGTTCGATCCGCGTGCCGCTCGAAGGCGATTACAGGGGAGATGGAGCCCTTTCCAAAGAGGCATGAACAGACTTCCTACTCCCAAGGAGCCCAAAGATATTAAGCCGCAAATACGTCCTACGCGCGTCTTTTCTACGCCGCGCACCACATTTAAAAAATCGTAGCGTAAGAACGGTGGGTCCGATCCGCGTGCCGCTTAAAGGCGATTACAGGGGAGATGCAAACCTTTCCAAAGAGCCATGAAAAGACTTTCTACTCCCAAGGAGACAAGAGATATTAAGCCGCAATGACGTCCGACGCGCGCATTTTCTCCGACGCGCAACACATTTAAAAAAATCATAGCGTGAAAACCGTGGGTTCGATCCGCGTGCCGCTCGAAGGCGATTAGAGGGGAGATGCAGCCCTTTCCAAAGAGGCATGAACAGACTTCCTACTCCCAAGGAGCCCAAAGATATTAAGCCGCAAATACGTCCTACGCGCGTCTTTTCTACGCCGCGCACCACATTTAAAAAATCGTAGCGTAAGAACGGTGGGTCCGATCCGCGTGCCGCTTAAAGGCGATTACAGGGGAGATGCAAACCTTTCCAAAGAGCCATGAAAAGACTTTCTACTCCCAAGGAGACAAGAGATATTAAGCCGCAATGAAGTCCGACGCGCGCATTTTCTCCGACGCGCAACACATTTAAAAAAATCATAGCGTGAAAACCGTGGGTTCGATCCGCGTGCCGCTCGAAGGCGATTACAGGGGAGATGCAGCCCTTTCCAAAGAGCCATGAACAGACTTTCTACTCCCAATGAGACAAGAGATATCAAGCCGCAAATACGTCCGGCGCGCGTCTATTCTCCGCCGCGCAACACATTTAAAAAAATCGTAGCGTGAAAACCGTGGGTTCGATCCGCGTGCCGCTTAAAGGCGATTACAGGGGAGATGCAGCCCTTTCCAAAGAGCCATGAAAAGACTTTCTACTCCCAAGGAGACAAGAGATATTAAGCCGAAATGACGTCCGACGCGCGCATTTCCTCCGCCGCGCACCACATTTAAAAAAATCATAGCGTGAAAACCGTGGGTTCGATCCGCGTGCCGCTCGAAGGCGATTACAGGGGAGATGCAGCCCTTTCCAAAGAGGCATGAACAGACTTCCTACTCCCAAGGAGCCCAAAGATATTAAGCCGCAAATACGTCCTACGCGCGTCTTTTCTACGCCGCGCACCACATTTAAAAAATCGTATCGGAAGAACGGTGGGTCCAATCCGCGTGCCGCTTAAAGGCGATTACAAGGGAGATGCAAACCTTTCCAAAGAGCCATGAAAAGACTTTCTACTCCCAAGGAGACAATAGATATTAAGCCGAAATGACGTCCGACGCGCGCATTTTCTCCGCCGCGCACCACATTTAAAAAAATCATAGCGTGAAAACCGTGGGTTCGATCCGCGTGCCGCTCGAAGGCGATTACAGCGGAGATGCAGCCCTTTCCAAAGAGCCATGAAAAGACTTTCTACTCCCAAGGAGACAAGAGATATTAAGCCGAAATGACGTCCGACGCGCGCATTTCCTCCGCCGCGCACCACATTTAAAAAAATCATAGCGTGAAAACCGTGGGTTCGATCCGCGTGCCGCTCAAAGGCGATTACAGGGGAGATGCAGCCCTTTCCAAAGAGCCATGAACAGACTTTCTACACCCAATGAGACAAGAGATATTAAGCCGCAAATACGTCCGGCGCGCGTCTTTTCTCCGCCGCGCAACACATTTAAAAAAAATCGTAGCGTGAAAAACGTGGGTTCGATCCG
Source organism: Electrophorus electricus (assembly GCF_041902795.1). Taxonomy (NCBI): domain Eukaryota; kingdom Metazoa; phylum Chordata; class Actinopteri; order Gymnotiformes; family Gymnotidae; genus Electrophorus; species Electrophorus electricus. The sequence continues at coordinate 30,582,361 of NC_137505.1, read as the reverse complement.
CGTGCCGCTCGAAGGCGATTACAGGGGAGATGCATCCCTTTCAAAAGAGCCATGAACAGACTTTCTACTCCCAAGGAGACCAGAAATATTAACATATAAAGCGTTACGCTCCAGTCGGATGAACGAGAAACGCTTGTACAATTGCAACGAATTGGAGGAGAAACTTTAAACAAACGCGCTGACTTTGAACGCTCACATCTAGGCCGGGCCAACTCCAAATGGCGTGCAACTCGGTGTGCATCACCTCCATGACTGTCCCTAACGAACGCCACCTGCCACGCTTTCGGCCCATCCCTGGCGGCATTAAAAAATCGTAGCGTGATAACGATGGTTCCGATGCGCGTGCCGCTCGAAGGCGATTACAGGGGAGATACAGCCCTTTCCAAAGAGCCCTGAACAGACTTTCTACTCCCAAGGAGACAAGAGATATTACGCGCATTTTCTCCGACGCGCACCACGTTTAAAAAATCGTAGCGTGAGAACGGTGGGTCCGATCCGCGTGCCGCTTAAAGGCGATTACAGGGGAGATGCATCCCTTTCCAAAGAGCCATGAACAGACTTTCTATTCCCAAGGACACCAGAGATATTAACAGATAAAGCGTTACGCTCCAGTCGGATGAGCGAGAAACGCTTGTACAATTGCAACGAATTGGAGGAGAAAGTTTAAACAAACGCCCTGACTTTGAAGGCTCACATCTAGGCCGGGCCAGGTCCAAATGGCCTGCAACTCGGTCCGCATCACGTCCATGACTTTTCCTAACGAACGCCACCTGCCAAGCTTTCGGCCCGTCCCTGTCGGCATTAAAAAATCGTAGCGTGATAACGATGGTTCCGATCCGCGTGCCGCGCGAAGGCGATTACAGGGGAGATGCAACCCTTTCCAAAGAGCCATGAAAAGACTTTCTACTCCCAAGGAGACAAGAGATATTAAGCCGAAATGACGTCCGACGCGCGCATTTTCTCCGACGCGCACCACATTTAAAAAAATCATAGCGTGAAAACCGTGGGTTCGATCCGCGTGCCGCTCGAAGGCGATTACAGCGGAGATGCAGCCCTTTCCAAAGAGCCATGAAAAGACTTTCTACTCCCAAGGAGACAAGAGATATTAAGCCGAAATGACGTCCGACGCGCGCATTTCCTCCGCCGCGCACCACATTTAAAAAAATCATAGCGTGAAAACCGTGGGTTCGATCCGCGTGCCGCTCGAAGGCGATTACAGGGGAGATGGAGCCCTTTCCAAAGAGCCATGAACAGACTTTCTACTCCCAAGGAGACCAGAAATATTAACTTATAAAGCGTTACGCTCCAGTCGGATGAACGAGAAACGCTTGTACAATTGCAACGAATTGGAGGAGAAAGTTTAAACAAACGCGCTGACTTTGAACGCTCACATCTAGGCCGGGCCAACTCCAAATGGCGTGCAACTCGGTGTGCATCACCTCCATGACTGTCCCTAACGAACGCCACCTGCCACGCTTTCGGCCTATCCCTGGCGGCATTAAAAAATCGTAGCGTGATAACGATGGTTCCGATACGCGTGCCGCTCGAAGGTGATTACAGGGGAGATGCAGCCCTTTCCAAAGAGCCATGAACAGACTTTCTACTCCCAAGGAGCCCAAAGATATTAAGCCGCAAATAAGTCCTACGCGCGTCTTTTCTACGCCTCGCACCACATTTAAAAAATCGTAGCGTAAGAACGGTGGGTCCGATCCGCGTGCCGCTTAAAGGCGATTACAGGGGAGATGCAACCCTTTCCAAAGAACCATGAAAAGACTTTCTACTCCCAAGGAGACAAGAGATATTAAGCCGCAATGACGTCCGACGCGCGCATTTTCTCTGCCGCGCAGCACATTTAAAAAAATCATAGCGTGAAAACCGTGGGTTCGATCCGCGTGCCGCTCGAAGGCGATTAGAGGGGAGATGCAGCCCTTTCCAAAGAGCCATGAACAGACTTCCTACTCCCAAGGAGACAAGAGATATTAAGCCACAAATACGTCCGGACCGCGTCTTTTCTCCGCAGCTCACCACATTTAAAAAAATCGTAGCGTGAAAACCGTGGGTTCGATATAGTATACATACAGAGTATATAGTTTGACCAAAAGATCGTGCTGATCTTTGATCTCCTGGTTCTTCATCTCCAGCGCCACTTTCAGACTCATAATGTCCTCCTCTATGGGCTGGTATAACACAGACACGAATCATCACTACAGCCAGTACAATGGAAAGGTGGGAATGTGTACTGAATGTGTACTGACGTTATAAGTGAGAGGTGGTGGTACTGGTGGATGTGTACTGACACTATAAGGGATCTCTACCTGCAGTGACAGTTTGAGCTTCTCAAGTTCTTCCTCCAGAGATTTCTTCTCCTGTTCACAGGCCATTTTCATATCTGCCAGAGCAAGTATCATTACTGCTGGATATAACACAGATTGTATATACTACATAATTACTGCTGAATATATAAAATATAATATATATAGTACTATACATATATTAGTGTCACTTTTATTGGAGCCTAAAGGCTAGCATTCATTATTAGTTATGTTAGTATTATTGCATTTCCATAGTACTTACTCTTGATGGACCTGTTATGCTCCTCCTCCTCCTGCTGTTTCTGCAGGAGCTCTGTCTCCTCCTGCTGCTTGTGTTTCAGCATCTCCTGAAGAACCTGCAGCTCCTTCTGCTTCTGCAACCTCAACTCCTTCAGCTGCTCCAACAAACTGTTCTCCAACTCCTCCTTCTCACACCGCAAACACTCCAATCGGGCCACAGGCCCCACTAGTGACACAGAACCACACACACACACACACACACAAAGAGAGAGATAAACATGTATAAATGTATAAGAATTTGTGGATAAAATTATTATGAGATTATTTATAATCAAACGACTACACTACACAACCACATCTTCCTTTTATTTACATATTATACAGATATTTAGAGATATTTACATTTTATTTACCCGCGTGCGTCTCTCTTCTCCAAGGTAGCGGAGAGATATGAAAGGATAAAAGGGGAAAAGAATAAAATGCACGTCGGTTTTAAATTCGCAGGCTACCTGCGCTGAAGGCGTGGAAAACGAGCACGTGACGGAAAGGCTTCCGTACCCGATGGGTCCAAATCACATGCCCAGCAAAGTAGCCTTAAACCTGGACACGCAATGGAGAGCATTTGACCCTTTAAAATCATACTACAACCAGACTTCCAGGCCCAAGAGGTCACACAGCCATGCCCAGCAAAGTAGCTCTGGGCCTGGGCACACTTCACGCAGTTTGACCGTTTAAATAAAACTAGAAACAGACTTCCTGGCCCAAGAGGTCACAGTCATACCCAGCAAAGTACGTTTAAACCTGGAAACAAATCAGATCCTTTCTGTCATTCAAAGGAATGGGCCTGCAACTCACAACCACATCCCCAGTGAAGCGCACCGTCACCCAGCCACACTACCCCACCTTGCCCGTCCTGGAACAACCACACCTCCAGGGCACCACATGCCAATCTCTCATGCCCAGCAAACTGCAACCTCACGCAGCCAGGCCACACACTGTCTCCCCTTGTACAGTCCAAGGACGAACTCCTCCACAAACCTGGTGTTCACGCGCACACACGCAATTACAACGAATTGGTGGAGAACTTTGAAACAAACGTGCTGACTTTGAATACTCACATCTAGGCTGGGCCAGGTCCAAATGGCCTGCAGCTCGGTGCGCATTAACTGCTTGACTGTCCGTCACGAACGCCACCTGCCAAGCGTTCGTTCCGTCCCTGGCGGATTTTAAAAAATCGTAGCGTGAGAACGATGGTTCCGATCCGCGTGCCGCTTAAAGGCGATTACAGGGGAGATGCAACCCTTTCCAAAGAACCATGAAAAGACTTTCTACTCCCAAGGAGACAAGAGATATTAAGCCGCAAATACGTCCGGCGCGCGTCTTTTCTCTGCCGCGCAACACATTTAAAAAAAATCGTAGCGTGAAAAACGTGGGTTCGATCCGCGTGCCGCTCGAAGGCGATTACAGGGGAGATACATCCCTTTCAAAAGAGCCATGAACGGACTTTCTACTCCCAAGGAGACCAGAAATATTAACATATAAAGCGTTACGCTCCAGTCGGATGAACGAGAAACGCTTGTACAATTGCAACGAATTGGAGGAGAAAGTTTAAACAAACGCGCTGACTTTGAACGCTCACATCTAGGCCGGGCCAACTCCAAATGGCGTGCAACTCGGTGCGCATCACCTCCATGACTGTCCCTAACGAACGCCACCTGCCACGCTTTCGGCCCGTCCCTGGCGGCATTAAAAAATCGTAGCGTGATAACGATGGTTCCGATGCGCGTGCCGCTCGAAGGCGATTACAGGGGAGATACAGCCCTTTCCAAAGAGCCATGAACAGACTTTCTACTCCCAAGGAGACAAGAGATATTACGCGCATTTTCTCCGACGCGCACCACGTTTAAAAAATCGTAGCGTGAGAACGGTGGGTCCGATCCGCGTGCCGCTTAAAGGCGATTACAGGGGAGATGCATCCCTTTCCAAAGAGCCATGAACAGACTTTCTACTCCCAAGGAGACCAGAGATATTAACAGATAAAGCGTTACGCTCCAGTCGGATGAGCGAGAAACGCTTGTACAATTGCAACGAATTGGAGGAGAAAGTTTAAACAAACGCGCTGACTTTGAAGGCTCACATCTAGGCCGGGCCAGGTCCAAATGGCCTGCAACTCGGTCCGCATCACGTCCATGACTTTTCCTAACGAACGCCACCTGCCAAGCTTTCGGCCCGTCCCTGTCGGCATTAAAAAATCGTAGCGTGATAAGGATGGTTCCGATCCGCGTGCCGCGCGAAGGCGATTACAGGGGAGATGCAGCCCTTTCCAAAGAACCATGAAAAGACTTTCTACTCCCAAGGAGACAAGAGATATTAAGCCGCAATGACGTCCGACGCGCGCATTTCCTCCGCCGCGCACCACATTTAAAAAAATCATAGCTTGAAAACCGTGGGTTCGATCCGCGTGCCGCTCGAAGGCGATTACAGGGGAGATGCAGCCCTTTCCAAAGAGCCATGAACAGACTTTCTACACCCAATGAGACAAGAGATATTAAGCCACAAATACGTCCGGCGCGCGTCTTTTCTCTGCCGCGCAACACATTTAAAAAAAATCATAGCGTGAAAAACGTGGGTTCGATCCGCGTGCCGCTCGAAGGCGATTACAGGGGAGATGCATCCCTTTCAAAAGAGCCATGAACAGACTTTCTACTCCCAAGGAGACCAGAAATATTAACATATAAAGCGTTACGCTCCAGTCGGATGAACGAGAAACGTTTGTACAATTGCAACGAATTGGAGGAGAAAGTTTAAACAAACGCGCTGACTTTGAACGCTCACATCTAGGCCGGGCCAACTCCAAATGGCGTGCAACTCGGTGCGCATCACCTCCATGACTGTCCCTAACGAACGCCACCTGCCACGCTTTCGGCCCGTCCCTGGCGGCATTAAAAAATCGTAGCGTGATAACGATGGTTCCGATGCGCGTGCCGCTCGAAGGCGATTACAGGGGAGATACAGCCCTTTCCAAAGAGCCATGAACAGACTTTCTACTCCCAAGGAGACAAGAGATATTACGCGCATTTTCTCCGACGCGCACCACGTTTAAAAAATCGTAGCGTGAGAACGGTGGGTCCGATCCGCGTGCCGCTTAAAGGCGATTACAGGGGAGATGCATCCCTTTCCAAAGAGCCATGAACAGACTTTCTACTCCCAAGGAGACCAGAGATATTAACAGATAAAGCGTTACGCTCCAGTCGGATGAGCGAGAAACGCTTGTACAATTGCAACGAATTGGAGGAGAAAGTTTAAACAAACGCGCTGACTTTGAAGGCTCACATCTAGGCCGGGCCAGGTCCAAATGGCCTGCAACTCGGTCCGCATCACGTCCATGACTTTTCCTAACGAACGCCACCTGCCAAGCTTTCGGCCCGTCCCTGTCGGCATTAAAAAATCGTAGCGTGATAAGGATGGTTCCGATCCGCGTGCCGCGCGAAGGCGATTACAGGGGAGATGCAGCCCTTTCCAAAGAACCATGAAAAGACTTTCTACTCCCAAGGAGACAAGAGATATTAAGCCGCAATGACGTCCGACGCGCGCATTTTCTCCGCCGCGCAGCACATTTAAAAAAATCATAGCGTGAAAACCGTGGGTTCGATCCACGTGCCGCTCGAAGGCGATTACAGGGGAGATGCAGCCCTTTCCAAAGAGGCATGAACGGACTTCCTACTCCCAAGGAGCCCAAAGATATTAAGCCGCAAATACGTCCTACGCGCGTCTTTTCTACGCCGCGCACCACATTTAAAAAATCGTATCGGAAGAACGGTGGGTCCAATCCGCGTGCCGCTTAAAGGCGATTACAAGGGAGATGCAAACCTTTCCAAAGAGCCATGAAAAGACTTTCTACTGCCAAGGAGACAATAGATATTAAGCCGAAATGACGTCCGACGCGCGCATTTTCTCCGACGCGCACCACATTTAAAAAAATCATAGCGTGAAAACCGTGGGTTCGATCCGCGTGCCGCTCGAAGGCGATTACAGCGGAGATGCAGCCCTTTCCAAAGAGCCATGAAAAGACTTTCTACTCCCAAGGAGACAAGAGATATTAAGCCGCAATGACGTCCGACGCGCGCATTTTCTCCGACGCGCAACACATTTAAAAAAATCATAGCGTGAAAACCGTGGGTTCGATCCGCGTGCCGCTCGAAGGCGATTACAGGGGAGATGCAGCCCTTTCCAAAGAGCCATGAACAGACTTTCTACTCCCAATGAGACAAGAGATATCAAGCCGCAAATACGTCCGGCGCGCGTCTATTCTCCGTTGCGCAACACATTTAAAAAAAATCGTAGCGTGAAAACCGTGGGTTCGATCCGCGTGCCGCTTAAAGGCGATTACAGGGGAGATGCAGCCCTTTCCAAAGAGCCATGAAAAGACTTTCTACTCCCAAGGAGACAAGAGATATTAAGCCGAAATGACGTCCGACGCGCGCATTTCCTCCGCCGCGCACCACATTTAAAAAAATCATAGCGTGAAAACCGTGGGTTCGATCCGCGTGCCGCTCGAAGGCGATTACAGGGGAGATGCAGCCCTTTCCAAAGAGGCATGAACAGACTTCCTACTCCCAAGGAGCCCAAAGATATTAAGCCGCAAATACGTCCTACGCGCGTCTTTTCTACGCCGCGCACCACATTTAAAAAATCGTATCGGAAGAACGGTGGGTCCAATCCGCGTGCCGCTTAAAGGCGATTACAAGGGAGATGCAAACCTTTCCAAAGAGCCATGAAAAGACTTTCTACTCCCAAGGAGACAATAGATATTAAGCCGAAATGACGTCCGACGCGCGCATTTTCTCCGACGCGCACCACATTTAAAAAAATCATAGCGTGAAAACCGTGGGTTCGATCCGCGTGCCGTTCGAAGGCGATTACAGCGGAGATGCAGCCCTTTCCAAAGAGCCATGAAAAGACTTTCTACTCCCAAGGAGACAAGAGATATTAAGCCGAAATGATGTCCGACGCGCGCATTTCCTCCGCCGCGCACCACATTTAAAAAAATCATAGCGTGAAAACCGTGGGTTCGATCCGCGTGCCGCTCGAAGGCGATTACAGGGAAGATGCAGCCCTTTCCAAAGAGCCATGAACAGACTTTCTACTCCCAAGGAGACCAGAAATATTAACTTATAAAGCGTTACGCTCCAGTCGGATGAACGAGAAACGCTTGTACAATTGCAACGAATTGGAGGAGAAAGTTTAAACAAACGCGCTGACTTTGAACGCTCACATCTAGGCCGGGCCAACTCCAAATGGCGTGCAACTCGGTGTGCATCACCTCCATGACTGTCCCTAACGAACGCCACCTGCCACGCTTTCGGCCTATCCCTGGCGGCATTAAAAAATCGTAGCGTGATAACGATGGTTCCGATGCGCGTGCCGCTCGAAGGCGATTACAGGGGAGATACAGCCCTTTCCAAAGAGCCATGAACAGACTTTCTACTCCCAAGGAGACAAGAGATATCAAGCCGCAAATACGTCCGGCGCGCGTCTATTCTCCGCCGCGCAACACATTTAAAAAAATCGTAGCGTGAAAACCGTGGGTTCGATCCGCGTGCCGCTTAAAGGCGATTACAGGGGAGATGCAGCCCTTTCCAAAGAGCCATGAAAAGACTTTCTACTCCCAAGGAGACAAGAGATATTAAGCCGAAATGACGTCCGACGCGCGCATTTCCTCCGCCGCGCACCACATTTAAAAAAATCATAGCGTGAAAACCGTGGGTTCGATCCGCGTGCCGCTCGAAGGCGATTACAGCGGAGATGCAGCCCTTTCCAAAGAGCCATGAACAGACTTTCTACTCCCAAGGAGCCCAAAGATATTAAGCCGCAAATAAGTCCTACGCGCGTCTTTTCTACGCCTCGCACCACATTTAAAAAATCGTAGCGTAAGAACGGTGGGTCCGATCCGCGTGCCGCTTAAAGGCGATTACAGGGGAGATGCAACCCTTTCCAAAGAACCATGAAAAGACTTTCTACTCCCAAGGAGACAAGAGATATTAAGCCGCAATGACGTCCGACGCGCGCATTTTCTCCGCCGCGCAGCACATTTAAAAAAATCATAGCGTGAAAACCGTGGGTTCGATCCGCGTGCCGCTTAAAGGCGATTACAGGGGAGATGCAGCCCTTTCCAAAGAGCCATGAAAAGACTTTCTACTCCCAAGGAGACAAGAGATATTAAGCCGAAATGACGTCCGACACGCGCATTTCCTCCGCCGCGCACCACATTTAAAAAAATCATAGCGTGAAAACCGTGGGTTCGATCCGCGTGCCGCTCGAAGGCGATTACAGGGGAGATGCAGCCCTTTCCAAAGAGGCATGAACAGACTTCCTACTCCCAAGGAGCCCAAAGATATTAAGCCGCAAATACGTCCTACGCGCGTCTTTTCTACGCCGCGCACCACATTTAAAAAATCGTATCGGAAGAACGGTGGGTCCAATCCGCGTGCCGCTTAAAGGCGATTACAAGGGAGATGCAAACCTTTCCAAAGAGCCATGAAAAGACTTTCTATTCCCAAGGAGACAATAGATATTAAGCCGAAATGACGTCCGACGCGCGCATTTTCTCCGCCGCGCACCACATTTAAAAAAATCATAGCGTGAAAACCGTGGGTTCGATCCGCGTGCCGCTCGAAGGCGATTACAGCGGAGATGCAGCCCTTTCCAAAGAGCCAGGAAAAGACTTTCTACTCCCAATGAGACAAGAGATATTAAGCCGCAAATACGTCCGGCGCGCGTCTTTTCTCCGCCGCGCAACACATTTAAAAAAAATCGTAGCGTGAAAAACGTGGGTTCGATCCGCGTGCCGCTCGAAGGCGATTACAGGGGAGATGCATCCCTTTCAAAAGAGCCATGAACAGACTTTCTACTCCCAAGGAGACCAGAGATATTAAGCCGCAAATACGTCCGGACCGCGTCTTTTCTCCGCAGCTCACCACATTTAAAAAAATCGTAGCGTGAAAACCGTGGGTTCGATATAGTATACATACAGAGTATATAGTTTGACCAAAAGATCGTGCTGATCTTTGATCTCCTGGTTCTTCATCTCCAGTGCCACTTTCAGACTCATAATGTCCTCCTCTATGGGCTGGTATAACCCCCACATACGAATCATCACTACAGCCAGTACAATGGAAAGGTGGGAATGTGTACTGAATGTGTACTGACGTTATAAGTGAAAGGTGGAGGTACTGGTGGATGTGTACTGACACTATAAGGGATCTCTACCTGCAGTGACAGTCTGAGCTTCTCAAGTTCTTCCTCCAGAGATTTCTTCTCCTGTTCACAGGCCATTTTCATATCTGCCAGAGCAAGTATCATTACTGCTGGATATAACATAGATTGTATATACTACATAATTACTACTGAATATATAAAATATAATATATATAGTACTATACATATATTAGTATCACTTTTATTGGAGCCTAAAGGCTAGCATTCATTATTAGTTATGTTAGTATTATTGCATTTCCATAGTACTTACTCTTGATGGACCTGTTATGCTCCTCCTCCTCCTGCTGTTTCTGCAGGAGCTCTGTCTCCTCATGCTGCTTGTGTTTCAGCATCTCCTGAAGAACCTGCAGCTCCTTCTGCTTCTGCAACCTCAACTCCTTCAGCTGCTCCAACAAACTGTTCTCCAACTCCTCCTTCTCACACCGCAAACACTCCAATCGGGCCACAGGCCCCACTAGTGACACAGAACCACACACACACACACACACACACACACACACACACACACACACACACAGAGAGAGATAAACATGTATAAATGTATAAGAATTTGTGGATAAAATTATTATGAGATTATTTATAATGAAACGACTACACTACACAACCACTTCTTCCTTTTATTTACATATTATACAGATATTTAGAGATATTTACATTTTATTTACCCGCGTGCGTCTCTCTTCTCCAAGGTAGCGGAGAGCTATGAAGGGATAAAAGGGGAAAAGAATAAAATGCACGTCGGTTTTAAATTCGCAGGCTACCTGCGCTGAAGGCGTGGAAAACGAGCACGTGACGGAAAGGCTTCCGTACCCGATAGGTCCAAATCACATGCCCAGCAAAGTAGCCTTAAACCTGGACACACAATGGAGACCATTTGACCCTTTAAAATCATACTACAACCAGACTTCCAGGCCCAAGAGGTCACACAGCCATGCCCAGCAAAGTAGCTCTGGGCCTGGGCACACTTCACGCAGTTTGACCGTTTAAATAAAACTAGAAACAGACTTCCTGGCCCAAGAGGTCACAGTCATACCCAGCAAAGTACGTTTAAACCTGGAAACAAATCAGATCCTTTCTGTCATTCAAAGGAATGGGCCTGCAACTCACAACCACATCCCCAGTGAAGCGCACCGTCACCCAGCCACACTACCCCACCTTGCCCGTCCTGGAACAACCACACCTCCAGGGCACCACATGCCAATCTCTCATGCCCAGCAAACTGCAACCTCACGCAGCCAGGCCACACACTGTCTCCCCTTGTACAGTCCAAGGACGAACTCCTCCACAAACCTGGTGTTCACGCGCACACACGCAATTACAACGAATTGGTGGAGAACTTTGAAACAAACGTGCTGACTTTGAATACTCACATCTAGGCTGGGCCAGGTCCAAATGGCCTGCAGCTCGGTGCGCATTAACTGCTTGACTGTCCGTCACGAACGCCACCTGCCAAGCGTTCGTTCCGTCCCTGGCGGATTTTAAAAAATCGTAGCGTGAGAACGATGGGTCCGATCCGCGTGCCGCTTAAAGGCGATTACAGGGGAGATGCAACCCTTTCCAAAGAACCATGAAAAGACTTTCTACTCCCAAGGAAACGAGATATTAAGCCGCAATGACATCCGACGCGCGCATTTTCTCCGCCGCGCAGCACATTTAAAAAAATCATAGCGTGAAAACCGTGGGTTCGATCCGCGTGCCGCTCGAAGGCGATTACAGGGGAGATGCAGCCCTTTCCAAAGAGGCATGAACAGACTTCCTACTCCCAAGGAGCCCAAAGATATTAAGCCGCAAATACGTCCTACGCGCGTCTTTTCTACGCCGCGCACCACATTTAAAAAATCGTATCGGAAGAACGGTGGGTCCAATCCGCGTGCCGCTTAAAGGCGATTACAAGGGAGATGCAGCCCTTTCCAAAGAGCCATGAAAAGACTTTCTACTCCCAAGGAGACAATAGATATTAAGCCGAAATGACGTCCGACGCGCGCATTTTCTCCGCCGCGCACCACATTTAAAAAAATCATAGCGTGAAAACCGTGGGTTCGATCCGCGTGCCGCTCGAAGGCGATTACAGCGGAGATGCAGCCCTTTCCAAAGAGCCATGAAAAGACTTTCTACTCCCAAGGAGACAAGAGATATTAAGCCGAAATGACGTCCGACGCGCGCATTTCCTCCGCCGCGCACCACATTTAAAAAAATCATAGCGTGAAAACCGTGGGTTCGATCCGCGTGCCGCTCAAAGGCGATTACAGGGGAGATGCAGCCCTTTCCAAAGAGCCATGAACAGACTTTCTACACCCAATGAGACAAGAGATATTAAGCCGCAAATACGTCCGGCGCGCGTCTTTTCTCCGCCGCGCAACACATTTAAAAAAAATCGTAGCGTGAAAAACGTGGGTTCGATCCGCGTGCCGCTCGAAGGCGATTACAGGGGAGATGCATCCCTTTCAAAAGAGCCATGAACAGACTTTCTACTCCCAAGGAGACCAGAAATATTAACATATAAAGCGTTACGCTCCAGTCGGATGAACGAGAAACGCTTGTACAATTGCAACGAATTGGAGGAGAAACTTTAAACAAACGCGCTGACTTTGAACGCTCACATCTAGGCCGGGCCAACTCCAAATGGCGTGCAACTCGGTGTGCATCACCTCCATGACTGTCCCTAACGAACGCCACCTGCCACGCTTTCGGCCTATCCCTGGCGGCATTAAAAAATCGTAGCGTGATAACGATGGTTCCGATGCGCGTGCCGCTCGAAGGCGATTACAGGGGAGATACAGCCCTTTCCAAAGAGCCCTGAACAGACTTTCTACTCCCAAGGAGACAAGAGATATTACGCGCATTTTCTCCGACGCGCACCACGTTTAAAAAATCGTAGCGTGAGAACGGTGGGTCCGATCCGCGTGCCGCTTAAAGGCGATTACAGGGGAGATGCATCCCTTTCCAAAGAGCCATGAACAGACTTTCAATTCCCAAGGACACCAGAGATATTAACAGATAAAGCGTTACGCTCCAGTCGGATGAGCGAGAAACGCTTGTACAATTGCAACGAATTGGAGGAGAAAGTTTAAACAAACGCCCTGACTTTGAAGGCTCACATCTAGGCCGGGCCAGGTCCAAATGGCCTGCAACTCGGTCCGCATCACATCCATGACTTTTCCTAACGAACGCCACCTGCCAAGCTTTCGGCCCGTCCCTGTCGGCATTAAAAAATCGTAGCGTGATAACGATGGTTCCGATCCGCGTGCCGCGCGAAGGCGATTACAGGGGAGATGCAACCCTTTCCAAAGAGCCATGAAAAGACTTTCTACTCCCAAGGAGACAAGAGATATTAAGCCGAAATGACGTCCGACGCGCGCATTTTCTCCGACGCGCACCACATTTAAAAAAATCATAGCGTGAAAACCGTGGGTTCGATCCGCGTGCCGCTCGAAGGCGATTACAGCGGAGATGCAGCCCTTTCCAAAGAGCCATGAAAAGACTTTCTACTCCCAAGGAGACAAGAGATATTAAGCCGAAATAACGTCCGACGCGCGCATTTCCTCCGCCGCGCACCACATTTAAAAAAATCATAGCGTGAAAACCGTGGGTTCGATCCGCGTGCCGCTCGAAGGCGATTACAGGGGAGATGGAGCCCTTTCCAAAGAGCCATGAACAGACTTTCTACTCCCAAGGAGACCAGAAATATTAACTTATAAAGCGTTACGCTCCAGTCGGATGAACGAGAAACGCTTGTACAATTGCAACGAATTGGAGGAGAAAGTTTAAACAAACGCGCTGACTTTGAACGCTCACATCTAGGCCGGGCCAACTCCAAATGGCGTGCAACTCGGTGTGCATCACCTCCATGACTGTCCCTAACGAACGCCACCTGCCACGCTTTCGGCCTATCCCTGGCGGCATTAAAAAATCGTAGCGTGATAACGATGGTTCCGATACGCGTGCCGCTCGAAGGTGATTACAGGGGAGATGCAGCCCTTTCCAAAGAGCCATGAACAGACTTTCTACTCCCAAGGAGCCCAAAGATATTAAGCCGCAAATAAGTCCTACGCGCGTCTTTTCTACGCCTCGCACCACATTTAAAAAATCGTAGCGTAAGAACGGTGGGTCCGATCCGCGTGCCGCTTAAAGGCGATTACAGGGGAGATGCAACCCTTTCCAAAGAACCATGAAAAGACTTTCTACTCCCAAGGAGACAAGAGATATTAAGCCGCAATGACGTCCGACGCGCGCATTTTCTCTGCCGCGCAGCACATTTAAAAAAATCATAGCGTGAAAACCGTGGGTTCGATCCGCGTGCCGCTCGAAGGCGATTAGAGGGGAGATGCAGCCCTTTCCAAAGAGCCATGAACAGACTTCCTACTCCCAAGGAGACAAGAGATATTAAGCCACAAATACGTCCGGACCGCGTCTTTTCTCCGCAGCTCACCACATTTAAAAAAATCGTAGCGTGAAAACCGTGGGTTCGATATAGTATACATACAGAGTATATAGTTTGACCAAAAGATCGTGCTGATCTTTGATCTCCTGGTTCTTCATCTCCAGCGCCACTTTCAGACTCATAATGTCCTCCTCTATGGGCTGGTATAACACAGACACGAATCATCACTACAGCCAGTACAATGGAAAGGTGGGAATGTGTACTGAATGTGTACTGACGTTATAAGTGAGAGGTGGTGGTACTGGTGGATGTGTACTGACACTATAAGGGATCTCTACCTGCAGTGACAGTTTGAGCTTCTCAAGTTCTTCCTCCAGAGATTTCTTCTCCTGTTCACAGGCCATTTTCATATCTGCCAGAGCAAGTATCATTACTGCTGGATATAACACAGATTGTATATACTACATAATTACTGCTGAATATATAAAATATAATATATATAGTACTATACATATATTAGTGTCACTTTTATTGGAGCCTAAAGGCTAGCATTCATTATTAGTTATGTTAGTATTATTGCATTTCCATAGTACTTACTCTTGATGGACCTGTTATGCTCCTCCTCCTCCTGCTGTTTCTGCAGGAGCTCTGTCTCCTCCTGCTGCTTGTGTTTCAGCATCTCCTGAAGAACCTGCAGCTCCTTCTGCTTCTGCAACCTCAACTCCTTCAGCTGCTCCAACAAACTGTTCTCCAACTCCTCCTTCTCACACCGCAAACACTCCAATCGGGCCACAGGCCCCACTAGTGACACAGAACCACACACACACACACACACACACAAAGAGAGAGATAAACATGTATAAATGTATAAGAATTTGTGGATAAAATTATTATGAGATTATTTATAATCAAACGACTACACTACACAACCACATCTTCCTTTTATTTACATATTATACAGATATTTAGAGATATTTACATTTTATTTACCCGCGTGCGTCTCTCTTCTCCAAGGTAGCGGAGAGATATGAAAGGATAAAAGGGGAAAAGAATAAAATGCACGTCGGTTTTAAATTCGCAGGCTACCTGCGCTGAAGGCGTGGAAAACGAGCACGTGACGGAAAGGCTTCCGTACCCGATGGGTCCAAATCACATGCCCAGCAAAGTAGCCTTAAACCTGGACACGCAATGGAGAGCATTTGACCCTTTAAAATCATACTACAACCAGACTTCCAGGCCCAAGAGGTCACACAGCCATGCCCAGCAAAGTAGCTCTGGGCCTGGGCACACTTCACGCAGTTTGACCGTTTAAATAAAACTAGAAACAGACTTCCTGGCCCAAGAGGTCACAGTCATACCCAGCAAAGTACGTTTAAACCTGGAAACAAATCAGATCCTTTCTGTCATTCAAAGGAATGGGCCTGCAACTCACAACCACATCCCCAGTGAAGCGCACCGTCACCCAGCCACACTACCCCACCTTGCCCGTCCTGGAACAACCACACCTCCAGGGCACCACATGCCAATCTCTCATGCCCAGCAAACTGCAACCTCACGCAGCCAGGCCACACACTGTCTCCCCTTGTACAGTCCAAGGACGAACTCCTCCACAAACCTGGTGTTCACGCGCACACACGCAATTACAACGAATTGGTGGAGAACTTTGAAACAAACGTGCTGACTTTGAATACTCACATCTAGGCTGGGCCAGGTCCAAATGGCCTGCAGCTCGGTGCGCATTAACTGCTTGACTGTCCGTCACGAACGCCACCTGCCAAGCGTTCGTTCCGTCCCTGGCGGATTTTAAAAAATCGTAGCGTGAGAACGATGGGTCCGATCCGCGTGCCGCTTAAAGGCGATTACAGGGGAGATGCAACCCTTTCCAAAGAACCATGAAAAGACTTTCTACTCCCAAGGAAACGAGATATTAAGCCGCAATGACATCCGACGCGCGCATTTTCTCCGCCGCGCAGCACATTTAAAAAAATCATAGCGTGAAAACCGTGGGTTCGATCCGCGTGCCGCTCGAAGGCGATTACAGGGGAGATGCAGCCCTTTCCAAAGAGGCATGAACAGACTTCCTACTCCCAAGGAGCCCAAAGATATTAAGCCGCAAATACGTCCAACGCGCGTCTTTTCTACGCCGCGCACCACATTTAAAAAATCGTATCGGAAGAACGGTGGGTCCAATCCGCGTGCCGCTTAAAGGCGATTACAAGGGAGATGCAAACCTTTCCAAAGAGCCATGAAAAGACTTTCTACTCCCAAGGAGACAATAGATATTAAGCCGAAATGACGTCCGACGCGCGCATTTTCTCCGACGCGCACCACATTTAAAAAAATCATAGCGTGAAAACCGTGGGTTCGATCCGCGTGCCGCTTAAAGGCGATTACAGGGGAGATGCATCCCTTTCCAAAGAGCCATGAACAGACTTTCTACTCCCAAGGAGACCAGAAATATTAACATATAAAGCGTTACGCTCCAGTCGGATGAGAGAGAAACGCTTGTACAATTGCAACGAATTGGAGGAGAAAGTTTAAACAAACGCGCTGACTTTGAAGGCTCACATCTAGGCCGGGCCAGGTCCAAATGGCCTGCAACTCGGTCCGCATCACGTCCATGACTTTTCCTAACGAACGCCACCTGCCAAGCTTTCGGCCCGTCCCTGTCGGCATCAAAAAATCGTAGCGTGATAACGATGGTTCCGATCCGCGTGCCGCGCGAAGGCGATTACAGGGGAGATGCAGCCCTTTCCAAAGAGCCATGAACAGACTTTCTACTCCCAAGGAGCCCAAAGATATTAAGCCGCAAATAAGTCCTACGCGCGTCTTTTCTACGCCTCGCACCACATTTAAAAAATCGTAGCGTAAGAACGGTGGGTCCGATCCGCGTGCCGCTTAAAGGCGATTACAGGGGAGATGCAACCCTTTCCAAAGAACCATGAAAAGACTTTCTACTCCCAAGGAGACAAGAGATATTAAGCCGCAATGACGTCCGACGCGCGCATTTTCTCCGCCGCGCAGCACATTTAAAAAAATCATAGCGTGAAAACCGTGGGTTCGATCCACGTGCCGCTCGAAGGCGATTACAGGGGAGATGCAGCCCTTTCCAAAGAGGCATGAACAGACTTCCTACTCCCAAGGAGCCCAAAGATATTAAGCCGCAAATACGTCCTACGCGCGTCTTTTCTACGCCGCGCACCACATTTAAAAAATCGTATCGGAAGAACGGTGGGTCCAATCCGCGTGCCGCTTAAAGGCGATTACAAGGGAGATGCAAACCTTTCCAAAGAGCCATGAAAAGACTTTCTACTCCCAAGGAGACAATAGATATTAAGCCGAAATGACGTCCGACGCGCGCATTTTCTCCGACGCGCACCACATTTAAAAAAATCATAGCGTGAAAACCGTGGGTTCGATCCGCGTGCCGCTCGAAGGCGATTACAGCGGAGATGCAGCCCTTTCCAAAGAGCCATGAAAAGACTTTCTACTCCCAAGGAGACAAGAGATATTAAGCCGAAATGACGTCCGACGCGCGCATTTCCTCCGCCGCGCACCACATTTAAAAAAATCATAGCGTGAAAACCGTGGGTTCGATCCGCGTGCCGCTCGAAGGCGATTACAGGGGAGATGCAGCCCTTTCCAAAGAGCCATGAACAGACTTTCTACTCCCAAGGAGACCAGAAATATTAACTTATAAAGCGTTACGCTCCAGTCGGATGAACGAGAAACGCTTGTACAATTGCAACGAATTGGAGGAGAAAGTTTAAACAAACGCGCTGACTTTGAACGCTCACATCTAGGCCGGGCCAACTCCAAATGGCGTGCAACTCGGTGTGCATCACCTCCATGACTGTCCCTAACGAACGCCACCTGCAACGCTTTCGGCCCGTCCCTGGCGGCATTAAAAAATCGTAGCGTGATAACGATGGTTCCGATGCGCGTGCCGCTCGAAGGCGATTACAGGGGAGATACAGCCCTTTCCAAAGAGCCATGAACAGACTTTCTACTCCCAAGGAGACAAGAGATATCAAGCCGCAAATACGTCCGGCGCGCGGCTATTCTCCGCCGCGCAACACATTTAAAAAAATCGTAGCGTGAAAACTGTGGGTTCGATCCGCGTGCCGCTTAAAGGCGATTACAGGGGAGATGCAGCCCTTTCCAAAGAGCCATGAAAAGACTTTCTACTCCCAAGGAGACAAGAGATATTAAGCCGAAATGACGTCCGACGCGCGCATTTCCTCCGCCGCGCACCACATTTAAAAAAATCATAGCGTGAAAACCGTGGGTTCGATCCGCGTGCCGCTCGAAGGCGATTACAGGGGAGATGCAGCCCTTTCCAAAGAGGCATGAACAGACTTCCTACTCCCAAGGAGCCCAAAGATATTAAGCCGCAAATACGTCCTACGCGCGTCTTTTCTACGCCGCGCACCACATTTAAAAAATCGTATCGGAAGAACGGTGGGTCCAATCCGCGTGCCGCTTAAAGGCGATTACAAGGGAGATGCAAACCTTTCCAAAGAGCCATGAAAAGACTTTCTACTCCCAAGGAGACAATAGATATTAAGCCGAAATGACGTCCGACGCGCGCATTTTCTCCGCCGCGCACCACATTTAAAAAAATCATAGCGTGAAAACCGTGGGTTCGATCCGCGTGCCGCTCGAAGGCGATTACAGCGGAGATGCAGCCCTTTCCAAAGAGCCATGAACAGACTTTCTACTCCCAATGAGACAAGAGATATCAAGCCGCAAATACGTCCGGCGCGCGTCTATTCTCCGCCGCGCAACACATTTAAAAAAAATCGTAGCGTGAAAACCGTGGGTTCGATCCGCGTGCCGCTCGAAGGCGATTACAGGGGAGATGCATCCCTTTCAAAAGAGCCATGAACAGACTTTCTACTCCCAAGGAGACCAGAGATATTAAGCCGCAAATACGTCCGGACCGCGTCTTTTCTCCGCAGCTCACCACATTTAAAAAAATCGTACCGTGAAAACCGTGGGTTCGATATAGTATACATACAGAGTATATAGTTTGACCAAAAGATCGTGCTGATCTTTGATCTCCTGGTTCTTCATCTCCAGCGCCACTTTCAGACTCATAATGTCCTCCTCTATGGGCTGGTATAACCCACGCACACGAATCATCACTACAGCCAGTACAATGGAAAGGTGGGAATGTGTACTGAATGTGTACTGACGTTATAAGTGAAAGGTGGAGGTACTGGTGGATGTGTACTGACACTATAAGGGATCTCTACCTGCAGTGACAGTCTGAGCTTCTCAAGTTCTTCCTCCAGAGATTTCTTCTCCTGTTCACAGGCCATTTTCATATCTGCCAGAACAAGTATCATTACTGCTGGATATAACACAGATTGTATATACTACATAATTACTACTGAATATATAAAATATAATATAAATAGAGTACTATACATATATTAGTATCACTTTTATTGGAGCCTAAAGGCTAACATTCATTATTATGTTAGTATTATTGCATTTCCATAGTACTTACTCTTGATGGACCTGTTATGCTCCTCCTCCTCCTGCTGTTTCTGCAGGAGCTCTGTCTCCTCCTGCTGCTTGTGTTTCAGCATCTCCTGAAGAACCTGCAGCTCCTTCTGCTTCTGCAACCTCAACTCCTTCAGCTGCTCCAACAAATTGTTCTCCAACTCCTCCTTCTCACACCGCAAACAATCCAATCGGGCCACAGGCCCCACTAGTGACACAGAACCACACACACACACACACACACACACACACACACACACACAGAGAGAGATAAACATGTATAAATGTATAAGTATTTGTGGATAAAATTATTATGAGATTATTTATAATCAAACGACTACACTACACAACCACTTCTTCCTTTTATTTACATATTATACAGATATTTACATTTTATTTACCCGCGTGCGTCTCTCTTCTCCAAGGTAGCGGAGAGATATGAAGGGATAAAAGGGGAAAAGAATAAAATGCACGTCGGTTTTAAATTCGCAGGCTACCTGCGCTGAAGGCGTGGAAAACGAGCACATGACGGAAAGGCTTCCGTACCCGATGGGTCCAAATCACATGCCCAGCAAAGTAGCCTTAAACCTGGACACACAATGGAGACCATTTGACCCTTTAAAATCATTCTACAACCAGACTTCCAGGCCCAAGAGGTCACACAGTCATGCCCAGCAAAGTAGCTCTGGGCCTGGGCACACTTCACGCAGTTTGACCGTTTAAATAATACTACAACCAGACTTCCAGGCACAAGAGGTCACACAGTCATGCCCAGCAAGGTTACTTTAAACGTGGGCACACTTCAGACCGTTTCACTCTTTAAATCATTCAAAGCACCACATTTCAAGGCCCAAGAGGTCACAGAATCATGCCCATCAAAGTAGCTCTGGGCCTGGGCACACTTCACGCAGTTTGACCCTTTAAATAATACTACAACCAGACGCATACAGGTGCGCACATATACACAGATACACATTCTGTTTAATTTCTTCACATCTGCAGACTAGAGTAAGCTGAGGGTATAGTGTTAAACCAGGTACTACATAAACAGTATATAGTATATATACAGAGGATATAGTGTTAAACCAGGTACTACATACAGAGTATATAGTATACATACAGAGTATATAGTTTGACCAAAAGATCGTGCTGATCTTTGATCTCCTGGTTCTTCATCTCCAGCGCCACTTTCAGACTCATAATGTCCTCCTCTATGGGCTGGTATAACACACACACGAATCATCACTACAGCCAGTACAATGGAAAGGTGGGAATGTGTACTGCATGTGTACTGACGTTATAAGTGAAAGGTGGAGGTAGTGGTGGATGTGTACTGACACTATAAGGGATCTCTACCTGCAGTGACAGTCTGAGCTTCTCAAGTTCTTCCTCCAGAGATTTCTTCTCCTGTTCACAGGCCATTTTCATATCTGCCAGAGCAAGTATCATTACTGCTGGATATAACACAGATTGTATATACTACATAATTACTACTGAATATATAAAATATAATATATATAGTACTATACATATATTAGTATTACTTTTATTGGAGCCTAAAGGCTAACATTCATTATTAGTTATGTTAGTATTATTGCATTTCCATAGTACTTACTCTTGATGGACCTGTTATGCTCCTCCTCCTCCTGCTGTTTCTGCAGGAGCTCTGTCTCCTCCTGCTGCTTGTGTTTCAGCATCTCCTGAAGAACCTGCAGCTCCTTCTGCTTCTGCAACCTCAACTCCTTCAGCTGCTCCAACAAACTGTTCTCCAACTCCTCCTTCTCACACCGCAAACACTCCAATCGGACCACAGGCCCCACTAGTGACACAGAACCACACACACACACACACACACACACACACACACACACACACACACACAGAGAAAGATAAACATGTATAAATGTATAAGAATTTGTGGATAAAATTATTATGAGACTATTTATAATCAAACGACTACACTACACAACCACTTCTTCCTTTTATATACATATTATACAGATATTTACATTTTATTTACCCGCGTGCGTCTCTCTTCTCCAAGGTAGCGGAGAGATATGAAGGGATAAAAGGGGAAAAGAATAAAATGCACGTCGGTTTTAAATTCGCAGGCTACCTGCGCTGAAGGCGTGGAAAACGAGCACGTGACGGAAAGGCTTCCATACCCGATGGGTCCAAATCACATGCCCAGCAAAGTAGCCTTAAACCTGGACACACAATGGAGACCATTTGACCCTTTAAAATCATACTACAACCAGACTTCCAGGCCCAAGAGGTCACACAGTCATGCCCAGCAAAGTAGCTCTGGGCCTGGGCACACTTCCCGCAGTTTGACCGTTTAAATAATACTACAACCAGACTTCCAGGCACAAGAGGTCACACAGTCATGCCCAGCAAGGATGCTTTAAACGTGGGCACACTTCAGACCGTTTCACTCTTTAAATCATTCAAAGCACCACATTTCAAGACCCAAGAGGTCACAGAATCATGCCCATCAAAGTAGCTCTGCGCCTGGGCACACTTCACGCAGTTTGACCCTTTAAATAATACTACAACCAGAAACATACAGGTGCGCACATATACACAGATACACATTCTGTTTAATTTCTTCACATCTGCAGACTAGACTAAGCTGAGGGTATAGTGTTAAACCAGGTACTACATAAACAGTATATAGTATATATACAGAGGATATAGTGTTAAACCAGGTACTACATACAGAGTATATAGTATACATACAGAGTATATAGTTTGACCAAAAGATCGTGCTGATCTTTGATCTCCTGGTTCTTCATCTCCAGCGCCACTTTCAGACTCATAATGTCCTCCTCTATGGGCTGGTATAACCCACGCACACGAATCATCACTACAGCCAGTACAATGGAAAGGTGGGAATGTGTACTGAATGTGTACTGACGTTATAAGTGAAAGGTGGAGGTACTGGTGGATGTGTACTGACACTATAAGGGATCTCTACCTGCAGTGACAGTCTGAGCTTCTCAAGTTCTTCCTCCAGAGATTTCTTCTCCTGTTCACAGGCCATTTTCATATCTGCCAGAACAAGTATCATTACTGCTGGATATAACACAGATTGTATATACTACATAATTACTACTGAATATATAAAATATAATATAAATAGAGTACTATACATATATTAGTATCACTTTTATTGGAGCCTAAAGGCTAACATTCATTATTATGTTAGTATTATTGCATTTCCATAGTACTTACTCTTGATGGACCTGTTATGCTCCTCCTCCTCCTGCTGTTTCTGCAGGAGCTCTGTCTCCTCCTGCTGCTTGTGTTTCAGCATCTCCTGAAGAACCTGCAGCTCCTTCTGCTTCTGCAACCTCAACTCCTTCAGCTGCTCCAACAAATTGTTCTCCAACTCCTCCTTCTCACACCGCAAACAATCCAATCGGGCCACAGGCCCCACTAGTGACACAGAACCACACACACACACACACACACACACACACACACAGAGAGAGATAAACATGTATAAATGTATAAGTATTTGTGGATAAAATTACTATGAGATTATTTATAATCAAACAACTACACTACACAACCACTTCTTCCTTTTATTTACATATTATACAGATATTTACATTTTATTTACCCGCGTGCGTCTCTCTTCTCCAAGGTAGCGGAGAGATATGAAGGGATAAAAGGGGAAAAGAATAAAATGCACGTCGGTTTTAAATTCGCAGGCTACCTGCGCTGAAGGCGTGGAAAACGAGCACATGACGGAAAGGCTTCCGTACCCGATGGGTCCAAATCACATGCCCAGCAAAGTAGCCTTAAACCTGGACACACAATGGAGACCATTTGACCCTTTAAAATCATTCTACAACCAGACTTCCAGGCCCAAGAGGTCACACAGTCATGCCCAGCAAAGTAGCTCTGGGCCTGGGCACACTTCACGCAGTTTGACCGTTTAAATAATACTACAACCAGACTTCCAGGCACAAGAGGTCACACAGTCATGCCCAGCAAGGTTACTTTAAACGTGGGCACACTTCAGACCGTTTCACTCTTTAAATCATTCAAAGCACCACATTTCAAGGCCCAAGAGGTCACAGAATCATGCCCATCAAAGTAGCTCTGGGCCTGGGCACACTTCACGCAGTTTGACCCTTTAAATAATACTACAACCAGACGCATACAGGTGCGCACATATACACAGATACACATTCTGTTTAATTTCTTCACATCTGCAGACTAGAGTAAGCTGAGGGTATAGTGTTAAACCAGGTACTACATAAACAGTATATAGTATATATACAGAGGATATAGTGTTAAACCAGGTACTACATACAGAGTATATAGTATACATACAGAGTATATAGTTTGACCAAAAGATCGTGCTGATCTTTGATCTCCTGGTTCTTCATCTCCAGCGCCACTTTCAGACTCATAATGTCCTCCTCTATGGGCTGGTATAACACACACACGAATCATCACTACAGCCAGTACAATGGAAAGGTGGGAATGTGTACTGCATGTGTACTGACGTTATAAGTGAAAGGTGGAGGTAGTGGTGGATGTGTACTGACACTATAAGGGATCTCTACCTGCAGTGACAGTCTGAGCTTCTCAAGTTCTTCCTCCAGAGATTTCTTCTCCTGTTCACAGGCCATTTTCATATCTGCCAGAGCAAGTATCATTACTGCTGGATATAACACAGATTGTATATACTACATAATTACTACTGAATATATAAAATATAGTATATATAGTACTATACATATATTAGTATTACTTTTATTGGAGCCTAAAGGCTAACATTCATTATTAGTTATGTTAGTATTATTGCATTTCCATAGTACTTACTCTTGATGGACCTGTTATGCTCCTCCTCCTCCTGCTGTTTCTGCAGGAGCTCTGTCTCCTCCTGCTGCTTGTGTTTCAGCATCTCCTGAAGAACCTGCAGCTCCTTCTGCTTCTGCAACCTCAACTCCTTCAGCTGCTCCAACAAACTGTTCTCCAACTCCTCCTTCTCACACCGCAAACACTCCAATCGGACCACAGGCCCCACTAGTGACACAGAACCACACACACACACACACACACACACACACACACACACACACACACACACACACACAGAGAAAGATAAACATGTATAAATGTATAAGAATTTGTGGATAAAATTATTATGAGACTATTTATAATCAAACGACTACACTACACAACCACTTCTTCCTTTTATATACATATTATACAGATATTTACATTTTATTTACCCGCGTGCGTCTCTCTTCTCCAAGGTAGCGGAGAGATATGAAGGGATAAAAGGGGAAAAGAATAAAATGCACGTCGGTTTTAAATTCGCAGGCTACCTGCGCTGAAGGCGTGGAAAACGAGCACGTGACGGAAAGGCTTCCATACCCGATGGGTCCAAATCACATGCCCAGCAAAGTAGCCTTAAACCTGGACACACAATGGAGACCATTTGACCCTTTAAAATCATACTACAACCAGACTTCCAGGCCCAAGAGGTCACACAGTCATGCCCAGCAAAGTAGCTCTGGGCCTGGGCACACTTCCCGCAGTTTGACCGTTTAAATAATACTACAACCAGACTTCCAGGCACAAGAGGTCACACAGTCATGCCCAGCAAGGATGCTTTAAACGTGGGCACACTTCAGACCGTTTCACTCTTTAAATCATTCAAAGCACCACATTTCAAGGCCCAAGAGGTCACAGAATCATGCCCATCAAAGTAGCTCTGCGCCTGGGCACACTTCACGCAGTTTGACCCTTTAAATAATACTACAACCAGAAACATACAGGTGCGCACATATACACAGATACACATTCTGTTTAATTTCTTCACATCTGCAGACTAGAGTAAGCTGAGGGTATAGTGTTAAACCAGGTACTACATAAACAGTATATAGTATATATACAGAGGATATAGTGTTAAACCAGGTACTACATACAGAGTATATAGTATACATACAGAGTATATAGTTTGACCAAAAGATCGTGCTGATCTTTGATCTCCTGGATCTTCATCTCCAGCGCCACTTTCAGACTCATAATGTCCTCCTCTATGGGCTGGTATAACACACACACGAATCATCACTACAGCCAGTACAATGGAAAGGTGGGAATGTGTACTGAATGTGTACTGACGTTATAAGTGAAAGGTGGAGGTACTGGTGGATGTGTACTGACACTATAAGGGATCTCTACCTGCAGTGACAGTCTGAGCTTCTCAAGTTCTTCCTCCAGAGATTTCTTCTCCTGTTCACAGGCCATTTTCATATCTGCCAGAGCAAGTATCATTACTACTGGATATAACATAGATTGTATATACTACATAATTACTACTGAATATATAAAATATAATATTTATAGTACTATACATATATTAGTATCACTTTTATTGGAGCCTAGTGGCTAGCATTCATTATTATGTTAGTATTATTGCATTTCCATAGTACTTACTCTTGATGGACCTGTTATGCTCCTCCTCCTCCTGCTGTTTCTGCAGGAGCTCTGTCTCCTCCTGCTGCTTGTGTTTCAGCATCTCCTGAAGAACCTGCAGCTCCTTCTGCTTCTGCAACCTCAACTCCTTCAGCTGCTCCAACAAACTGTTCTCCAACTCCTCCTTCTCACACCGCAAACACTCCAATCGGGCCACAGGCCCCACTAGTGACACAGAACCACACACACACACACACACACAAAGAGAGAGATAAACATGTATAAATGTATAAGAATTTGTGGATAAAATTATTATGAGATTATTTATAATCAAACGACTACACTATACAACCACTTCTTCCTTTTATTTAGATATTATACAGATATGTACAGATATTTACATTTTATTTACCCGCGTGCGTCTCTCTTCTCCAAGGTAGCGGAGAGATATGAAAGGATAAAAGGGGAAAAGAATAAAATGCACGTCGGTTTTAAATTCGCAGGCTACCTGCGCTGAAGGCGTGGAAAACGAGCACGTGACGGAAAGGCTTCCGTACCCGATGGGTCCAAATCACATGCCCAGCAAAGTAGCCTTAAACCTGGACACACGATGGAGACCATTTGACCCTTTAAAATCATACTACAACCAGACTTCCAGGCCCAAGAGGTCACACAGTCATGCCCAGCAAAGTAGCTCTGGGCCTGGGCACACTTCACGCAGTTTGACCGTTTAAATTAAACTAGAAACAGACTTCCTGGCCCAAGAGGTCACAGTCATACCCAGCAAAGTACGTTTAAACCTGGAAACAAATCAGATCCTTTCTGTCATTCAAAGGAATGGGCCTGCAACTCACAACCACATCCCCAGTGAAGCGCACCGTCACCCAGCCACACTACGCCACCTTGCCCGTCCTGGAACAACCACACCTCCAGGGCACCACATGCCAATCTCTCATGCCCAGCAAACTGCAACCTCACGCAGCCAGGCCACACACTGTCTCCCCTTGTACCGTCCAGGGACGAACTCCTCCACAAACCTGGTGTTCACGCACACACACGCAATTACAACGAATTGGTGGAGAACTTTGAAACAAACGTGCTGACTTTGAATACTCACATCTAGGCTGGGCCAGGTCCAAACGGCCTGCAGCTCGGTGCCCATCACCTCCATGACTGTCCCTAACGAACGCCACCTGCCACGCTTTCGGCCCGTCCCTGGCGGCATTAAAAAATCGTAGCGTGATAACGATGGTTCCGATCCGCGTGCCGCTCGAAGGCGATTACAGGGGAGATGCAACCCTCTCCAAAGAGCCATGAACATACTTTCTACTCCCAAGGACACAAGAGATATTAAGCCGCAATGACGTCCGACGCGCGCATTTTCTCCGCCGCGCACCACATATAAAAAATCGTAGCGTGAAAACAGTGGGTTCGATCCGCGTGCCGCTCGAAGGCGATTACAGGGGAGATGCATCCCTTTCCAAAGAGCCATGAACAGACTTCCTACTCCCAAGGAGACAAGAGATATTAAGCCGCAATGACGTCCGACGCGCGTCTTTTCTCCGCAGCTCACCACATTTAAAAAAATCGAAGCGTGAAAACCGTGGGTTCGATATAGTATACATACAGAGTATATAGTTTGACCAAAAGATCGTGCTGATCTTTGATCTCCTGGTTCTTCATCTCCAGCGCCACTTTCAGACTCAATGTCCTCCTCTATGGGCTGGTATAACACAGACACGAATCATCACTACAGCCAGTACAATGGAAAGGTGGGAATGTGTACTGAATGTGTACTGACGTTATAAGTGAAAGGTGGAGGTACTGGTGGATGTGTACTGACACTATAAGGGATCTCTACCTGCAGTGACAATTTGAGCTTCTCAAGTTCTTCCTCCAGAGATTTCTTCTCCTGTTCACAGGCCATTTTCATATCTGCCAGAGCAAGTATCATTACTGCTGGATATAACACAGATTGTATATACTACATAATTACTACTGAATATATAAAATATAATATATATAGTACTATACATATATTAGTGTCACTTTTATTGGAGCCTAAAGGCTAACATTCATTATTAGTTATGTTAGTATTATTGCATTTCCATAGTACTTACTCTTGATGGACCTGTTATGCTCCTCCTCCTCCTGCTGTTTCTGCAGGAGCTCTGTCTCCTCCTGCTGCTTGTGTTTCAGCATCTCCTGAAGAACCTGCAGCTCCTTCGGCTTCTGCAACCTCAACTCCTTCAGCTGCTCCAACAAACTGTTCTCCAACTCCTCCTTCTCACACCGCAAACACTCCAATCGGGCCACAGGCCCCACTAGTGACACAGAACCACACACACACACACACACACACACACACACACACAGAGAGAGAGATAAACATGTATAAATGTATAAGAATATGAGGATAAAATTATTATGAGATTATTTATAATCAAACGACTACACTATACAACCACTTCTTCCTTTTATTTACATATTATACAGATATTTACAGATATTTACATTTTATTTACCCGCGTGCGTCTCTCTTCTCCAAGGTAGCGGAGAGATATGAAAGGATAAAAGGGGAAAAGAATAAAATGCACGTCGGTTTTAAATTCGCAGGCTACCTGCGCTGAAGGCGTGGAAAACGAGCACGTGACGGAAAGGCTTCCGTACCCGATGGGTCCAAATCACATGCCCAGCAAAGTAGCCTTAAACCTGGACACACAATGGAGACCATTTGACCCTTTAAAATCATACTACAACCAGACTTCCAGGCCCAAGAGGTCACACAGTCATGCCCAGCAAAGTACCTCTGGGCCTGGGCACACTTCACGCAGTTTGACCGTTTAAATAAAACTAGAAACAGACTTCCTGGCCCAAGAGGTCACACAGTCATGCCCAGCAAGGTTGCTTTAAACGTGGGCACACTTCAGACCGTTTCACTCTTTAAATCATTCAAAGCACCACATTTCAAGGCCCAAGAGGTCACAGAATCATGCCCATCAAAGTAGCTCTGGGCCTGGGCACACTTCACGCAGTTTGACCCTTTAAATAATACTACAACCAGACACATACAGGTGCGCACATATACACAGATACACATTCTGTTTAAATTTCTTCACATCTGAAGACTAGAGTAAGCTGAGGGTATAGTGTTAAACCAGGTACTACATAAACAGTATATAGTATATATACAGAGGATATAGTGTTAAACCAGGTACTACATACAGAGTATATAGTATACATACAGAGTATATAGTTTGACCAAAAGATCGTGCTGATCTTTGATCTCCTGGTTCTTCATCTCCAGCGCCACTTTCAGACTCATAAAGTCCTCCTCTATGGGCTGGTATAACACACACACGAATCATCACTACAGCCAGTACAATGGAAAGGTGGGAATGTGTACTGAATGTGTACTGACGTTATAAGTGAGAGGTGGAGGTACTGGTGGATGTGTACTGACACTATAAGGGATCTCTACCTGCAGTGACAGTCTGAGCTTCTCAAGTTCTTCCTCCAGAGATTTCTTCTCCTGTTCACAGGCCATTTTCATATCTGCCAGAGCAAGTATCATTACTGCTGGACATCACACAGATTGTATATACTACGTAATTACTACTGAATATATAAAATATAATATATATAGTACTATACATATATTAGTATCACTTTTATTGGAGCCTAAAGGCTAACATTCATTATTAGTTATGTTAGTATTATTGCATTTCCATAGTACTTACTCTTGATGGACCTGTTATGCTCCTCCTCCTCCTGCTGTTTCTGCAGGAGCTCTGTCTCCTTTTGCTGCTTGTGTTTCAGCATCTCCTGAAGAACCTGCAGCTCCTTCTGCTTCTGCAACCTCACATCCTTCAGCTGCTCCAACAAACTGTTCTCCAACTCCTCCTTCTCACACCGCAAACACTCCAATCGGGCCACAGGCACAACTAGTGACACAGAACCACACACACACACAGACACACAAACACACACACAGAGAGAGAGATAAACATGTATAAATGTATAAGAATTTGTGGATAAAATTATTATGAGATTATTTATAATCAAACGACTACACTACACAACCACTTCTTCCTTTTATTTACATATTATACAGATATTTACAGATATTTACATTTTATTTACCCGCGTGCGTCTCTCTTCTCCAAGGTAGCGGAGAGATATGAAAGGATAAAAGGGGAAAAGAATAAAATGCACGTCGGTTTTAAATTCGCAGGCTACCTGCGCTGAAGGCGAATAAAACGAGCACTTGAGGGAAAGGCTTCCGTACCCGATGGGTCCAAATCACATGCCCAGCAAACTAGCCTTAAACCTGGACACACAATGGAGACAATTTGACCCTTTAAAATCATACTAAAACCAGACTTCCAGGCCCAAGAGGTCACACAGTCATGCCCAGCAAAGTAGCTCTGGGCCTGGGCACACTTCACGCAGTTTGACCGTTTAAATAAAACTAGAAACAGACTTCCTGGCCCAAGAGGTCACAGAGTCATGCCTGGGTCTGGGCACACTTCACGCAGTTTGACCCTTTAAATAAAACTACAACCAGACACATACAGGTGCGCACATATACACAGATACACATTCTGTTTAATTTCTTCACATCTGCAGACTAGAGTAAGCTGAGGGTATAGTGTTAAACCAGGTACTACATAAACAGTATATAATATATATACAGAGGATATAATGTTAAACCAGGTACTACATACAGAGTATATAGTTTGACCAAAAGATCGTGCTGATCTTTGATCTCCTGGTTCTTCATCTCCAGCACCACTTTCAGACTCATGTCCTCCTCTATGGGCTGGTATAACACACACACACACACACACACACACACACACACACACAAATTAGCAAGCCATATAGTGTAGAAATAGATAGATGTTATTCAGGGACCTCATTTATAAAACTTTGTGGATTCCAAAGTGAAAGTGTGTGTATTCTGCACAAATAACAGGAAATGGCATATACCCCCCAAAAACTTAGATTTCTAAAGCCTCGAGTATGAATTATTGGGAGATAGAGGCGACAATGCAGCGCTAAAGACAAAAAAGGTATTTTAACCACAGGTATGAGTGCCAGCACCAGCAACCGCAGGTGTGAGTGGCATTATATTTACATTTACCCTCCACATCCTTTGTGTCTGTGTATTCGTCCTCGATGCGTCCAGCACACCAGCTCCAGAAACGCCTCATTTTTCCTCTGTCCTCTTCAGTGTCTTTCCACAGACTGATCTGTAAAGGTGTTCATGGGATTCCCCTCACGTGTGACATCGGGCCACAGGACATATGGGGTTCTAAAGTTCCAAGAGCGTAGATGAGTTGTTTTTCTTTGAATTTCCTAATTTCATTGCTGCCATAGCAACAACTGGCAATGCAAACAGACGTGTCATTAATGCAGTGACTCTACCTCAACCTGGATTGATCAACCATGTACGGCTCACCGGAGACTGTGATACGTATAACATCCCAAAGTGTACTTAATTCTGAGCAAAATCTAACTAGCCTCATTACTGCTGAACTATGAGGGGCCATTTAGGGAGAAATCAGGGAAACACTACTTGTACATACATATGAAACATTTTCACATAAATAGCCTACTACTTACATTTGTGTATAATAATTTAAACTCGCATATACACGCACTTGCCCACTCAATCTCTGGTGCGTAAACAAAGAGTTGCACTATGCTTATGTTGGTATGGGGGTGTCTGTGTGTATATAACAATTTTCAGTGCGCCCGGAAGTCATTTCATTGTCATTTCAAGGCAGATATTTAACATGTGTACAGTGCGTATAATAGACAGAGGAAGACTGTTGAACTATTAATATTAGGACGGTTATTGACATCTGTGTAATGAGTAGTGCTTCTCTAAATGACAACTGTAACTGTTTTCCCATATAGAATTGTGTGCCTTATATTGTTTGGAGGAACTTTTTCTTCTCATTTAGAAATATGTGGACTAAGTGCTCAGATTGTCTTATTACTTATTATGCTCAGTCTCACCATTTTTGGCAGATTTCACCACGTTATTACGAACGTGGATACGTTATCTTATAATTATAAGCAGTGTGAGATGTGAAGCTAAGCGAAGCACATGTGCAGAATTTCTAACAATAGCCTGTTTTGTATAGCCTGGCTAACTGACCAATCAGTGAAATTAAATGTGGTTGCTGAGCCTGTTGCAGCTGGGTCAATTTAATTTGATTTCATTGTGTTTAATTTTAAACTCAGCTGCGTGCCATGAGACACAAGTTAATCTGAGCATTTTTTGTTCTAACGCCGACTTAACCTAGCCATGTTTTACAGATATCTTGAAATAATTGAGGTTCATCGCTAGAGGGTGCTGTTCATCTTTTTTTTTCTTTTCTTCTATTATTGATCAGGAAAAAACGATAAAATAGAGAATTTGTGGATAAAATTATTATGAGATTATTTATAATCAAACGACTACACTACACAACCACTTCTTCCTTTTATTTACATATTATACAGATATTTACATTTTATTTGCCCGCGTGCGTCTCTCTTCTCCAATGTAGCGGAGAGATATGAAAGGATAAAAGGGGAAAAGAATAAAATGCACGTCGGTTTTAAATTCGCAGGCTACCTGCGCTGAAGGCGTGTAAAACGAGCACGTGACGGAAAGGCTTCCGTACCCGATGGGTCCAAATCACATGCCCAGCAAAGTAGCCTTAAACCTGGACACACAATGGAGACCATTTGACCCTTTAAAATCATACTACAACCAGACTTCCAGGCCCAAGAGGTCACACAGTCATGCCCAGCAAAGTAGCTCTGGGCCTGGGCACACTTCACGCAGTTTGACCCTTTAAATAATACTACAACCAGACACATACAGGTGGGCACA
The DNA here is from genome assembly GCF_041902795.1 of Electrophorus electricus. Classification (NCBI taxonomy): domain Eukaryota; kingdom Metazoa; phylum Chordata; class Actinopteri; order Gymnotiformes; family Gymnotidae; genus Electrophorus; species Electrophorus electricus. The sequence continues at coordinate 30,549,306 of NC_137505.1, read as the reverse complement.
TATACACAGATACACATTCTGTTTAATTTCTTCACATCTGCAGACTAGAGTAAGCTGAGGGTATAGTGTTCAACCAGGTACTACATAAACAGTATATAGTATATATACAGAGGATATAGTGTTAAACCAGGTACTACATACAGAGTATATAGTATACATACAGAGTATATAGTTTGACCAAAAGATCGTGCTGATCTTTGATCTCCTGGTTCTTCATCTCCAGCGCCACTTTCAGACTCATAATGTCCTCCTCTATGGGCTGGTATAACCCACACACACGAATCATCACTACAGCCAGTACAATGGAAAGGTGGGAATGTGTACTGAATGTGTACTGACTTTATAAGTGAAAGGTGGAGGTACTGGTGGATGTGTACTGACACTATAAGGGATCTCTACCTGCAGTGACAGTCTGAGCTTCTCAAGTTCTTCCTCCAGAGATTTCTTCTCCTGTTCACAGGCCATTTTCATATCTGCCAGAGCAAGTATCATTACTCCTGGATATAACACAGATTGTATATACTACATAATTACTACTGAATATATAAAATATAATATATATAGTACTATACATATATTAGTATCACTTTTATTGTAGCCTAAAGGCTAACATTCATTATTAGTTATGTTAGTATTATTGCATTTCCATAGTACTTACTCTTGATGGACCTGTTATGCTCCTCCTCCTCCTGCTGTTTCTGCAGGAGCTCTGTGTCTCCTCCTGCTGCTTGTGTTTCAGCATCTCCTGAAGAACCTGCAGCTCCTTCTGCTTCTGCAACCTCAACTCCTTCAGTTGCTCCAACAAACTGTTCTCCAACTCCTCCTTCTCACTCCGAAAACACTCCAATCGGGCCACAGGCCCCACTAGTGACACAGAACCCCACACACACACACACAGAGATAAACATGTATAAATGTATAAGAATTTGTGGATAAAATTATTATGAGATTATTTATAATCAAACGACTACACTACACAACCACTTCTTCCTTTTATTTACATATTATACAGATATTTACAGATATTTACCCGTGTGCGTCTCTCTTCTCCAAGGTAGCGGAGAGATATGAAAGGATAAAAGGGGAAAAGAATAAAATGCACGTCGGTTTTAAATTCGCAGGCTACCTGCGCTGAAGGCATGGAAAACGAGCACGTAACGGACAGGCTTCCGTACCCGATGGGTCCAAATCACATGCCCAGCAAAGTAGCCTTAAACCTGGACACACAATGGAGACCATTTGACCCTTTAAAATCATACTACAACCAGACTTCCAGGCCCAAGAGGTCACACAGTCATGCCCAGCAAAGTAGCTCTGGGCCTGGGCACACTTCACGCAGTTTGACCCTTTAACCAAAACTAGAAACAGACCTGCAAGCCCAGGAGCTCACAGAATCATACCCAGTAAAGTAGCTAGCTAGCTTTCAGCTCAGTAACCGTAGCTAGCTAGCTAGCTATCAGCTCAGTAAACCATACAATCAAATGTCCACCAAGCATTTAAACCGCAAGCATTTAAACCACTAGATACCGCTAGTTACCGGCTGCACGGTTAACAGTGCAAAGCCATTACCAAGCTACCTAGCTAGCTAGCTAGCTACCGGAAGCACTTTTAACAGTGCAAAGTCAGTAGCTAGCTAGTAGTAGCTACTGTAGCTAGCTAGCTACCGGAAGCACTTTTCACAGTGCAAAGTCAGTAGCTAGCTAGTAGTAGCTACTGTAGCTAGCTAGCTACCGGAAGCACTTTTAACAGTGCAAAGTCAGTAGCTAGCTAGTAGTAGCTACTGTAGCTAGCTAGCTACTGACTTTGCACTGTTAACCTTGCAGCCGGTAGCTCGCTAGCTAGCTAGCAGCTCAGTAACCGTACAAATTCGCCTGCTGCTGAAAACTGTCAAGTTGTATTTATAGCTTTCGTTTTAGTTCTCTCAGCTTACTTATTTGGTTTTTTTGTGTGTGTGTTTTTTTCAGGGAAGTTTAATAATTTCTTAGAAATCTTGGAACATTTTGCCAGTTGGCATCTAGGAAAGCCTTTCTGCCCACAGACAATAAACACAAGCCAGAATTCCTCAAACAGGAAAGAATCTACTAATTTAGTAACATTTCAGGCACATGAGTGGAGGAACTAGCAAATTCTAAATGATGAAATCGAAGCTGATAAAAATCCATGAAAATATAAACTGGTCATGAAAAAATGCTTGTGAATTGAAAATGTAAGTGATAGGATTAAAACAGTCTTGATTTGATATATTTTTAAAAATCAAATATCAAGTTTGATCATTCATGACCAAGGGAGTTTCTATGAGGGTGTAAACAACAAATGCATGTGAACTAAATACTACAGTGGTATATAATTAAATAATTGGAATAACTTTGTGTCACGTCATTTAACGTTTAACTCAAGCCGTTTGTGTTACCGGACTCTTTTATCACTTAACATTAGTAACTGTTTTAGTTGCCTTGTTTATCCAATAACATTCATTAATTAATCAATCCATGGTTTAACCCAAGCAATTTTCGTTACTTCCGCCTCTCGAGGCAAAAATGTCAATCAGAACGTTGCGCCCGCAAACTTCAAATAAACGATAAATAAGGCAAGTAATAAAAATGGATAAAGTTGAAAGATAAGTTGATTAAACTTGAGTCAAATAAAACTACTTATCAGTCAAAACGTCAATTCATATGCATTTTATTGACTCAAAATTTAATTTACGTGCATTTTAATCAGCCATATTTTTGGTGTATAGACCTGAGTTTTGTCGTTGAAGAGAATAAAAGAATCCGTCGTGTAAACTTACGCCATCTGCAGGCTGAGATGGTGTTGGGTTGACCCGGATGTGACGTTTGCCAAGCTGATGACATATCACGATATTAATTGTGAGATTTCCTTACCATCTTTGCTCTTCGCAGAAGGGCACAGTGCGGTTTACAGGGCACAGTTTGACCCTTTAAATAATACTACAACCAGACTTCCAGGCACAAGAGGTCACACAGTCATGCCCAGCAAGGTTGCTTTAAACGTGGGCACACTTCAGACCGTTTCACTCTTTAAATCGTTCAAAGCACCAGATTTCAAGGCCCAAGAGGTCACAGAATCATGCCCAGCAAAGTAGCTCTGGGCCTGGGCACACTTCATGCAGTTTGACCCTTTAAATAATACTACAACCAGACTTCCAGGCACAAGAGGTCACACAGTCATGCCCAGCAAAGTAGCTCTGGGCCTGGGCACACTTCATGCAGTTTGACCCTTTAAATAATACTACAACCAGACTTCCAGGCACAAGAGGTCACACAGTCATGCACAGCAAAGTAGTGCTGGGCCAGGGCACACTTCATGTACTTTGTGCCTTTAAATAATACTACAACCAGACTTCCAAGCCGAAGAGGTCACAGAGTCATGCCCAGCAAAGTCGCTATGGGCCTGGGCAGACCATGCAATTTGACCCTTTAACCAAAACTAGAAACAGAACTCAAAGCCCAGGAGGTCACAGAATCATGCCCATCAAAGTAGCTCTGGGCCTGTGTACACTTCAGGCCATTTCACCTTTTATATAATGGAAACACCAGACCTCCAGGCCCAAGAGGTCACACAGTCATGCCCAGAAAAGTAACTCTGGGCCTATACACACTTCACGCAGTTTGACCGTTTAAATAAAACTAGAAACAGACTTCCTGGCCCAAGAGGTCACACAGTCATGCCCAGCAAAGTAGCCTTAAACCTGGACACACAATGGAGACCATTTGACCCTTTAAAATCATACTACAACCAGACTTCCAGGCCCAAGAGGTCACACAGTCATGCCCAGCAAAGTAGCTCTGGGCCTGGGCACACTTCACGCAGTTTGACCGTTTAAATAAAACTAGAAACAGACTTCCTGGCCCAAGAGGTCACACAGTCATGCCCATCAAAGTAGCTCTGGGCCTGGGCACACTTCACGCAGTTTGACCCTTTAAATAATACTACAACCAGACACATACAGGTGCGCACATATACACAGATACACATTCTGTTTAATTTCTTCACATCTGCAGACTAGAGTAAGCTGAGGGTATAGTGTTAAACCAGGTACTACATAAACAGAGTATATAGTATACATACAGAGTATATAGTTTGACCAAAAGATCGTGCTGATCTTTGATCTCCTGGTTCTTCATCTCCAGCGCCACTTTCAGACTCATAAAGTCCTCCTCTATGGGCTGGTATAACACACACACGAATCATCACTACAGCCAGTACAATGGAAAGGTGGGAATGTGTACTGAATGTGTACTGACGTTATAAGTGAGAGGTGGAGGTACTGGTGGATGTGTACTGACACTATAAGGGATCTCTACCTGCAGTGACAGTCTGAGCTTCTCAAGTTCTTCCTCCAGAGATTTCTTCTCCTGTTCACAGGCCATTTTCATATCTGCCAGAGCAAGTATCATTACTGCTGGATATAACACAGATTGTATATACTACATAATTACTACTGAATATATAAAATATAATATATATAGTACTATACATATATTAGTATCACTTTTATTGGAGCCTAAAGGCTAACATTCATTATTAGTTATGTTAGTATTATTGCATTTCCATAGTACTTACTCTTGATGGACCTGTTATGCTCCTCCTCCTCCTGCTGTTTCTGCAGGAGCTCTGTCTCCTCCTGCTGCTTGTGTTTCAGCATCTCCTGAAGAACCTGCAGCTCCTTCTGCTTCTGCAACCTCAACTCCTTCAGCTGCTCCAACAAACTGTTCTCCAACTCCTCATTCCTCATTCTCACACCGCAAACACTCCAATCGGGCCACAGGCCCCACTAGTGACACAGAACCACACACACACACACACACACACACACACACACACACACACACACACACACACACACAAACACACATACACACACACACACACAAAGAGAGAGATAAACATGTATAAATGTATAAGAATTTGTGGATAAAATTATTATGAGATTATTTATAATCAAACGACTACACTACACAACCACATCTTCCTTTTATTTACAAATTATACAGATATTTAGAGATATTTACATTTTATTTACCCGCGTGCGTCTCTCTTCTCCAAGGTAGCGGAGAGATATGAAAGGATAAAAGGGGAAAAGAATAAAATGCACGTCGGTTTTAAATTCGCAGGCTACCTGCGCTGAAGGCGTGGAAAACGAGCACGTGACGGAAAGGCTTCCGTACCCGAAGGGTCCAAATCACATGCCCAGCAAAGTAGCCTTAAACCTGGACACACAATGGAGACCATTTGACCCTTTAAATAATACTACAACCAGACACATACAGGTGCGCACATATACACAGATACACATTCTGTTTAAATTTCTTCACATCTGCAGACTAGAGTAAGCTGAGGGTATAGTGTTAAACCAGGTACTACATAAACAGTATATAGTATATATACAGAGGATATAGTGTTAAACCAGGTACTACATACAGAGTATATAGTATATATACAGAGTATATAGTTTGACCAAAAGATCGTGCTGATCTTTGATCTCCTGGTTCTTCATCTCCAGCGCCACTTTCAGACTCATAAAGTCCTCCTCTATGGGCTGGTATAACACACACACGAATCATCAATACAGCCAGTACAATGGAAAGGTGGGAATGTGTACTGAATGTGTACTGACGTTATAAGTGAAAGGTGGAGGTACTGGTGGATGTGTACTGACACTATAAGGGATCTCTACCTGCAGTGACAGTCTGAGCTTCTCAAGTTCTTCCTCCAGAGATTTCTTCTCCTGTTCACAGGCCATTTTCATATCTGCCAGAGCAAGTATCATTACTGCTGGATATAACACAGATTGTATATACTACATAATTACTACTGAATATATAAAATATAATATATATAGTACTATACATTTATTAGTATCACTTTTATTGGAGCCTAAAGGCTAACATTCATTATTAGTTATGTTAGTATTATTGCATTTCCATAGTACTTACTCTTGATGGACCTGTTATGCTCCTCCTCCTCCTGCTGTTTCTGCAGGAGCTCTGTCTCCTCCTGCTGCTTGTGTTTCAGCATCTCCTGAAGAACCTGCAGCTCCTTCTGCTTCTGCAACCTCAACTCCTTCAGCTGCTCCAACAAACTGTTCTCAAACTCCTCCTTCTCACACCGCAAACACTCCAATCGGGCCACAGGCCCCACTAGTGACACAGAACCACACACACACACAGACACAGACAAACACACACACACACACACACACACACACACACACACACACACACACACACACACAGAGAGAGATAAACATGTATAAATGTATAATAATTTGTGGATAAAATTATTATGAGATTATTTATAATCAAACGACTACACTACACAACCACTTCTTCCTTTTATTTACATATTATACAGATATTTACAGATATTTACATTTTATTTACCCGCGTGCGTCTCTCTTCTCCAAGGTAGCGGAGAGATATGAAAGGATAAAAGGGGAAAAGAATAAAATGCACGTCGGTTTTAAATTCGCAGGCTACCTGCGCTGAAGGCGTGGAAAACGAGCACGTGACGGAAAGGCTTCCGTACCCGATGGGTCCAAATCACATGCCCAGCAAAGTAGCCTTAAACCTGGACACACAATGGAGACCATTTGACCCTTTAAAATCATACTACAAGCAGACTTCCAGGCCCAAGAGGTCACACAGTCATGCCCAGCAAAGTACCTCTGGGCCTGGGCACACTTCACGCAGTTTGACCGTTTAAATAAAACTAGAAACAGACTTCCTGGCCCAAGAGGTCACACAGTCATGCCCAGCAAGGTTGCTTTAAACGTGGGCACGTTATAAGTGAGAGGTGGAGGTACTGGTGGATGTGTACTGACACTATAAGGGATCTCTACCTGCAGTGACAGTCTGAGCTTCTCAAGTTCTTCCTCCAGAGATTTCTTCTCCTGTTCACAGGCCATTTTCATATCTGCCAGAGCAAGTATCATTACTGCTGGATATAACACAGATTGTATATACTACATAATTACTACTGAATATATAAAATATAATATATATAGTACTATACATATATTAGTATCACTTTTATTGGAGCCTAAAGGCTAACATTCATTATTAGTTATGTTAGTATTATTGCATTTCCATAGTACTTACTCTTGATGGACCTGTTATGCTCCTCCTCCTCCTGCTGTTTCTGCAGGAGCTCTGTCTCCTCCTGCTGCTTGTGATTCAGCATCTCCTGAAGAACCTGCAGCTCCTTCTGCTTCTGCAACCTCAACTCCTTCGGCTGCTCCAACAAACTGTTCTCCAACTCCTCCTTCTCACACCGCAAACACTCCAATCGGACCACAGGCCCCACTAGTGACACAGAACCACACACACACACAGACACACACACACACACACACACACACACAGAGAGATAAACATGTATAAATGTATAAGAATTTGTGGATAAAATTATTATGAGATTATTTATAATCAAACGACTACACTACACAACAACATCTTCCTTTTATTTACATATTATACAGATATTTAGAGATATTTACATTTTATTTACCCGCGTGCGTCTCTCTTCTCCAAGGTAGCGGAGAGATATGAAAGGATAAAAGGGGAAAAGAATAAAATGCACGTCGGTTTTAAATTCGCAGGCTACCTACGCTGAAGGCGTGGAAAACGAGCACGTGACGGAAAGGCTTCCGTACCCGATGGGTCCAAATCACATGCCCAGCAAAGTAGCCTTAAACCTGGACACACAATGGAGACCATTTGACCCTTTAAAATCATACTACAACCAGACTTCCAGGCCCAAGAGGTCACACAGTCATGCCCAGCAAAGTAGCTCTGGGCATGGGCACACTTCACGCAGTTTGAACATTTAAATAAAAGTAGAAACAGACTTCCTGGCCCAAGAGGTCACACAGTCATGCCCAGCAAGGATGCTTTAAACGTGGGCACACTTCAGACCGTTTCACTCTTTAAATCATTCAAAGCACCACATTTCAAGGCCCAAGAGGTCACAGAATCATGCCCATCAAAGTAGCTCTGGGCCTGGGCACACTTCATGCAGTTTGACCCTTTAAATAATACTACAACCAGACACATACAGGTGCGCACATATACACAGATGCACATTCTGTTTAATTTCTTCACATCTGCAGACTAGAGTAAGCTGAGGGTATAGTGTTAAACCAGGTACTACATAAACAGTATATAATATATAAACAGAGGATATAATGTTAAACCAGGTACTACATACAGAGTATATAGTTTGACCAAAAGATCGTGGTGATCTTTGATCTCCTGGTTCTTCATCTCCAGCGCCACTTTCAGACTCATAATGTCCTCCTCTATGGGCTGGTATAACACACACACGAATCATCACTACAGCCAGTACAATGGAAAGGTGGGAATGTGTACTGAATGTGTACTGACGTTATAAGTGAAAGGTGGAGCTACTGGTGGATGTGTACTGACACTATAAGGGATCTCTACCTGCAGTGACAGTCTGAGCTTCTCAAGTTCTTCCTCCAGAGATTTCTTCTCCTGTTCACAGGCCATTTTCATATCTGCCAGAGCAAGTATCATTACTGCTGGATATAACACAGATTGTATATACTACATAATTACTACTGAATATATAAAATATAATATATATAGTACTATACATATATTAGTATCACTTTTATTGGAGCCTAAAGGCTAACATTCATTATTAGTTATGTTAGTATTATTGCATTTCCATAGTACTTACCCTTGAGGGACCTGTTATGCTCCTCCTCCTCCTGCTGTTTCTGCAGGAGCTCTGTCTCCTCCTGCTGCTTGTGTTTCAGCATCTCCTGAAGAACCTGCAGCTCCTTCTGCTTCTGCAACCTCAACTCCTTCAGCTGCTCCAACAAACTGTTCTCCAACTCCTCCTTCTCACACCGCAAACACTCCAATCGGGCCACAGGCCCCACTAGTGACACAGAACCACACACACACACACACACAGACACACACACACACACACACACACGCACACAAAGAGAGAGATAAACATGTATAAATGTATAAGAATTTGTGGATAAAATTATTATGAGATTATTTATAATGAAACGACTACACTACACAACCACTTCTTCCTTTTATTTACATATTATACAGATATTTACAGATATTTACATTTTATTTACCCGCGTGCGTCTCTCTTCTCCAAGATAGCGGAGAGATATGAAAGGATAAAAGGGGAAAAGAATAAAATGCACGTCGGTTTTAAATTCGCAGGCTACCTGCGCTGAAGGCGTGGAAAACGAGCACGTGACGGAAAGGCTTCCGTACCCGATGGGTCCAAATCACATGCCCAGCAAAGTAGCCTTAAACCTGGACACACAATGGAGACCATTTGACCCTTTAAATAATACTACAACCAGACACATACAGGTGCGCACATATACACAGATACACATTCTGTTTAAATTTCTTCACATCTGCAGACTAGAGTAAGCTGAGGGTATAGTGTTAAACCAGGAACTACATAAACAGTATATAGTATATATACAGAGGATATAATGTTAAACCAGGTACTACATACAGAGTATATAGTATACATACAGAGTATATAGTTTGACCAAAAGATCGTGCTGATCTTTGATCTCCTGGTTCTTCATCTCCAGCGCCACTTTCAGACTCATAATGTCCTCCTCTATGGGCTGGTATAACACACACACGAATCATATCTACAGCCAGTACAATGGAAAGGTGGGAATGTGGACTGAATGTGTACTGATGTTATAAGTGAAAGGTGGAGGTACTGGTGGATGTGTACTGACACTATAAGGGATCTCTACCTGCAGTGACAGTCTGAGCTTCTCAAGTTCTTCCTCCAGAGATTTCTTCTCCTGTTCACAGGCCATTTTCATATCTGCCAGAGCAAGTATCATTACTGCTGGATATAACACAGATTGTATATACTACATAATTACTACTGAATATATAAAATATAATATATATAGTACTATACATATATTAGTATCACTTTTATTGGAGCCTAAAGGCTAACATTCATTATTAGTTATGTTAGTATTATTGCATTTCCATAGTACTTACTCTTGATGGACCTGTTATGCTCCTCCTCCTCCTGCTGTTTCTGCAGGAGCTCTGTCTCCTCCTGCTGCTTGTGTTTCAGCATCTCCTGAAGAACCTGCAGCTCCTTCTGCTTCTGCAACCTCAACTCCTTCAGCTGCTCCAACAAACTGTTATCCAACTCCTCCTTCTCACACCGCAAACACTCCAATCGGGCCACAGGCCCCACTAGTGACACAGAACCACACACACACACACACACAGAGAGAGATAAACATGTATAAATGTATAAGAATTTGTGGATAAAATTATTATGAGATTATTTATAATCAAACGACTACACTACACAACCACATCTTCCTTTTATTTACATATTATACAGATATTTAGAGATATTTACATTTTATTTACCCGCGTGCGTCTCTCTTCTCCAAGGTAGCGGAGAGATATGAAAGGATAAAAGGGGAAAAGAATAAAATGCACGTCCGTTTTAAATTCGCAGGCTACCTGCGCTGAAGGCGTGGAAAACGAGCACGTGACGGAAAGGCTTCCGTACCCGATGGGTCCAAATCACATGCCCAGCAAAGTAGCCTTAAACCTGGACACACAATGGAGACCATTTGACCCTTTAAAATCATACTACAAGCAGACACATACAGGTGCGCACATATACACAGATACACATTCTGTTTAAATTTCTTCACATCTGCAGACTAGAGTAAGCTGAGGGTATAGTGTTAAACCAGGTACTACATAAACAGTATATAGTATATATACAGAGGATATAGTGTTAAACCAGGTACTACATACAGAGTATATAGTATATATACAGAGTATATAGTTTGACCAAAAGATCGTGCTGATCTTTGATCTCCTGGTTCTTCATCTCCAGCGCCACTTTCAGACTCATAAAGTCCTCCTCTATGGGCTGGTATAACACACACACGAATCATCAATACAGCCAGTACAATGGAAAGGTGGGAATGTGTACTGAATGTGTACTGACGTTATAAGTGAAAGGTGGAGGTACTGGTGGATGTGTACTGACACTATAAGGGATCTCTACCTGCAGTGACAGTCTGAGCTTCTCAAGTTCTTCCTCCAGAGATTTCTTCTCCTGTTCACAGGCCATTTTCATATCTGCCAGAGCAAGTATCATTACTGCTGGATATAACACAGATTGTATATACTACATAATTACTACTGAATATATAAAATATAATATATATAGTACTATACATTTATTAGTATCACTTTTATTGGAGCCTAAAGGCTAACATTCATTATTAGTTATGTTAGTATTATTGCATTTCCATAGTACTTACTCTTGATGGACCTGTTATGCTCCTCCTCCTCCTGCTGTTTCTGCAGGAGCTCTGTCTCCTCCTGCTGCTTGTGATTCAGCATCTCCTGAAGAACCTGCAGCTCCTTCTGCTTCTGCAACCTCAACTCCTTCGGCTGCTCCAACAAACTGTTCTCCAACTCCTCCTTCTCACACCGCAAACACTCCAATCGGACCACAGGCCCCACTAGTGACACAGAACCACACACACACACAGACACACACACACACACACACACACACACAGAGAGAGATAAACATGTATAAATGTATAAGAATTTGTGGATAAAATTATTATGAGATTATTTATAATCAAACGACTACACTACACAACAACATCTTCCTTTTATTTACATATTATACAGATATTTAGAGATATTTACATTTTATTTACCCGCGTGCGTCTCTCTTCTCCAAGGTAGCGGAGAGATATGAAAGGATAAAAGGGGAAAAGAATAAAATGCACGTCGGTTTTAAATTCGCAGGCTACCTACGCTGAAGGCGTGGAAAACGAGCACGTGACGGAAAGGCTTCCGTACCCGATGGGTCCAAATCACATGCCCAGCAAAGTAGCCTTAAACCTGGACACACAATGGAGACCATTTGACCCTTTAAAATCATACTACAACCAGACTTCCAGGCCCAAGAGGTCACACAGTCATGCCCAGCAAAGTAGCTCTGGGCATGGGCACACTTCACGCAGTTTGAACATTTAAATAAAAGTAGAAACAGACTTCCTGGCCCAAGAGGTCACACAGTCATGCCCAGCAAGGATGCTTTAAACGTGGGCACACTTCAGACCGTTTCACTCTTTAAATCATTCAAAGCACCACATTTCAAGGCCCAAGAGGTCACAGAATCATGCCCATCAAAGTAGCTCTGGGCCTGGGCACACTTCATGCAGTTTGACCCTTTAAATAATACTACAACCAGACACATACAGGTGCGCACATATACACAGATGCACATTCTGTTTAATTTCTTCACATCTGCAGACTAGAGTAAGCTGAGGGTATAGTGTTAAACCAGGTACTACATAAACAGTATATAATATATAAACAGAGGATATAATGTTAAACCAGGTACTACATACAGAGTATATAGTTTGACCAAAAGATCGTGGTGATCTTTGATCTCCTGGTTCTTCATCTCCAGCGCCACTTTCAGACTCATAATGTCCTCCTCTATGGGCTGGTATAACACACACACGAATCATCACTACAGCCAGTACAATGGAAAGGTGGGAATGTGTACTGAATGTGTACTGACGTTATAAGTGAAAGGTGGAGCTACTGGTGGATGTGTACTGACACTATAAGGGATCTCTACCTGCAGTGACAGTCTGAGCTTCTCAAGTTCTTCCTCCAGAGATTTCTTCTCCTGTTCACAGGCCATTTTCATATCTGCCAGAGCAAGTATCATTACTGCTGGATATAACACAGATTGTATATACTACATAATTACTACTGAATATATAAAATATAATATATATAGTACTATACATATATTAGTATCACTTTTATTGGAGCCTAAAGGCTAACATTCATTATTAGTTATGTTAGTATTATTGCATTTCCATAGTACTTACCCTTGAGGGACCTGTTATGCTCCTCCTCCTCCTGCTGTTTCTGCAGGAGCTCTGTCTCCTCCTGCTGCTTGTGTTTCAGCATCTCCTGAAGAACCTGCAGCTCCTTCTGCTTCTGCAACCTCAACTCCTTCAGCTGCTCCAACAAACTGTTCTCCAACTCCTCCTTCTCACACCGCAAACACTCCAATCGGGCCACAGGCCCCACTAGTGACACAGAACCACACACACACACACACACAGAGAGAGATAAACATGTATAAATGTATAAGAATTTGTGGATAAAATTATTATGAGATTATTTATAATCAAACGACTACACTACACAACCACATCTTCCTTTTATTTACATATTATACAGATATTTAGAGATATTTACATTTTATTTACCCGCGTGCGTCTCTCTTCTCCAAGGTAGCGGAGAGATATGAAAGGATAAAAGGGGAAAAGAATAAAATGCACGTCCGTTTTAAATTCGCAGGCTACCTGCGCTGAAGGCGTGGAAAACGAGCACGTGACGGAAAGGCTTCCGTACCCGATGGGTCCAAATCACATGCCCAGCAAAGTAGCCTTAAACCTGGACACACAATGGAGACCATTTGACCCTTTAAAATCATACTACAACCAGACTTCCAGGCCCAAGAGGTCACACAGTCATGCCCAGCAAAGTAGCTCTGGGCCTGGGCACACTTCACGCAGTTTGACAGTTTAAATAAAACTAGAAACAGACTTCCTGGCCCAAGAGGTCACACAGTCATGCCCAGCAAGGTTACTTTAAACGTGAGCACACTTCAGACCGTTTCACTCTTTAAATCGTTCAAAGCACCACATTTCAAGGCCCAAGAGGTCACACAGTCATGCCCAGCAAAGTAGCTCTGGGCCTGGGCACACTTCATGCAATTTGACCCTTTAAATAATACTACAACCAGACTTCCAGGCACAAGAGGTCACACAGTCATGCCCAGCAAGGTTACTTTAAACGTGGGCACACTTCAGACCGTTTCACTCTTTAAATCATTCAAAGCACCACATTTCAAGGCCCAAGAGGTCACAGAATCATGCCCATCAAAGTAGCTCTGGGCCTGGGCACACTTCACGCAGTTTGACCGTTTAAATAAAACTAGAAACAGACTTCCTGGCCAAAGAGGTCACAGTCATACCCAGCAAAGTACGTTTAAACCTGGAAACAAATCAGATCCTTTCTGTCATTCAAAGGAATGGGCCTGCAACTCACAACCACATCCCCAGTGAAGCGCACCGTCACCCAGCCACACTACCCCACCTTGCCCGTCCTGGAACAACCACACCTCCAGGGCACCACATGCCAATCTCTCATGCCCAGCAAACTGCAACCTCACGCAGCCAGGCCACACACTGTCTCCCCTTGTACCGTCCAGGGACGAACTCCTAAACAAACCTGGTGTTCACGCGCACACACGCAATTACAACGAATTGGTGGAGAACTTTGAAACAAACGTGCTGACTTTGAATACTCACATCTAGGCTGGGCCAGGTCCAAATGGCCTGCAGCTCGGTGCGCATTAACTGCTTGACTGTCCGTCACCAACACCACCTGCCAAGCGTTCGTTCCGTCCCTGGCGGATTTTAAAAAATCGTAGCGTGAGAACGATGGTTCCGATCCGCGTGCCGCTTAAAGGCGATTACAGGGGAGATGCAGCCCTTTCCAAAGAGCCATGAAAAGACTTTCTACTCCCAATGAGACAAGAGACATTAAGCCGAAATGACGTCCGACGCGCGCATTTTCTCCGGGGCGCACCACATTTAAAAAAATCACAGCGTGAAAACCGTGGGTTCGATCCGCGTGCCGCTCGAAGGCGATTACAGGGGAGATGCAGCCATTTCCAAAGAGCCATGAACAGACTTTCTACACCCAATGAGACAAGAGATATCAAGCCGCAAATACGTCCGGCGCGCGTCTATTCTCCGCCGCGCACCACATTTAAAAAAATCATAGCGTGAAAACCGTGGGTTCGATCCGCGTGCCGCTCGAAGGCGATTACAGCGGAGATGCAGCCCTTTCCTAAGAGCCATGAAAAGACTTTCTACTCCCAAGGAGACAAGAGATATTAAGCCGCAAATACGTCCGGTGCGCGTCTTTTCTCCGCCGCGCAACACATTTAAAAAAAATCGTAGCGTGAAAACCGTGGGTTCGATCCGCGTGCCGCTCGAAGGCGATTACAGGGGAGATGCAGCCCTTTCCAAAGAGCCATGAACAAACTTTCTACTCCCAATGAGACAAGAGATATCAAGCCGCAAATACGTCCGGCGCGCGTCTATTCTCCGCCGCGCAACACATTTAAAAAAAAATCGTAGCGTGAAAACCGTGGGTTCGATCCGCGTGCCGCTTAAAGGCGATTACAGGGGAGATGCAGCCCTTTCCAAAGAGCCATGAAAAGACTTTCTACTCCCAAGGAGACAAGAGATATTAAGCCGAAATGACGTCCGACGCGCGCATTTCCTCCGCCGCGCACCACATTTAAAAAAATCATAGCGTGAAAACCGTGGGTTCGATCCGCGTGCCGCTCGAAGGCGATTACAGGGGAGATGGAGCCCTTTCCAAAGAGGCATGAACAGACTTCCTACTCCCAAGGAGCCCAAAGATATTAAGCCGCAAATACGTCCTACGCGCGTCTTTTCTACGCCGCGCACCACATTTAAAAAATCGTAGCGTAAGAACGGTGGGTCCGATCTGCGTGCCGCTTAAAGGCGATTACAGGGGAGATGCAAACCTTTCCAAAGAGCCATGAAAAGACTTTCTACTCCCAAGGAGACAAGAGATATTAAGCCGCAATGACGTCCGACGCGCGCATTTTCTCCGACGCGCAACACATTTAAAAAAATCATAGCGTGAAAACCGTGGGTTCGATCCGCGTGCCGCTCGAAGGCGATTACAGGGGAGATGCAGCCCTTTCCAAAGAGCCATGAACAGACTTTCTACACCCAATGAGACAAGAGATATCAAGCCGCAAATACGTCCGGCGCGCGTCTATTCTCCGCCGCGCAACACATTTAAAAAAAATCGTAACGTGAAAACCGTGGGTTCGATCCGCGTGCCGCTTAAAGGCGATTACAGGGGAGATGCAGCCCTTTCCAAAGAGCCATGAAAAGACTTTCTACTCCCAAGGAGACAAGAGATATTAAGCCGAAATGACGTCCTACGCGCGTCTTTTCTACGCCGCGCACCACATTTAAAAAATCGTATCGGAAGAACGGTGGGTCCAATCCGCGTGCCGCTTAAAGGCGATTACAAGGGAGATGCAAACCTTTCCAAAGAGCCATGAACAGACTTTCTACACCCAATGAGACAAGAGATATTAAGCCGCAAATACGTCCGGCGCGCGTCTTTTCTCCGCCGCGCAACACATTTAAAAAAAATCGTAGCGTGAAAAACGTGGGTTCGATCCGCGTGCCGCTCGAAGGCGATTACAGGGGAGATACAGCCCTTTCCAAAGAGCCATGAACAGACTTTCTACTCCCAAGGAGACAAGAGATATTAAGCCGCAATGACGTCCTACGCGCGTCTTTTCTACGCCGCGCACCACATTTAAAAAATCGTATCGGAAGAACGGTGGGTCCAATCCGCGTGCCGCTTAAAGGCGATTACAAGGGAGATGCAAACCTTTCCAAAGAGCCATGAAAAGACTTTCTACTCCCAAGGAGACAATAGATATTAAGCCGAAATGACGTCCGACGCGCGCATTTTCTCCGCCGCGCACCACATTTAAAAAAATCATAGCGTGAAAACCGTGGGTTCGATCCGCGTGCCGCTCGAAGGCGATTACAGCGGAGATGCAGCCCTTTCCAAAGAGCCATGAAAAGACTTTCTACTCCCAAGGAGACAAGAGATATTAAGCCGAAATGACGTCCGACGCGCGCATTTCCTCCGCCGCGCACCACATTTAAAAAAATCATAGCGTGAAAACCGTGGGTTCGATCCGCGTGCCGCTCGAAGGCGATTACAGGGGAGATGCAGCCCTTTCAAAAGAGCCATGAACAAACTTTCTACACCCAATGAGACAAGAGATATTAAGCCGCAAATACGTCCGGCGCGCGTCTTTTCTCCGCCGCGCAACACATTTAAAAAAAATCGTAGCGTGAAAAACGTGGGTTCGATCCGCGTGCCGCTCGAAGGCGATTACAGGGGAGATGCATCCCTTTCAAAAGAGCCATGAACAGACTTTCTACTCCCAAGGAGACCAGAAATATTAACATATAAAGCGTTACGCTCCAGTCGGATGAACGAGAAACGCTTGTACAATTGCAACGAATTGGAGGAGAAAGTTTAAACAAACGCGCTGACTTTGAACGCTCACATCTAGGCCGGGCCAACTCCAAATGGCGTGCAACTCGGTGCGCATCACCTCCATGACTGTCCCTAACGAACGCCACCTGCCACGCTTTCGGCCCGTCCCTGGCGGCATTAAAAAATCGTAGCGTGATAACGATGGTTCCGATGCGCGTGCCGCTCGAAGGCGATTACAAGGGAGATACAGCCCTTTCCAAAGAGCCATGAACAGACTTTCTACTCCCAAGGAGACAAGAGATATTACGCGCATTTTCTCCGACGCGCACCACGTTTAAAAAATCGTAGCGTGAGAACGGTGGGTCCGATCCGCGTGCCGCTTAAAGGCGATTACAGGGGAGATGCATCCCTTTCCAAAGAGCCATGAACAGACTTTCTACTCCCAAGGAGACCAGAGATATTAACAGATAAAGCGTTACGCTCCAGTCGGATGAGCGAGAAACGCTTGTACAATTGCAACGAATTGGAGGAGAAAGTTTAAACAAACGCGCTGACTTTGAAGGCTCACATCTAGGCCGGGCCAGGTCCAAATGGCCTGCAACTCGGTCCGCATCACGTCCATGACTTTTCCTAACGAACGCCACCTGCCAAGCTTTCGGCCCGTCCCTGTCGGCATTAAAAAATCGTAGCGTGATAACGATGGTTCCGATCCGCGTGCCGCGCGAAGGCGATTACAGGGGAGATGCAGCCCTTTCCAAAGAACCATGAAAAGACTTTCTACTCCCAAGGAGACAAGAGATATTAAGCCGCAATGACGTCCGACGCGCGCATTTTCTCCGCCGCGCAGCACATTTAAAAAAATCATAGTGTGAAAACCGTGGGTTCGATCCACGTGCCGCTCGAAGGCGATTACAGGGGAGATGCAGCCCTTTCCAAAGAGCCATGAACAGACTTCCTACTCCCAAGGAGCCCAAAGATATTAAGCCGCAAATACGTCCTACGCGCGTCTTTTCCACGCCGCGCACCACATTTAAAAAATCGTATCGGAAGAACGGTGGGTCCAATCCGCGTGCCGCTTAAAGGCGATTACAAGGGAGATGCAAACCTTTCCAAAGAGCCATGAAAAGACTTTCTACTCCCAAGGAGACAATAGATATTAAGCCGAAATGACGTCCGACGCGCGCATTTTCTCCGACGCGCACCACATTTAAAAAAATCATAGCGTGAAAACCGTGGGTTCGATCCGCGTGCCGCTCGAAGGCGATTACAGCGGAGATGCAGCCCTTTCCAAAGAGCCATGAAAAGACTTTCTACTCCCAAGGAGACAAGAGATATTAAGCCGAAATGACGTCCGACGTGCGCATTTCCTCCGCCGCGCACCACATTTAAAAAAATCATAGGGTGAAAACCGTGGGTTCGATCCGCGTGCCGCTCGAAGGCGATTACAGGGGAGATGCAGCCCTTTCCAAAGAGCCATGAACAGACTTTCTACACCCAATGAGACAAGAGATATTAAGCCGCAAATACGTCCGGCGCGCGTCTTTTCTCCGCCGCGCAACACATTTAAAAAAAATCGTAGCGTGAAAAACGTGGGTTCGATCCGCGTGCCGCTCGAAGGCGATTACAGGGGAGATGCATCCCTTTCAAAAGAGCCATGAACAGACTTTCTACTCCCAAGGAGACAAGAGATATTACGCGCATTTTCTCCGACGCGCACCACGTTTAAAAAATCGTAGCGTGAGAACGGTGGGTCCGATCCGCGTGCCGCTTAAAGGCGATTACAGGGGAGATGCAACCCTTTCCAAAGAACCATGAAAAGACTTTCTACTCCCAAGGAGACAAGAGATATTAAGCTGCAATGACGTCCGACGCGCGCATTTTCTCCGCCGCGCAGCACATTTAAAAAAATCATAGCGTGAAAACCGTGGGTTCGATCCGCGTGCCGCTCGAAGGCGATTACAGGGGAGATGGAGCCCTTTCCAAAGAGGCATGAACAGACTTCCTACTCCCAAGGAGCCCAAAGATATTAAGCCGCAAATACGTCCTACGCGCGTCTTTTCTACGCCGCGCACCACATTTAAAAAATCGTAGCGTAAGAACGGTGGGTCCGATCCGCGTGCCGCTTAAAGGCGATTACAGGGGAGATGCAAACCTTTCCAAAGAGCCATGAAAAGACTTTCTACTCCCAAGGAGACAAGAGATATTAAGCCGCAATGACGTCCGACGCGCGCATTTTCTCCGACGCGCAACACATTTAAAAATATCATAGCGTGA
Organism: Electrophorus electricus; assembly: GCF_041902795.1. NCBI lineage: Eukaryota > Metazoa > Chordata > Actinopteri > Gymnotiformes > Gymnotidae > Electrophorus > Electrophorus electricus. Next base: position 30,529,804 of record NC_137505.1, on the reverse strand, counting down.
AAACCGTGGGTTCGATCCGCGTGCCGCTCGAAGGCGATTACAGGGGAGATGCAGCCCTTTCCAAAGAGCCATGAACAGACTTTCTACTCCCAATGAGACAAGAGATATCAAGCCGCAAATACGTCCGGCGCGCGTCTATTCTCCGCCGCGCAACACATTTAAAAAAAATCGTAACGTGAAAACCGTGGGTTCGATCCGCGTGCCGCTTAAAGGCGATTACAAGGGAGATGCAAACCTTTCCAAAGAGCCATGAACAGACTTTCTACACCCAATGAGACAAGAGATATTAAGCCGCAAATACGTCCGGCGCGCGTCTTTTCTCCGCCGCGCAACACATTTAAAAAAAATCGTAGCGTGAAAAACGTGGGTTCGATCCGCGTGCCGCTCGAAGGCGATTACAGGGGAGATGCATCCCTTTCAAAAGAGCCATGAACAGACTTTCTACTCCCAAGGAGACAAGAGATATTACGCGCATTTTCTCCGACGCGCACCACGTTTAAAAAATCGTAGCGTGAGAACGGTGGGTCCGATCCGCGTGCCGCTTAAAGGCGATTACAGGGGAGATGCAACCCTTTCCAAAGAACCATGAAAAGACTTTCTACTCCCAAGGAGACAAGAGATATTAAGCTGCAATGACGTCCGACGCGCGCATTTTCTCCGCCGCGCAGCACATTTAAAAAAATCATAGCGTGAAAACCGTGGGTTCGATCCGCGTGCCGCTCGAAGGCGATTACAGGGGAGATGGAGCCCTTTCCAAAGAGGCATGAACAGACTTCCTACTCCCAAGGAGCCCAAAGATATTAAGCCGCAAATACGTCCTACGCGCGTCTTTTCTACGCCGCGCACCACATTTAAAAAATCGTAGCGTAAGAACGGTGGGTCCGATCCGCGTGCCGCTTAAAGGCGATTACAGGGGAGATGCAAACCTTTCCAAAGAGCCATGAAAAGACTTTCTACTCCCAAGGAGACAAGAGATATTAAGCCGCAATGACGTCCGACGCGCGCATTTTCTCCGACGCGCAACACATTTAAAAATATCATAGCGTGAAAACCGTGGGTTCGATCCGCGTGCCGCTCGAAGGCGATTACAGGGGAGATGCAGCCCTTTCCAAAGAGCCATGAACAGACTTTCTACTCCCAATGAGACAAGAGATATCAAGCCGCAAATACGTCCGGCGCGCGTCTATTCTCCGCCGCGCAACACATTTAAAAAAAATCGTAACGTGAAAACCGTGGGTTCGATCCGCGTGCCGCTTAAACGCGATTACAGGGGAGATGCAGCCCTTTCCAAAGAGCCATGAAAAGACTTTCTACTCCCAAGGAGACAAGAGATATTAAGCCGAAATGACGTCCTACGCGCGTCTTTTCTACGCCGCGCACCACATTTAAAAAATCGTATCGGAAGAACGGTGGGTCCAATCCGCGTGCCGCTTAAAGGCGATTACAAGGGAGATGCAAACCTTTCCAAAGAGCCATGAACAGACTTTCTACACCCAATGAGACAAGAGATATTAAGCCGCAAATACGTCCGGCGCGTGTCTTTTCTCCGCCGCGCAACACATTTAAAAAAAATCGTAGCGTGAAAAACGTGGGTTCGATCCGCGTGCCGCTCGAAGGCGATTACAGGGGAGATACAGCCCTTTCCAAAGAGCCATGAACAGACTTTCTACTCCCAAGGAGACAAGAGATATTACGCGCATTTTCTCCGACGCGCACCACGTTTAAAAAATCGTAGCGTGAGAACGGTGGGTCCGATCCGCGTGCCGCTTAAAGGCGATTACAGGGGAGATGCATCCCTTTCCAAAGAGCCATGAACAAACTTTCTACTCCCAAGGAGACCAGAGATATTAACAGATAAAGCGTTACGCTCCAGTCGGATGAGCGAGAAACGCTTGTACAATTGCAACGAATTGGAGGAGAAAGTTTAAACAAACGCGCTGACTTTGAAGGCTCACATCTAGGCCGGGCCAGGTCCAAATGGCCTGCAACTCGGTCCGCATCACGTCCATGACTTTTCCTAACGAACGCCACCTGCCAAGCTTTCGGCCCGTCCTTGTCGGCATTAAAAAATCGTAGCGTGATAACGATGGTTCCGATCCGCGTGCCGCGCGAAGGCGATTACAGGGGAGATGCAGCCCTTTCCAAAGAACCATGAAAAGACTTTCTACTCCCAAGGAGACAAGAGATATTAAGCCGCAATGACGTCCGACGCGCGCATTTTATCCGCCGCGCAGCACATTTAAAAAAATCATAGCGTGAAAACCATGGGTTCGATCCGCGTGCCGCTCGAAGGCGATTACAGGGGAGATGGAGCCCTTTCCAAAGAGGCATGAACAGACTTCCTACTCCCAAGGAGCCCAAAGATATTAAGCCGCAAATACGTCCTACGCGCGTCTTTTCTACGCCGCGCACCACATTTAAAAAATCGTATCGGAAGAACGGTGGGTCCAATCCGCGTGCCGCTTAAAGGCGATTACAAGGGAGATGCAAACCTTTCCAAAGAGCCATGAAAAGACTTTCTACTCCCAAGGAGACAATAGATATTAAGCCGAAATGACGTCCGACGCGCGCATTTTCTCCGACGCGCACCACATTTAAAAAAATCATAGCGTGAAAACCGTGGGTTCGATCCGCGTGCCGCTCGAAGGCGATTACAGCGGAGATGCAGCCCTTTCCAAAGAGCCATGAAAAGACTTTCTACTCCCAAGGAGACAAGAGATATTAAGCCGAAATGACGTCCGACGTGCGCATTTCCTCCGCCGCGCACCACATTTAAAAAAATCATAGCGTGAAAACCGTGGGTTCGATCCGCGTGCCGCTCGAAGGCGATTACAGGGGAGATGCAGCCCTTTCCAAAGAGCCATGAACAGACTTTCTACTCCCAATGAGACAAGAGATATCAAGCCGCAAATACGTCCGGCGCGCGTCTATTCTCCGCCGCGCAACACATTTAAAAAAAATCGTAGCGTGAAAACCGTGGGTTCGATCCGCGTGCCGCTTAAAGGCGATTACAAGGGAGATGCAGCCCTTTCCAAAGAGCCATGAAAAGACTTTCTACTCCCAAGGAGACAATAGATATTAAGCCGAAATGACGTCCGACGCGCGCATTTTCTCCGCCGCGCACCACATTTAAAAAAAATCATAGCGTGAAAACCGTGGGTTCGATCCGCGTGCCGCTCGAAGGCGATTACAGCGGAGATGCAGCCCTTTCCAAAGAGCCATGAAAAGACTTTCTAATCCCAAGGAGACAAGAGATATTAAGCCGAAATGACGTCCGACGCGCGCATTTTCTCCGCCGCGCACCACATTTAAAAAAAATCATAGCGTGAAAACCGTGGGTTCGATCCGCGTGCCGCTCGAAGGCGATTACAGCGGAGATGCAGCCCTTTCCAAAGAGCCATGAAAAGACTTTCTACTCCCAAGGAGACAAGAGATATTAAGCCGAAATGACGTCCGACGCGCGCATTTCCTCCGCCGCGCACCACATTTAAAAAAATCATAGCGTGAAAACCGTGGGTTCGATCCGCGTGCCGCTCGAAGGCGATTACAGGGGAGATGCATCCCTTTCAAAAGAGCCATGAACAGACTTTCTACTCCCAAGGAGACCAGAAATATTAACATATAAAGCGTTACGCTCCAGTCGGATGAACGAGAAACGCTTGTACAACTGCAACGAATTGGAGGAGAAAGTTTAAACAAACGCGCTGACTTTGAACGCTCACATCTAGGCCGGGCCAACTCCAAATGGCGTGCAACTCGGTGTGCATCACCTCCATGACTGTCCCTAACGAACGCCACCTGCCACGCTTTCGGCCTATCCCTGGCGGCATTAAAAAATCGTAGCGTGATAACGATGGTTCCGATGCGCGTGCCGCTCGAAGGCGATTACAGGGGAGATACAGCCCTTTCCAAAGAGCCATGAACAGACTTTCTACTCCCAAGGAGACAAGAGATATTACGCGCATTTTCTCCGACGCGCACCACGTTTAAAAAATCGTAGCGTGAGAACGGTGGGTCCGATCCGCGTGCCGCTTAAAGGCGATTACAGGGGAGATGCAACCCTTTCCAAAGAACCATGAAAAGACTTTCTACTCCCAAGGAGACAAGAGATATTAAGCTGCAATGACGTCCGACGCGCGCATTTTCTCCGCCGCGCAGCACATTTAAAAAAATCATAGCGTGAAAACCGTGGGTTCGATCCGCGTGCCGCTCGAAGGCGATTACAGGGGAGATGGAGCCCTTTCCAAAGAGGCATGAACAGACTTCCTACTCCCAAGGAGCCCAAAGATATTAAGCCGCAAATACGTCCTACGCGCGTCTTTTCTACGCCGCGCACCACATTTAAAAAATCGTAGCGTAAGAACGGTGGGTCCGATCCGCGTGCCGCTTAAAGGCGATTACAGGGGAGATGCAAACCTTTCCAAAGAGCCATGAAAAGACTTTCTACTCCCAAGGAGACAAGAGATATTAAGCCGCAATGACGTCCGACGCGCGCATTTTCTCCGACGCGCAACACATTTAAAAATATCATAGCGTGAAAACCGTGGGTTCGATCCGCGTGCCGCTCGAAGGCGATTACAGGGGAGATGCAGCCCTTTCCAAAGAGCCATGAACAGACTTTCTACTCCCAATGAGACAAGAGATATCAAGCCGCAAATACGTCCGGCGCGCGTCTATTCTCCGCCGCGCAACACATTTAAAAAAAATCGTAACGTGAAAACCGTGGGTTCGATCCGCGTGCCGCTTAAACGCGATTACAGGGGAGATGCAGCCCTTTCCAAAGAGCCATGAAAAGACTTTCTACTCCCAAGGAGACAAGAGATATTAAGCCGAAATGACGTCCTACGCGCGTCTTTTCTACGCCGCGCACCACATTTAAAAAATCGTATCGGAAGAACGGTGGGTCCAATCCGCGTGCCGCTTAAAGGCGATTACAAGGGAGATGCAAACCTTTCCAAAGAGCCATGAACAGACTTTCTACACCCAATGAGACAAGAGATATTAAGCCGCAAATACGTCCGGCGCGTGTCTTTTCTCCGCCGCGCAACACATTTAAAAAAAATCGTAGCGTGAAAAACGTGGGTTCGATCCGCGTGCCGCTCGAAGGCGATTACAGGGGAGATACAGCCCTTTCCAAAGAGCCATGAACAGACTTTCTACTCCCAAGGAGACAAGAGATATTACGCGCATTTTCTCCGACGCGCACCACGTTTAAAAAATCGTAGCGTGAGAACGGTGGGTCCGATCCGCGTGCCGCTTAAAGGCGATTACAGGGGAGATGCATCCCTTTCCAAAGAGCCATGAACAAACTTTCTACTCCCAAGGAGACCAGAGATATTAACAGATAAAGCGTTACGCTCCAGTCGGATGAGCGAGAAACGCTTGTACAATTGCAACGAATTGGAGGAGAAAGTTTAAACAAACGCGCTGACTTTGAAGGCTCACATCTAGGCCGGGCCAGGTCCAAATGGCCTGCAACTCGGTCCGCATCACGTCCATGACTTTTCCTAACGAACGCCACCTGCCAAGCTTTCGGCCCGTCCTTGTCGGCATTAAAAAATCGTAGCGTGATAACGATGGTTCCGATCCGCGTGCCGCGCGAAGGCGATTACAGGGGAGATGCAGCCCTTTCCAAAGAACCATGAAAAGACTTTCTACTCCCAAGGAGACAAGAGATATTAAGCCGCAATGACGTCCGACGCGCGCATTTTCTCCGCCGCGCAGCACATTTAAAAAAATCATAGCGTGAAAACCGTGGGTTCGATCCGCGTGCCGCTCGAAGGCGATTACAGGGGAGATGGAGCCCTTTCCAAAGAGGCATGAACAGACTTCCTACTCCCAAGGAGCCCAAAGATATTAAGCCGCAAATACGTCCTACGCGCGTCTTTTCTACGCCGCGCACCACATTTAAAAAATCGTAGCGTAAGAACGGTGGGTCCGATCCGCGTGCCGCTTAAAGGCGATTACAGGGAAGATGCAAACCTTTCCAAAGAGCCATGAACAGACTTTCTACTCCCAATGAGACAAGAGATATTAAGCCGCAAATACGTCCGGCGCGCGTCTTTTCTCCGCCGCGCAACACATTTAAAAAAAATCGTAGCGTGAAAAACGTGGGTTCGATCCGCGTGCCGCTCGAAGGCGATTACAGGGGAGATGCATCCCTTTCAAAAGAGCCATGAACAGACTTCCTACTCCCAAGGAGCCCAAAGATATTAAGCCGCAAATACGTCCTACGCAAGTCTTTTCTACACCGCGCACCACATTTAAAAAATCGTATCGGAAGAACGGTGGGTCCAATCCGCGTGCCGCTTAAAGGCGATTACAAGGGAGATGCAAACCTTTCCAAAGAGCCATGAAAAGACTTTCTACTCCCAAGGAGACAATAGACATTAAGCCGAAATGACGTCCGACGCGCGCATTTTCTCCGACGCGCACCACATTTAAAAAAATCATAGCGTGAAAACCGTGGGTTCGATCCGCGTGCCGCTCGAAGGCGATTACAGCGGAGATGCAGCCCTTTCCAAAGAGCCATGAAAAGACTTTCTACTCCCAAGGAGACAAGAGATATTAAGCCGAAATGACGTCCGACGCACGCATTTTCTCCGCCGCGCACCACATTTAAAAAAATCATAGCGTGAAAACCGTGGGTTCGATCCGCGTGCCGCTCGAAGGCGATTACAGCGGAGATGCAGCCCTTTCCAAAGAGCCATGAACAGACTTTCTACACGCAATGAGACAAGAGATATTAAGCCGCAAATACGACCGGCGCGCGTCTTTTCTCCGCCGCGCAACACATTTAAAAAAAATCGTAGCGTGAAAAACGTGGGTTCGATCCGCGTGCCGCTCGAAGGCGATTACAGGGGAGATGCATCCCTTTCAAAAGAGCCATGAACAGACTTTCTACTCCCAAGGAGACCAGAAATATTAACATATAAAGCGTTACGCTCCAGTCGGATGAACGAGAAACGCTTGTACAATTGCAACGAATTGGAGGAGAAAGTTTAAACAAATGCGCTGACTTTGAACGCTCACATCTAGGCCGGGCCAACTCCAAATGGCGTGCAACTCGGTGTGCATCACCTCCATGACTGTCCCTAACGAACGCCACCTGCCACGCTTTCGGCCTATCCCTGGCGGCATTAAAAAATCGTAGCGTGATAACGATGGTTCCGATGCGCGTGCCGCTCGAAGGCGATTACAGGGGAGATACAGCCCTTTCCAAAGAGCCATGAACAGACTTTCTACTCCCAAGGAGACAAGAGATATTACGCGCATTTTCTCCGACGCGCACCACGTTTAAAAAATCGTAGCGTAAGAACGGTGGGTCCGATCCGCGTGCCGCTTAAAGGCGATTACAGGGGAGATGCAAACCTTTCCAAAGAGCCATGAAAAGACTTTCTACTCCCAAGGAGACAAGAGATATTAAGCCGCAATGACGTCCGACGCGCGCATTTTCTCCGCCGCGCAACACATTTAAAAAAAATCGTAGCGTGAAAACCGTGGGTTCGATCCGCGTGCCGCTTAAAGGCGATTACAGGGGAGATGCAGCCCTTTCCAAAGAGCCATGAAAAGACTTTCTACTCCCAAGGAGACAAGAGATATTAAGCCGAAATGACGTCCGACGCGCGCATTTCCTCCGCCGCGCAGCACATTTAAAAAAATCATAGCGTGAAAACCGTGGGTTCGATCCGCGTGCCGCTCGAAGGCGATTACAGGGGAGATGCAGCCCTTTCCAAAGAGCCATGAACAGACTTCCTACTCCCAAGGAGACAAGAGATATTAACATATAAAGCGTTACGCTCCAGTCGGATGAGCGAGAAACGCTTGAGCAGTTGCAACGAATTGGAGGAGAAAGTTTAAACAAACGCGCTGACTTTGAACGCTCACATCTAGGTCTGGCCAAGTCCAAATGGCGTGCAACTCGGTGCGCATCACCTCCATGACTGTCCCTAACAAACGCCACCTGCCAAGCTTTCGGCCCGTCCCTGGCGGCTTTAAAAAATCGTAGCGTGATAACCGTGGGTCCAATCCGCTTGAAGCTCGAAGGCGATTAGAGGGGAGATGCAGCCCTTTCCAAAGAGCCATGAACAGACTTCCTACTCCCAAGGAGACAAGAGATATTAAGCCACAAATACGTCCGGACCGCGTCTTTTCTCCGCAGCTCACCACATTTAAAAAAATCGTAGCGTGAAAACCGTGGGTTCGATATAGTATACATACAGAGTATATAGTTTGACCAAAAGATCGTGCTGATCTTTGATCTCCTGGTTCTTCATCTCCAGCGCCACTTTCAGACTCATAATGTCCTCCTCTATGGGCTGGTATAACACAGACACGAATCATCACTACAGCCAGTACAATGGAAAGGTGGGAATGTGTACTGAATGTGTACTGACGTTATAAGTGAGAGGTGGTGGTACTGGTGGATGTGTACTGACACTATAAGGGATCTCTACCTGCAGTGACAGTTTGAGCTTCTCAAGTTCTTCCTCCAGAGATTTCTTCTCCTGTTCACAGGCCATTTTCATATCTGCCAGAGCAAGTATCATTACTGCTGGATATAACACAGATTGTATATACTACATAATTACTGCTGAATATATAAAATATAATATATATAGTACTATACATATATTAGTGTCACTTTTATTGGAGCCTAAAGGCTAACATTCATTATTAGTTATGTTAGTATTATTGCATTTCCATAGTACTTACTCTTGATGGACCTGTTATGCTCCTCCTCCTCCTGCTGTTTCTGCAGGAGCTCTGTCTCCTCCTGCTGCTTGTGTTTCAGCATCTCCTGAAGAACCTGCAGCTCCTTCTGCTTCTGCAACCTCAACTCCTTCAGCTGCTCAAACAAACTGTTCTCCAACTCCTCCTTCTCACACCGCAAACACTCCAATCGGGCCACAGGCCCCACTAGTGACACAGAACCACACACACACACACACAGACACACACACACACACACACACACACACACACACACACACACACAAAGAGAGAGATAAACATGTATAAATGTATAAGAATTTGTGGATAAAATTATTATGAGATTATTTATAATGAAACGACTACACTACACAACCACTTCTTCCTTTTATTTACATATTATACAGATATTTAGAGATATTTACATTTTATTTACCCGCGTGCGTCTCTCTTCTCCAAGGTAGCGGAGAGATATGAAGGGATAAAAGGGGAAAAGAATAAAATGCACGTCGGTTTTAAATTCGCAGGCTACCTGCGCTGAAGGCGTGGAAAACGAGCACGTGACGGAAAGGCTTCCGTACCCGATGGGTCCAAATCACATGCCAAGCAAAGTAGCCTTAAACCTGGACACACAATGGAGACCATTTGACCCTTTAAAATCATACTACAACCAGACTTCCAGGCCCAAGAGGTCACACAGTCATGCCCAGCAAAGTAGCTCTGGGCCTGGGCACACTTCACGCAGTTTGACCCTTTAAATAATACTACAACCAGACACATACAGGTGGGCACATATACACAGATACACATTCTGTTTAATTTCTTCACATCTGCAGACTAGAGTAAGCTGAGGGTATAGTGTTAAACCAGGTGCTACATAAACAGTATATAGTATATATACAGAGGATATAGTGTTAAACCAGGTACTACATACAGAGTATATAGTATACATACAGAGTATATAGTTTGACCAAAAGATCGTGCTGATCTTTGATCTCCTGGTTCTTCATCTCCAGCGCCACTTTCAGACTCATAATGTCCTCCTCTATGGGCTGGTATAACCCACACACACGAATCATCACTACAGCCAGTACAATGGAAAGGTGGGAATGTGTACTGAATGTGTACTGACTTTATAAGTGAAAGGTGGAGGTACTGGTGGATGTGTACTGACACTAGAAGGGATCTCTACCTGCAGTGACAGTCTGAGCTTCTCAAGTTCTTCCTCCAGAGATTTCTTCTCCTGTTCACAGGCCATTTTCATATCTGCCAGAGCAAGTATCATTACTCCTGGATATAACACAGATTGTATATACTACATAATTACTACTGAATATATAAAATATAATATATATAGTACTATACATATATTAGTATCACTTTTATTGTAGCCTAAAGGCTAACATTCATTATTAGTTATGTTAGTATTATTGCATTTCCATAGTACTTACTCTTGATGGACCTGTTATGCTCCTCCTCCTCCTGCTGTTTCTGCAGGAGCTCTGTGTCTCCTCCTGCTGCTTGTGTTTCAGCATCTCCTGAAGAACCTGCAGCTCCTTCTGCTTCTGCAACCTCAACTCCTTCAGTTGCTCCAACAAACTGTTCTCCAACTCCTCCTTCTCACTCCGAAAACACTCCAATCGGGCCACAGGCCCCACTAGTGACACAGAACCCCACACACACACACACAGAGATAAACATGTATAAATGTATAAGAATTTGTGGATAAAATTATTATGAGATTATTTATAATCAAACGACTACACTACACAACCACTTCTTCCTTTTATTTACATATTATACAGATATTTACAGATATTTACCCGTGTGCGTCTCTCTTCTCCAAGGTAGCGGAGAGATATGAAAGGATAAAAGGGGAAAAGAATAAAATGCACGTCGGTTTTAAATTCGCAGGCTACCTGCGCTGAAGGCGTGGAAAACGAGCACGTAACGGACAGGCTTCCGTACCCGATGGGTCCAAATCACATGCCCAGCAAAGTAGCCTTAAACCTGGACACACAATGGAGACCATTTGACCCTTTAAAATCATACTACAACCAGACTTCCAGGCCCAAGAGGTCACACAGTCATGCCCAGCAAAGTAGCTCTGGGCCTGGGCACACTTCACGCAGTTTGACCCTTTAACCAAAACTAGAAACAGACCTGCAAGCCCAGGAGCTCACAGAATCATACCCAGTAAAGTAGCTAGCTAGCTTTCAGCTCAGTAACCGTAGCTAGCTAGCTAGCTATCAGCTCAGTAAACCATACAATCAAATGTCCACCAAGCATTTAAACCGCAAGCATTTAAACCACTAGATACCGCTAGTTACCGGCTGCACGGTTAACAGTGCAAAGCCATTACCAAGCTACCTAGCTAGCTAGCTAGCTACCGGAAGCACTTTTAACAGTGCAAAGTCAGTAGCTAGCTAGTAGTAGCTACTGTAGCTAGCTAGCTACCGGAAGCACTTTTCACAGTGCAAAGTCAGTAGCTAGCTAGTAGTAGCTACTGTAGCTAGCTAGCTACCGGAAGCACTTTTAACAGTGCAAAGTCAGTAGCTAGCTAGTAGTAGCTACTGTAGCTAGCTAGCTACTGACTTTGCACTGTTAACCTTGCAGCCGGTAGCTCGCTAGCTAGCTAGCAGCTCAGTAACCGTACAAATTCGCCTGCTGCTGAAAACTGTCAAGTTGTATTTATAGCTTTCGTTTTAGTTCTCTCAGCTTACTTATTTGGTTTTTTTGTGTGTGTGTTTTTTTCAGGGAAGTTTAATAATTTCTTAGAAATCTTGGAACATTTTGCCAGTTGGCATCTAGGAAAGCCTTTCTGCCCACAGACAATAAACACAAGCCAGAATTCCTCAAACAGGAATGAATCTACTAATTTAGTAACATTTCAGGCACATGAGTGGAGGAACTAGCAAATTCTAAATGATGAAATCGAAGCTGATAAAAATCCATGAAAATATAAACTGGTCATGAAAAAATGCTTGTGAATTGAAAATGTAAGTGATAGGATTAAAACAGTCTTGATTTGATATATTTTTAAAAATCAAATATCAAGTTTGATCATTCATGACCAAGGGAGTTTCTATGAGGGTGTAAACAACAAATGCATGTGAACTAAATACTACAGTGGTATATAATTAAATAATTGGAATAACTTTGTGTCACGTCATTTAACGTTTAACTCAAGCCGTTTGTGTTACCGGACTCTTTTATCACTTAACATTAGTAACTGTTTTAGTTGCCTTGTTTATCCAATAACATTCATTAATTAATCAATCCATGGTTTAACCCAAGCAATTTTCGTTACTTCCGCCTCTCGACGCAAAAATGTCAATCAGAACGTTGCGCCCGCAAACTTCAAATAAACGATAAATAAGGCAAGTAATAAAAATGGATAAAGTTGAAAGATAAGTTGATTAAACTTGAGTCAAATAAAACTACTTATCAGTCAAAACGTCAATTCATATGCATTTTATTGACTCAAAATTTAATTTACGTGCATTTTAATCAGCCATATTTTTGGTGTATAGACCTGAGTTTTGTCGTTGAAGAGAATAAAAGAATCCGTCGTGTAAACTTACGCCATCTGCAGGCTGAGATGGTGTTGGGTTGACCCGGATGTGACGTTTGCCAAGCTGATGACATATCACGATATTAATTGTGAGATTTCCTTACCATCTTTGCTCTTCGCAGAAGGGCACAGTGCGGTTTACAGGGCACAGTTTGACCCTTTAAATAATACTACAACCAGACTTCCAGGCACAAGAGGTCACACAGTCATGCCCAGCAAGGTTGCTTTAAACGTGGGCACACTTCAGACCGTTTCACTCTTTAAATCGTTCAAAGCACCAGATTTCAAGGCCCAAGAGGTCACAGAATCATGCCCAGCAAAGTAGCTCTGGGCCTGGGCACACTTCATGCAGTTTGACCCTTTAAATAATACTACAACCAGACTTCCAGGCACAAGAGGTCACACAGTCATGCCCAGCAAAGTAGCTCTGGGCCTGGGCACACTTCATGCAGTTTGACCCTTTAAATAATACTACAACCAGACTTCCAGGCACAAGAGGTCACACAGTCATGCACAGCAAAGTAGTGCTGGGCCAGGGCACACTTCATGTACTTTGTGCCTTTAAATAATACTACAACCAGACTTCCAAGCCGAAGAGGTCACAGAGTCATGCCCAGCAAAGTCGCTATGGGCCTGGGCAGACCATGCAATTTGACCCTTTAACCAAAACTAGAAACAGAACTCAAAGCCCAGGAGGTCACAGAATCATGCCCATCAAAGTAGCTCTGGGCCTGTGTACACTTCAGGCCATTTCACCTTTTATATAATGGAAACACCAGACCTCCAGGCCCAAGAGGTCACACAGTCATGCCCAGAAAAGTAACTCTGGGCCTATACACACTTCACGCAGTTTGACCGTTTAAATAAAACTAGAAACAGACTTCCTGGCCCAAGAGGTCACACAGTCATGCCCAGCAAAGTAGCCTTAAACCTGGACACACAATGGAGACCATTTGACCCTTTAAAATCATACTACAACCAGACTTCCAGGCCCAAGAGGTCACACAGTCATGCCCAGCAAAGTAGCTCTGGGCCTGGGCACACTTCACGCAGTTTGACCGTTTAAATAAAACTAGAAACAGACTTCCTGGCCCAAGAGGTCACACAGTCATGCCCATCAAAGTAGCTCTGGGCCTGGGCACACTTCACGCAGTTTGACCCTTTAAATAATACTACAACCAGACACATACAGGTGCGCACATATACACAGATACACATTCTGTTTAATTTCTTCACATCTGCAGACTAGAGTAAGCTGAGGGTATAGTGTTAAACCAGGTACTACATAAACAGAGTATATAGTATACATACAGAGTATATAGTTTGACCAAAAGATCGTGCTGATCTTTGATCTCCTGGTTCTTCATCTCCAGCGCCACTTTCAGACTCATAAAGTCCTCCTCTATGGGCTGGTATAACACACACACGAATCATCACTACAGCCAGTACAATGGAAAGGTGGGAATGTGTACTGAATGTGTACTGACGTTATAAGTGAGAGGTGGAGGTACTGGTGGATGTGTACTGACACTATAAGGGATCTCTACCTGCAGTGACAGTCTGAGCTTCTCAAGTTCTTCCTCCAGAGATTTCTTCTCCTGTTCACAGGCCATTTTCATATCTGCCAGAGCAAGTATCATTACTGCTGGATATAACACAGATTGTATATACTACATAATTACTACTGAATATATAAAATATAATATATATAGTACTATACATATATTAGTATCACTTTTATTGGAGCCTAAAGGCTAACATTCATTATTAGTTATGTTAGTATTATTGCATTTCCATAGTACTTACTCTTGATGGACCTGTTATGCTCCTCCTCCTCCTGCTGTTTCTGCAGGAGCTCTGTCTCCTCCTGCTGCTTGTGATTCAGCATCTCCTGAAGAACCTGCAGCTCCTTCTGCTTCTGCAACCTCAACTCCTTCGGCTGCTCCAACAAACTGTTCTCCAACTCCTCCTTCTCACACCGCAAACACTCCAATCGGACCACAGGCCCCACTAGTGACACAGAACCACACACACACACAGACACACACACACACACACACACACACAGAGAGAGATAAACATGTATAAATGTATAAGAATTTGTGGATAAAATTATTATGAGATTATTTATAATCAAACGACTACACTACACAACAACATCTTCCTTTTATTTACATATTATACAGATATTTAGAGATATTTACATTTTATTTACCCGCGTGCGTCTCTCTTCTCCAAGGTAGCGGAGAGATATGAAAGGATAAAAGGGGAAAAGAATAAAATGCACGTCGGTTTTAAATTCGCAGGCTACCTACGCTGAAGGCGTGGAAAACGAGCACGTGACGGAAAGGCTTCCGTACCCGATGGGTCCAAATCACATGCCCAGCAAAGTAGCCTTAAACCTGGACACACAATGGAGACCATTTGACCCTTTAAAATCATACTACAACCAGACTTCCAGGCCCAAGAGGTCACACAGTCATGCCCAGCAAAGTAGCTCTGGGCATGGGCACACTTCACGCAGTTTGAACATTTAAATAAAAGTAGAAACAGACTTCCTGGCCCAAGAGGTCACACAGTCATGCCCAGCAAGGATGCTTTAAACGTGGGCACACTTCAGACCGTTTCACTCTTTAAATCATTCAAAGCACCACATTTCAAGGCCCAAGAGGTCACAGAATCATGCCCATCAAAGTAGCTCTGGGCCTGGGCACACTTCATGCAGTTTGACCCTTTAAATAATACTACAACCAGACACATACAGGTGCGCACATATACACAGATGCACATTCTGTTTAATTTCTTCACATCTGCAGACTAGAGTAAGCTGAGGGTATAGTGTTAAACCAGGTACTACATAAACAGTATATAATATATAAACAGAGGATATAATGTTAAACCAGGTACTACATACAGAGTATATAGTTTGACCAAAAGATCGTGGTGATCTTTGATCTCCTGGTTCTTCATCTCCAGCGCCACTTTCAGACTCATAATGTCCTCCTCTATGGGCTGGTATAACACACACACGAATCATCACTACAGCCAGTACAATGGAAAGGTGGGAATGTGTACTGAATGTGTACTGACGTTATAAGTGAAAGGTGGAGCTACTGGTGGATGTGTACTGACACTATAAGGGATCTCTACCTGCAGTGACAGTCTGAGCTTCTCAAGTTCTTCCTCCAGAGATTTCTTCTCCTGTTCACAGGCCATTTTCATATCTGCCAGAACAAGTATCATTACTGCTGGATATAACACAGATTGTATATACTACATAATTACTACTGAATATACAAAATATAATATATATAGTACTATACATATATTAGTATCACTTTTATTGGAGCCTAAAGGCTAACATTCATTATTAGTTATGTTAGTATTATTGCATTTCCATAGTACTTACCCTTGAGGGACCTGTTATGCTCCTCCTCCTCCTGCTGTTTCTGCAGGAGCTCTGTCTCCTCCTGCTGCTTGTGTTTCAGCATCTCCTGAAGAACCTGCAGCTCCTTCTGCTTCTGCAACCTCAACTCCTTCAGCTGCTCCAACAAACTGTTCTCCAACTCCTCCTTCTCACACCGCAAACACTCCAATCGGGCCACAGGCCCCACTAGTGACACAGAACCACACACACACACACACAGACACACACACACACACACACACACGCACACAAAGAGAGAGATAAACATGTATAAATGTATAAGAATTTGTGGATAAAATTATTATGAGATTATTTATAATGAAACGACTACACTACACAGCCACTTCTTCCTTTTATTTACATATTATACAGATATTTACAGATATTTACATTTTATTTACCCGCGTGCGTCTCTCTTCTCCAAGATAGCGGAGAGATATGAAAGGATAAAAGGGGAAAAGAATAAAATGCACGTCGGTTTTAAATTCGCAGGCTACCTGCGCTGAAGGCGTGGAAAACGAGCACGTGACGGAAAGGCTTCCGTACCCGATGGGTCCAAATCACATGCCCAGCAAAGTAGCCTTAAACCTGGACACACAATGGAGACCATTTGACCCTTTAAATAATACTACAACCAGACACATACAGGTGCGCACATATACACAGATACACATTCTGTTTAAATTTCTTCACATCTGCAGACTAGAGTAAGCTGAGGGTATAGTGTTAAACCAGGAACTACATAAACAGTATATAGTATATATACAGAGGATATAATGTTAAACCAGGTACTACATACAGAGTATATAGTATACATACAGAGTATATAGTTTGACCAAAAGTTCGTGCTGATCTTTGATCTCCTGGTTCTTCATCTCCAGCGCCACTTTCAGACTCAATGTCCTCCTCTATGGGCTGGTATAACACACACACGAATCATCACTACAGCCAGTACAATGGAAAGGTGGGAATGTGTACTGAATGTGTACTGACGTTATAAGTGAAAGGTGGAGCTACTGGTGGATGTGTACTGACACTATAAGGGATCTCTACCTGCAGTGACAGTCTGAGCTTCTCAAGTTCTTCCTCCAGAGATTTCTTCTCCTGTTCACAGGCCATTTTCATATCTGCCAGAGCAAGTATCATTACTGCTGGATATAACACAGATTGTATATACTACATAATTACTACTGAATATATAAAATATAATATATATAGTACTATACATATATTAGTATCACTTTTATTGGAGCCTAAAGGCTAACATTCATTATTAGTTATGTTAGTATTATTGCATTTCCATAGTACTTACCCTTGAGGGACCTGTTATGCTCCTCCTCCTCCTGCTGTTTCTGCAGGAGCTCTGTCTCCTCCTGCTGCTTGTGTTTCAGCATCTCCTGAAGAACCTGCAGCTCCTTCTGCTTCTGCAACCTCAACTCCTTCAGCTGCTCCAACAAACTGTTCTCCAACTCCTCCTTCTCACACCGCAAACACTCCAGTCGGGCCACAGGCCCCACTAGTGACACAGAACCACACACACACACACACAGACACACACACACACACACACACACACACACACACACAAAGAGAGAGATAAACATGTATAAATGTATAAGAATTTGTGGATAAAATTATTATGAGATTATTTATAATCAAACGACTACACTACACAACCACATCTTCCTTTTATTTACATATTATACAGATATTTAGAGATATTTACATTTTATTTACCCGCGTGCGTCTCTCTTCTCCAAGGTAGCGGAGAGATATGAAAGGATAAAAGGGGAAAAGAATAAAATGCACGTCCGTTTTAAATTCGCAGGCTACCTGCGCTGAAGGCGTGGAAAACGAGCACGTGACGGAAAGGCTTCCGTACCCGATGGGTCCAAATCACATGCCCAGCAAAGTAGCCTTAAACCTGGACACACAATGGAGACCATTTGACCCTTTAAAATCATACTACAAGCAGACACATACAGGTGCGCACATATACACAGATACACATTCTGTTTAAATTTCTTCACATCTGCAGACTAGAGTAAGCTGAGGGTATAGTGTTAAACCAGGTACTACATAAACAGTATATAGTATATATACAGAGGATATAGTGTTAAACCAGGTACTACATACAGAGTATATAGTATATATACAGAGTATATAGTTTGACCAAAAGATCGTGCTGATCTTTGATCTCCTGGTTCTTCATCTCCAGCGCCACTTTCAGACTCATAAAGTCCTCCTCTATGGGCTGGTATAACACACACACGAATCATCAATACAGCCAGTACAATGGAAAGGTGGGAATGTGTACTGAATGTGTACTGACGTTATAAGTGAAAGGTGGAGGTACTGGTGGATGTGTACTGACACTATAAGGGATCTCTACCTGCAGTGACAGTCTGAGCTTCTCAAGTTCTTCCTCCAGAGATTTCTTCTCCTGTTCACAGGCTATTTTCATATCTGCCAGAGCAAGTATCATTACTGCTGGATATAACACAGATTGTATATACTACATAATTACTACTGAATATATAAAATATAATATATATAGTACTATACATTTATTAGTATCACTTTTATTGGAGCCTAAAGGCTAACATTCATTATTAGTTATGTTAGTATTATTGCATTTCCATAGTACTTACTCTTGATGGACCTGTTATGCTCCTCCTCCTCCTGCTGCTTGTGTTTCAGCATCTCCTGAAGAACCTGCAGCTCCTTCTGCTTCTGCAACCTCAACTCCTTCAGCTGCTCCAACAAACTGTTCTCAAACTCCTCCTTCTCACACCGCAAACACTCCAATCGGGCCACAGGCCCCACTAGTGACACAGAACCACACACACACACAGACACAGACAAACACACACACACACACACACACACACACACACACACACACACACACACACACACACACACAGAGAGAGATAAACATGTATAAATGTATAATAATTTGTGGATAAAATTATTATGAGATTATTTATAATCAAACGACTACACTACACAACCACTTCTTCCTTTTATTTACATATTATACAGATATTTACAGATATTTACATTTTATTTACCCGCGTGCGTCTCTCTTCTCCAAGGTAGCGGAGAGATATGAAAGGATAAAAGGGGAAAAGAATAAAATGCACGTCGGTTTTAAATTCGCAGGCTACCTGCGCTGAAGGCGTGGAAAACGAGCACGTGACGGAAAGGCTTCCGTACCCGATGGGTCCAAATCACATGCCCAGCAAAGTAGCCTTAAACCTGGACACACAATGGAGACCATTTGACCCTTTAAAATCATACTACAAGCAGACTTCCAGGCCCAAGAGGTCACACAGTCATGCCCAGCAAAGTACCTCTGGGCCTGGGCACACTTCACGCAGTTTGACCGTTTAAATAAAACTAGAAACAGACTTCCTGGCCCAAGAGGTCACACAGTCATGCCCAGCAAGGTTGCTTTAAACGTGGGCACGTTATAAGTGAGAGGTGGAGGTACTGGTGGATGTGTACTGACACTATAAGGGATCTCTACCTGCAGTGACAGTCTGAGCTTCTCAAGTTCTTCCTCCAGAGATTTCTTCTCCTGTTCACAGGCCATTTTCATATCTGCCAGAGCAAGTATCATTACTGCTGGATATAACACAGATTGTATATACTACATAATTACTACTGAATATATAAAATATAATATATATAGTACTATACATATATTAGTATTACTTTTATTGGAGCCTAAAGGCTAACATTCATTATTAGTTATGTTAGTATTATTGCATTTCCATAGTACTTACTCTTGATGGACCTGTTATGCTCCTCCTCCTCCTGCTGTTTCTGCAGGAGCTCTGTCTCCTCCTGCTGCTTGTGTTTCAGCATCTCCTGAAGAACCTGCAGCTCCTTCTGCTTCTGCAACCTCAACTCCTTCAGCTGCTCCAACAAACTGTTCTCCAACTCCTCCTTCTCACACCGCAAACACTCCAATCGGACCACAGGCCCCACTAGTGACACAGAACCACACACACACACACACACACACACACACACACACACACACACACACAGAGAAAGATAAACATGTATAAATGTATAAGAATTTGTGGATAAAATTATTATGAGACTATTTATAATCAAACGACTACACTACACAACCACTTCTTCCTTTTATATACATATTATACAGATATTTACATTTTATTTACCCGCGTGCGTCTCTCTTCTCCAAGGTAGCGGAGAGATATGAAGGGATAAAAGGGGAAAAGAATAAAATGCACGTCGGTTTTAAATTCGCAGGCTACCTGCGCTGAAGGCGTGGAAAACGAGCACGTGACGGAAAGGCTTCCATACCCGATGGGTCCAAATCACATGCCCAGCAAAGTAGCCTTAAACCTGGACACACAATGGAGACCATTTGACCCTTTAAAATCATACTACAACCAGACTTCCAGGCCCAAGAGGTCACACAGTCATGCCCAGCAAAGTAGCTCTGGGCCTGGGCACACTTCCCGCAGTTTGACCGTTTAAATAATACTACAACCAGACTTCCAGGCACAAGAGGTCACACAGTCATGCCCAGCAAGGATGCTTTAAACGTGGGCACACTTCAGACCGTTTCACTCTTTAAATCATTCAAAGCACCACATTTCAAGACCCAAGAGGTCACAGAATCATGCCCATCAAAGTAGCTCTGCGCCTGGGCACACTTCACGCAGTTTGACCCTTTAAATAATACTACAACCAGAAACATACAGGTGCGCACATATACACAGATACACATTCTGTTTAATTTCTTCACATCTGCAGACTAGACTAAGCTGAGGGTATAGTGTTAAACCAGGTACTACATAAACAGTATATAGTATATATACAGAGGATATAGTGTTAAACCAGGTACTACATACAGAGTATATAGTATACATACAGAGTATATAGTTTGACCAAAAGATCGTGCTGATCTTTGATCTCCTGGTTCTTCATCTCCAGCGCCACTTTCAGACTCATAATGTCCTCCTCTATGGGCTGGTATAACCCACGCACACGAATCATCACTACAGCCAGTACAATGGAAAGGTGGGAATGTGTACTGAATGTGTACTGACGTTATAAGTGAAAGGTGGAGGTACTGGTGGATGTGTACTGACACTATAAGGGATCTCTACCTGCAGTGACAGTCTGAGCTTCTCAAGTTCTTCCTCCAGAGATTTCTTCTCCTGTTCACAGGCCATTTTCATATCTGCCAGAACAAGTATCATTACTGCTGGATATAACACAGATTGTATATACTACATAATTACTACTGAATATATAAAATATAATATAAATAGAGTACTATACATATATTAGTATCACTTTTATTGGAGCCTAAAGGCTAACATTCATTATTATGTTAGTATTATTGCATTTCCATAGTACTTACTCTTGATGGACCTGTTATGCTCCTCCTCCTCCTGCTGTTTCTGCAGGAGCTCTGTCTCCTCCTGCTGCTTGTGTTTCAGCATCTCCTGAAGAACCTGCAGCTCCTTCTGCTTCTGCAACCTCAACTCCTTCAGCTGCTCCAACAAATTGTTCTCCAACTCCTCCTTCTCACACCGCAAACAATCCAATCGGGCCACAGGCCCCACTAGTGACACAGAACCACACACACACACACACACACACACACACACACAGAGAGAGATAAACATGTATAAATGTATAAGTATTTGTGGATAAAATTACTATGAGATTATTTATAATCAAACAACTACACTACACAACCACTTCTTCCTTTTATTTACATATTATACAGATATTTACATTTTATTTACCCGCGTGCGTCTCTCTTCTCCAAGGTAGCGGAGAGATATGAAGGGATAAAAGGGGAAAAGAATAAAATGCACGTCGGTTTTAAATTCGCAGGCTACCTGCGCTGAAGGCGTGGAAAACGAGCACATGACGGAAAGGCTTCCGTACCCGATGGGTCCAAATCACATGCCCAGCAAAGTAGCCTTAAACCTGGACACACAATGGAGACCATTTGACCCTTTAAAATCATTCTACAACCAGACTTCCAGGCCCAAGAGGTCACACAGTCATGCCCAGCAAAGTAGCTCTGGGCCTGGGCACACTTCACGCAGTTTGACCGTTTAAATAATACTACAACCAGACTTCCAGGCACAAGAGGTCACACAGTCATGCCCAGCAAGGTTACTTTAAACGTGGGCACACTTCAGACCGTTTCACTCTTTAAATCATTCAAAGCACCACATTTCAAGGCCCAAGAGGTCACAGAATCATGCCCATCAAAGTAGCTCTGGGCCTGGGCACACTTCACGCAGTTTGACCCTTTAAATAATACTACAACCAGACGCATACAGGTGCGCACATATACACAGATACACATTCTGTTTAATTTCTTCACATCTGCAGACTAGAGTAAGCTGAGGGTATAGTGTTAAACCAGGTACTACATAAACAGTATATAGTATATATACAGAGGATATAGTGTTAAACCAGGTACTACATACAGAGTATATAGTATACATACAGAGTATATAGTTTGACCAAAAGATCGTGCTGATCTTTGATCTCCTGGTTCTTCATCTCCAGCGCCACTTTCAGACTCATAATGTCCTCCTCTATGGGCTGGTATAACACACACACGAATCATCACTACAGCCAGTACAATGGAAAGGTGGGAATGTGTACTGCATGTGTACTGACGTTATAAGTGAAAGGTGGAGGTAGTGGTGGATGTGTACTGACACTATAAGGGATCTCTACCTGCAGTGACAGTCTGAGCTTCTCAAGTTCTTCCTCCAGAGATTTCTTCTCCTGTTCACAGGCCATTTTCATATCTGCCAGAGCAAGTATCATTACTGCTGGATATAACACAGATTGTATATACTACATAATTACTACTGAATATATAAAATATAGTATATATAGTACTATACATATATTAGTATTACTTTTATTGGAGCCTAAAGGCTAACATTCATTATTAGTTATGTTAGTATTATTGCATTTCCATAGTACTTACTCTTGATGGACCTGTTATGCTCCTCCTCCTCCTGCTGTTTCTGCAGGAGCTCTGTCTCCTCCTGCTGCTTGTGTTTCAGCATCTCCTGAAGAACCTGCAGCTCCTTCTGCTTCTGCAACCTCAACTCCTTCAGCTGCTCCAACAAACTGTTCTCCAACTCCTCCTTCTCACACCGCAAACACTCCAATCGGACCACAGGCCCCACTAGTGACACAGAACCACACACACACACACACACACACACACACACACACACACACACACACACACACACAGAGAAAGATAAACATGTATAAATGTATAAGAATTTGTGGATAAAATTATTATGAGACTATTTATAATCAAACGACTACACTACACAACCACTTCTTCCTTTTATATACATATTATACAGATATTTACATTTTATTTACCCGCGTGCGTCTCTCTTCTCCAAGGTAGCGGAGAGATATGAAGGGATAAAAGGGGAAAAGAATAAAATGCACGTCGGTTTTAAATTCGCAGGCTACCTGCGCTGAAGGCGTGGAAAACGAGCACGTGACGGAAAGGCTTCCATACCCGATGGGTCCAAATCACATGCCCAGCAAAGTAGCCTTAAACCTGGACACACAATGGAGACCATTTGACCCTTTAAAATCATACTACAACCAGACTTCCAGGCCCAAGAGGTCACACAGTCATGCCCAGCAAAGTAGCTCTGGGCCTGGGCACACTTCCCGCAGTTTGACCGTTTAAATAATACTACAACCAGACTTCCAGGCACAAGAGGTCACACAGTCATGCCCAGCAAGGATGCTTTAAACGTGGGCACACTTCAGACCGTTTCACTCTTTAAATCATTCAAAGCACCACATTTCAAGGCCCAAGAGGTCACAGAATCATGCCCATCAAAGTAGCTCTGCGCCTGGGCACACTTCACGCAGTTTGACCCTTTAAATAATACTACAACCAGAAACATACAGGTGCGCACATATACACAGATACACATTCTGTTTAATTTCTTCACATCTGCAGACTAGAGTAAGCTGAGGGTATAGTGTTAAACCAGGTACTACATAAACAGTATATAGTATATATACAGAGGATATAGTGTTAAACCAGGTACTACATACAGAGTATATAGTATACATACAGAGTATATAGTTTGACCAAAAGATCGTGCTGATCTTTGATCTCCTGGATCTTCATCTCCAGCGCCACTTTCAGACTCATAATGTCCTCCTCTATGGGCTGGTATAACACACACACGAATCATCACTACAGCCAGTACAATGGAAAGGTGGGAATGTGTACTGAATGTGTACTGACGTTATAAGTGAAAGGTGGAGGTACTGGTGGATGTGTACTGACACTATAAGGGATCTCTACCTGCAGTGACAGTCTGAGCTTCTCAAGTTCTTCCTCCAGAGATTTCTTCTCCTGTTCACAGGCCATTTTCATATCTGCCAGAGCAAGTATCATTACTACTGGATATAACATAGATTGTATATACTACATAATTACTACTGAATATATAAAATATAATATTTATAGTACTATACATATATTAGTATCACTTTTATTGGAGCCTAGTGGCTAGCATTCATTATTATGTTAGTATTATTGCATTTCCATAGTACTTACTCTTGATGGACCTGTTATGCTCCTCCTCCTCCTGCTGTTTCTGCAGGAGCTCTGTCTCCTCCTGCTGCTTGTGTTTCAGCATCTCCTGAAGAACCTGCAGCTCCTTCTGCTTCTGCAACCTCAACTCCTTCAGCTGCTCCAACAAACTGTTCTCCAACTCCTCCTTCTCACACCGCAAACACTCCAATCGGGCCACAGGCCCCACTAGTGACACAGAACCACACACACACACACACACACAAAGAGAGAGATAAACATGTATAAATGTATAAGAATTTGTGGATAAAATTATTATGAGATTATTTATAATCAAACGACTACACTATACAACCACTTCTTCCTTTTATTTAGATATTATACAGATATGTACAGATATTTACATTTTATTTACCCGCGTGCGTCTCTCTTCTCCAAGGTAGCGGAGAGATATGAAAGGATAAAAGGGGAAAAGAATAAAATGCACGTCGGTTTTAAATTCGCAGGCTACCTGCGCTGAAGGCGTGGAAAACGAGCACGTGACGGAAAGGCTTCCGTACCCGATGGGTCCAAATCACATGCCCAGCAAAGTAGCCTTAAACCTGGACACACGATGGAGACCATTTGACCCTTTAAAATCATACTACAACCAGACTTCCAGGCCCAAGAGGTCACACAGTCATGCCCAGCAAAGTAGCTCTGGGCCTGGGCACACTTCACGCAGTTTGACCGTTTAAATTAAACTAGAAACAGACTTCCTGGCCCAAGAGGTCACAGTCATACCCAGCAAAGTACGTTTAAACCTGGAAACAAATCAGATCCTTTCTGTCATTCAAAGGAATGGGCCTGCAACTCACAACCACATCCCCAGTGAAGCGCACCGTCACCCAGCCACACTACGCCACCTTGCCCGTCCTGGAACAACCACACCTCCAGGGCACCACATGCCAATCTCTCATGCCCAGCAAACTGCAACCTCACGCAGCCAGGCCACACACTGTCTCCCCTTGTACCGTCCAGGGACGAACTCCTCCACAAACCTGGTGTTCACGCACACACACGCAATTACAACGAATTGGTGGAGAACTTTGAAACAAACGTGCTGACTTTGAATACTCACATCTAGGCTGGGCCAGGTCCAAACGGCCTGCAGCTCGGTGCCCATCACCTCCATGACTGTCCCTAACGAACGCCACCTGCCACGCTTTCGGCCCGTCCCTGGCGGCATTAAAAAATCGTAGCGTGATAACGATGGTTCCGATCCGCGTGCCGCTCGAAGGCGATTACAGGGGAGATGCAACCCTCTCCAAAGAGCCATGAACATACTTTCTACTCCCAAGGACACAAGAGATATTAAGCCGCAATGACGTCCGACGCGCGCATTTTCTCCGCCGCGCACCACATATAAAAAATCGTAGCGTGAAAACAGTGGGTTCGATCCGCGTGCCGCTCGAAGGCGATTACAGGGGAGATGCATCCCTTTCCAAAGAGCCATGAACAGACTTCCTACTCCCAAGGAGACAAGAGATATTAAGCCGCAATGACGTCCGACGCGCGTCTTTTCTCCGCAGCTCACCACATTTAAAAAAATCGAAGCGTGAAAACCGTGGGTTCGATATAGTATACATACAGAGTATATAGTTTGACCAAAAGATCGTGCTGATCTTTGATCTCCTGGTTCTTCATCTCCAGCGCCACTTTCAGACTCAATGTCCTCCTCTATGGGCTGGTATAACACAGACACGAATCATCACTACAGCCAGTACAATGGAAAGGTGGGAATGTGTACTGAATGTGTACTGACGTTATAAGTGAAAGGTGGAGGTACTGGTGGATGTGTACTGACACTATAAGGGATCTCTACCTGCAGTGACAATTTGAGCTTCTCAAGTTCTTCCTCCAGAGATTTCTTCTCCTGTTCACAGGCCATTTTCATATCTGCCAGAGCAAGTATCATTACTGCTGGATATAACACAGATTGTATATACTACATAATTACTACTGAATATATAAAATATAATATATATAGTACTATACATATATTAGTGTCACTTTTATTGGAGCCTAAAGGCTAACATTCATTATTAGTTATGTTAGTATTATTGCATTTCCATAGTACTTACTCTTGATGGACCTGTTATGCTCCTCCTCCTCCTGCTGTTTCTGCAGGAGCTCTGTCTCCTCCTGCTGCTTGTGTTTCAGCATCTCCTGAAGAACCTGCAGCTCCTTCGGCTTCTGCAACCTCAACTCCTTCAGCTGCTCCAACAAACTGTTCTCCAACTCCTCCTTCTCACACCGCAAACACTCCAATCGGGCCACAGGCCCCACTAGTGACACAGAACCACACACACACACACACACACACACACACACACACAGAGAGAGAGATAAACATGTATAAATGTATAAGAATATGAGGATAAAATTATTATGAGATTATTTATAATCAAACGACTACACTATACAACCACTTCTTCCTTTTATTTACATATTATACAGATATTTACAGATATTTACATTTTATTTACCCGCGTGCGTCTCTCTTCTCCAAGGTAGCGGAGAGATATGAAAGGATAAAAGGGGAAAAGAATAAAATGCACGTCGGTTTTAAATTCGCAGGCTACCTGCGCTGAAGGCGTGGAAAACGAGCACGTGACGGAAAGGCTTCCGTACCCGATGGGTCCAAATCACATGCCCAGCAAAGTAGCCTTAAACCTGGACACACAATGGAGACCATTTGACCCTTTAAAATCATACTACAACCAGACTTCCAGGCCCAAGAGGTCACACAGTCATGCCCAGCAAAGTACCTCTGGGCCTGGGCACACTTCACGCAGTTTGACCGTTTAAATAAAACTAGAAACAGACTTCCTGGCCCAAGAGGTCACACAGTCATGCCCAGCAAGGTTGCTTTAAACGTGGGCACACTTCAGACCGTTTCACTCTTTAAATCATTCAAAGCACCACATTTCAAGGCCCAAGAGGTCACAGAATCATGCCCATCAAAGTAGCTCTGGGCCTGGGCACACTTCACGCAGTTTGACCCTTTAAATAATACTACAACCAGACACATACAGGTGCGCACATATACACAGATACACATTCTGTTTAAATTTCTTCACATCTGAAGACTAGAGTAAGCTGAGGGTATAGTGTTAAACCAGGTACTACATAAACAGTATATAGTATATATACAGAGGATATAGTGTTAAACCAGGTACTACATACAGAGTATATAGTATACATACAGAGTATATAGTTTGACCAAAAGATCGTGCTGATCTTTGATCTCCTGGTTCTTCATCTCCAGCGCCACTTTCAGACTCATAAAGTCCTCCTCTATGGGCTGGTATAACACACACACGAATCATCACTACAGCCAGTACAATGGAAAGGTGGGAATGTGTACTGAATGTGTACTGACGTTATAAGTGAGAGGTGGAGGTACTGGTGGATGTGTACTGACACTATAAGGGATCTCTACCTGCAGTGACAGTCTGAGCTTCTCAAGTTCTTCCTCCAGAGATTTCTTCTCCTGTTCACAGGCCATTTTCATATCTGCCAGAGCAAGTATCATTACTGCTGGACATCACACAGATTGTATATACTACGTAATTACTACTGAATATATAAAATATAATATATATAGTACTATACATATATTAGTATCACTTTTATTGGAGCCTAAAGGCTAACATTCATTATTAGTTATGTTAGTATTATTGCATTTCCATAGTACTTACTCTTGATGGACCTGTTATGCTCCTCCTCCTCCTGCTGTTTCTGCAGGAGCTCTGTCTCCTTTTGCTGCTTGTGTTTCAGCATCTCCTGAAGAACCTGCAGCTCCTTCTGCTTCTGCAACCTCACATCCTTCAGCTGCTCCAACAAACTGTTCTCCAACTCCTCCTTCTCACACCGCAAACACTCCAATCGGGCCACAGGCACAACTAGTGACACAGAACCACACACACACACAGACACACAAACACACACACAGAGAGAGAGATAAACATGTATAAATGTATAAGAATTTGTGGATAAAATTATTATGAGATTATTTATAATCAAACGACTACACTACACAACCACTTCTTCCTTTTATTTACATATTATACAGATATTTACAGATATTTACATTTTATTTACCCGCGTGCGTCTCTCTTCTCCAAGGTAGCGGAGAGATATGAAAGGATAAAAGGGGAAAAGAATAAAATGCACGTCGGTTTTAAATTCGCAGGCTACCTGCGCTGAAGGCGAATAAAACGAGCACTTGAGGGAAAGGCTTCCGTACCCGATGGGTCCAAATCACATGCCCAGCAAACTAGCCTTAAACCTGGACACACAATGGAGACAATTTGACCCTTTAAAATCATACTAAAACCAGACTTCCAGGCCCAAGAGGTCACACAGTCATGCCCAGCAAAGTAGCTCTGGGCCTGGGCACACTTCACGCAGTTTGACCGTTTAAATAAAACTAGAAACAGACTTCCTGGCCCAAGAGGTCACAGAGTCATGCCTGGGTCTGGGCACACTTCACGCAGTTTGACCCTTTAAATAAAACTACAACCAGACACATACAGGTGCGCACATATACACAGATACACATTCTGTTTAATTTCTTCACATCTGCAGACTAGAGTAAGCTGAGGGTATAGTGTTAAACCAGGTACTACATAAACAGTATATAATATATATACAGAGGATATAATGTTAAACCAGGTACTACATACAGAGTATATAGTTTGACCAAAAGATCGTGCTGATCTTTGATCTCCTGGTTCTTCATCTCCAGCACCACTTTCAGACTCATGTCCTCCTCTATGGGCTGGTATAACACACACACACACACACACACACACACACACACACACAAATTAGCAAGCCATATAGTGTAGAAATAGATAGATGTTATTCAGGGACCTCATTTATAAAACTTTGTGGATTCCAAAGTGAAAGTGTGTGTATTCTGCACAAATAACAGGAAATGGCATATACCCCCCAAAAACTTAGATTTCTAAAGCCTCGAGTATGAATTATTGGGAGATAGAGGCGACAATGCAGCGCTAAAGACAAAAAAGGTATTTTAACCACAGGTATGAGTGCCAGCACCAGCAACCGCAGGTGTGAGTGGCATTATATTTACATTTACCCTCCACATCCTTTGTGTCTGTGTATTCGTCCTCGATGCGTCCAGCACACCAGCTCCAGAAACGCCTCATTTTTCCTCTGTCCTCTTCAGTGTCTTTCCACAGACTGATCTGTAAAGGTGTTCATGGGATTCCCCTCACGTGTGACATCGGGCCACAGGACATATGGGGTTCTAAAGTTCCAAGAGCGTAGATGAGTTGTTTTTCTTTGAATTTCCTAATTTCATTGCTGCCATAGCAACAACTGGCAATGCAAACAGACGTGTCATTAATGCAGTGACTCTACCTCAACCTGGATTGATCAACCATGTACGGCTCACCGGAGACTGTGATACGTATAACATCCCAAAGTGTACTTAATTCTGAGCAAAATCTAACTAGCCTCATTACTGCTGAACTATGAGGGGCCATTTAGGGAGAAATCAGGGAAACACTACTTGTACATACATATGAAACATTTTCACATAAATAGCCTACTACTTACATTTGTGTATAATAATTTAAACTCGCATATACACGCACTTGCCCACTCAATCTCTGGTGCGTAAACAAAGAGTTGCACTATGCTTATGTTGGTATGGGGGTGTCTGTGTGTATATAACAATTTTCAGTGCGCCCGGAAGTCATTTCATTGTCATTTCAAGGCAGATATTTAACATGTGTACAGTGCGTATAATAGACAGAGGAAGACTGTTGAACTATTAATATTAGGACGGTTATTGACATCTGTGTAATGAGTAGTGCTTCTCTAAATGACAACTGTAACTGTTTTCCCATATAGAATTGTGTGCCTTATATTGTTTGGAGGAACTTTTTCTTCTCATTTAGAAATATGTGGACTAAGTGCTCAGATTGTCTTATTACTTATTATGCTCAGTCTCACCATTTTTGGCAGATTTCACCACGTTATTACGAACGTGGATACGTTATCTTATAATTATAAGCAGTGTGAGATGTGAAGCTAAGCGAAGCACATGTGCAGAATTTCTAACAATAGCCTGTTTTGTATAGCCTGGCTAACTGACCAATCAGTGAAATTAAATGTGGTTGCTGAGCCTGTTGCAGCTGGGTCAATTTAATTTGATTTCATTGTGTTTAATTTTAAACTCAGCTGCGTGCCATGAGACACAAGTTAATCTGAGCATTTTTTGTTCTAACGCCGACTTAACCTAGCCATGTTTTACAGATATCTTGAAATAATTGAGGTTCATCGCTAGAGGGTGCTGTTCATCTTTTTTTTTCTTTTCTTCTATTATTGATCAGGAAAAAACGATAAAATAGAGAATTTGTGGATAAAATTATTATGAGATTATTTATAATCAAACGACTACACTACACAACCACTTCTTCCTTTTATTTACATATTATACAGATATTTACATTTTATTTGCCCGCGTGCGTCTCTCTTCTCCAATGTAGCGGAGAGATATGAAAGGATAAAAGGGGAAAAGAATAAAATGCACGTCGGTTTTAAATTCGCAGGCTACCTGCGCTGAAGGCGTGTAAAACGAGCACGTGACGGAAAGGCTTCCGTACCCGATGGGTCCAAATCACATGCCCAGCAAAGTAGCCTTAAACCTGGACACACAATGGAGACCATTTGACCCTTTAAAATCATACTACAACCAGACTTCCAGGCCCAAGAGGTCACACAGTCATGCCCAGCAAAGTAGCTCTGGGCCTGGGCACACTTCACGCAGTTTGACCCTTTAAATAATACTACAACCAGACACATACAGGTGGGCACATATACACAGATACACATTCTGTTTAATTTCTTCACATCTGCAGACTAGAGTAAGCTGAGGGTATAGTGTTCAACCAGGTACTACATAAACAGTATATAGTATATATACAGAGGATATAGTGTTAAACCAGGTACTACATACAGAGTATATAGTATACATACAGAGTATATAGTTTGACCAAAAGATCGTGCTGATCTTTGATCTCCTGGTTCTTCATCTCCAGCGCCACTTTCAGACTCATAATGTCCTCCTCTATGGGCTGGTATAACCCACACACACGAATCATCACTACAGCCAGTACAATGGAAAGGTGGGAATGTGTACTGAATGTGTACTGACTTTATAAGTGAAAGGTGGAGGTACTGGTGGATGTGTACTGACACTATAAGGGATCTCTACCTGCAGTGACAGTCTGAGCTTCTCAAGTTCTTCCTCCAGAGATTTCTTCTCCTGTTCACAGGCCATTTTCATATCTGCCAGAGCAAGTATCATTACTCCTGGATATAACACAGATTGTATATACTACATAATTACTACTGAATATATAAAATATAATATATATAGTACTATACATATATTAGTATCACTTTTATTGTAGCCTAAAGGCTAACATTCATTATTAGTTATGTTAGTATTATTGCATTTCCATAGTACTTACTCTTGATGGACCTGTTATGCTCCTCCTCCTCCTGCTGTTTCTGCAGGAGCTCTGTGTCTCCTCCTGCTGCTTGTGTTTCAGCATCTCCTGAAGAACCTGCAGCTCCTTCTGCTTCTGCAACCTCAACTCCTTCAGTTGCTCCAACAAACTGTTCTCCAACTCCTCCTTCTCACTCCGAAAACACTCCAATCGGGCCACAGGCCCCACTAGTGACACAGAACCCCACACACACACACACAGAGATAAACATGTATAAATGTATAAGAATTTGTGGATAAAATTATTATGAGATTATTTATAATCAAACGACTACACTACACAACCACTTCTTCCTTTTATTTACATATTATACAGATATTTACAGATATTTACCCGTGTGCGTCTCTCTTCTCCAAGGTAGCGGAGAGATATGAAAGGATAAAAGGGGAAAAGAATAAAATGCACGTCGGTTTTAAATTCGCAGGCTACCTGCGCTGAAGGCATGGAAAACGAGCACGTAACGGACAGGCTTCCGTACCCGATGGGTCCAAATCACATGCCCAGCAAAGTAGCCTTAAACCTGGACACACAATGGAGACCATTTGACCCTTTAAAATCATACTACAACCAGACTTCCAGGCCCAAGAGGTCACACAGTCATGCCCAGCAAAGTAGCTCTGGGCCTGGGCACACTTCACGCAGTTTGACCCTTTAACCAAAACTAGAAACAGACCTGCAAGCCCAGGAGCTCACAGAATCATACCCAGTAAAGTAGCTAGCTAGCTTTCAGCTCAGTAACCGTAGCTAGCTAGCTAGCTATCAGCTCAGTAAACCATACAATCAAATGTCCACCAAGCATTTAAACCGCAAGCATTTAAACCACTAGATACCGCTAGTTACCGGCTGCACGGTTAACAGGGCAAAGCCATTACCAAGCTACCTAGCTAGCTAGCTAGCTACCGGAAGCACTTTTAACAGTGCAAAGTCAGTAGCTAGCTAGTAGTAGCTACTGTAGCTAGCTAGCTACCGGAAGCACTTTTCACAGTGCAAAGTCAGTAGCTAGCTAGTAGTAGCTACTGTAGCTAGCTAGCTACCGGAAGCACTTTTAACAGTGCAAAGTCAGTAGCTAGCTAGTAGTAGCTACTGTAGCTAGCTAGCTACTGACTTTGCACTGTTAACCTTGCAGCCGGTAGCTCGCTAGCTAGCTAGCAGCTCAGTAACCGTACAAATTCGCCTGCTGCTGAAAACTGTCAAGTTGTATTTATAGCTTTCGTTTTAGTTCTCTCAGCTTACTTATTTGGTTTTTTTGTGTGTGTGTTTTTTTCAGGGAAGTTTAATAATTTCTTAGAAATCTTGGAACATTTTGCCAGTTGGCATCTAGGAAAGCCTTTCTGCCCACAGACAATAAACACAAGCCAGAATTCCTCAAACAGGAAAGAATCTACTAATTTAGTAACATTTCAGGCACATGAGTGGAGGAACTAGCAAATTCTAAATGATGAAATCGAAGCTGATAAAAATCCATGAAAATATAAACTGGTCATGAAAAAATGCTTGTGAATTGAAAATGTAAGTGATAGGATTAAAACAGTCTTGATTTGATATATTTTTAAAAATCAAATATCAAGTTTGATCATTCATGACCAAGGGAGTTTCTATGAGGGTGTAAACAACAAATGCATGTGAACTAAATACTACAGTGGTATATAATTAAATAATTGGAATAACTTTGTGTCACGTCATTTAACGTTTAACTCAAGCCGTTTGTGTTACCGGACTCTTTTATCACTTAACATTAGTAACTGTTTTAGTTGCCTTGTTTATCCAATAACATTCATTAATTAATCAATCCATGGTTTAACCCAAGCAATTTTCGTTACTTCCGCCTCTCGAGGCAAAAATGTCAATCAGAACGTTGCGCCCGCAAACTTCAAATAAACGATAAATAAGGCAAGTAATAAAAATGGATAAAGTTGAAAGATAAGTTGATTAAACTTGAGTCAAATAAAACTACTTATCAGTCAAAACGTCAATTCATATGCATTTTATTGACTCAAAATTTAATTTACGTGCATTTTAATCAGCCATATTTTTGGTGTATAGACCTGAGTTTTGTCGTTGAAGAGAATAAAAGAATCCGTCGTGTAAACTTACGCCATCTGCAGGCTGAGATGGTGTTGGGTTGACCCGGATGTGACGTTTGCCAAGCTGATGACATATCACGATATTAATTGTGAGATTTCCTTACCATCTTTGCTCTTCGCAGAAGGGCACAGTGCGGTTTACAGGGCACAGTTTGACCCTTTAAATAATACTACAACCAGACTTCCAGGCACAAGAGGTCACACAGTCATGCCCAGCAAGGTTGCTTTAAACGTGGGCACACTTCAGACCGTTTCACTCTTTAAATCGTTCAAAGCACCAGATTTCAAGGCCCAAGAGGTCACAGAATCATGCCCAGCAAAGTAGCTCTGGGCCTGGGCACACTTCATGCAGTTTGACCCTTTAAATAATACTACAACCAGACTTCCAGGCACAAGAGGTCACACAGTCATGCCCAGCAAAGTAGCTCTGGGCCTGGGCACACTTCATGCAGTTTGACCCTTTAAATAATACTACAACCAGACTTCCAGGCACAAGAGGTCACACAGTCATGCACAGCAAAGTAGTGCTGGGCCAGGGCACACTTCATGTACTTTGTGCCTTTAAATAATACTACAACCAGACTTCCAAGCCGAAGAGGTCACAGAGTCATGCCCAGCAAAGTCGCTATGGGCCTGGGCAGACCATGCAATTTGACCCTTTAACCAAAACTAGAAACAGAACTCAAAGCCCAGGAGGTCACAGAATCATGCCCATCAAAGTAGCTCTGGGCCTGTGTACACTTCAGGCCATTTCACCTTTTATATAATGGAAACACCAGACCTCCAGGCCCAAGAGGTCACACAGTCATGCCCAGAAAAGTAACTCTGGGCCTATACACACTTCACGCAGTTTGACCGTTTAAATAAAACTAGAAACAGACTTCCTGGCCCAAGAGGTCACACAGTCATGCCCAGCAAAGTAGCCTTAAACCTGGACACACAATGGAGACCATTTGACCCTTTAAAATCATACTACAACCAGACTTCCAGGCCCAAGAGGTCACACAGTCATGCCCAGCAAAGTAGCTCTGGGCCTGGGCACACTTCACGCAGTTTGACCGTTTAAATAAAACTAGAAACAGACTTCCTGGCCCAAGAGGTCACACAGTCATGCCCATCAAAGTAGCTCTGGGCCTGGGCACACTTCACGCAGTTTGACCCTTTAAATAATACTACAACCAGACACATACAGGTGCGCACATATACACAGATACACATTCTGTTTAATTTCTTCACATCTGCAGACTAGAGTAAGCTGAGGGTATAGTGTTAAACCAGGTACTACATAAACAGAGTATATAGTATACATACAGAGTATATAGTTTGACCAAAAGATCGTGCTGATCTTTGATCTCCTGGTTCTTCATCTCCAGCGCCACTTTCAGACTCATAAAGTCCTCCTCTATGGGCTGGTATAACACACACACGAATCATCACTACAGCCAGTACAATGGAAAGGTGGGAATGTGTACTGAATGTGTACTGACGTTATAAGTGAGAGGTGGAGGTACTGGTGGATGTGTACTGACACTATAAGGGATCTCTACCTGCAGTGACAGTCTGAGCTTCTCAAGTTCTTCCTCCAGAGATTTCTTCTCCTGTTCACAGGCCATTTTCATATCTGCCAGAGCAAGTATCATTACTGCTGGATATAACACAGATTGTATATACTACATAATTACTACTGAATATATAAAATATAATATATATAGTACTATACATATATTAGTATCACTTTTATTGGAGCCTAAAGGCTAACATTCATTATTAGTTATGTTAGTATTATTGCATTTCCATAGTACTTACTCTTGATGGACCTGTTATGCTCCTCCTCCTCCTGCTGTTTCTGCAGGAGCTCTGTCTCCTCCTGCTGCTTGTGTTTCAGCATCTCCTGAAGAACCTGCAGCTCCTTCTGCTTCTGCAACCTCAACTCCTTCAGCTGCTCCAACAAACTGTTCTCCAACTCCTCATTCCTCATTCTCACACCGCAAACACTCCAATCGGGCCACAGGCCCCACTAGTGACACAGAACCACACACACACACACACACACACACACACACACACACACACACACACACACACACACAAACACACATACACACACACACACACAAAGAGAGAGATAAACATGTATAAATGTATAAGAATTTGTGGATAAAATTATTATGAGATTATTTATAATCAAACGACTACACTACACAACCACATCTTCCTTTTATTTACAAATTATACAGATATTTAGAGATATTTACATTTTATTTACCCGCGTGCGTCTCTCTTCTCCAAGGTAGCGGAGAGATATGAAAGGATAAAAGGGGAAAAGAATAAAATGCACGTCGGTTTTAAATTCGCAGGCTACCTGCGCTGAAGGCGTGGAAAACGAGCACGTGACGGAAAGGCTTCCGTACCCGAAGGGTCCAAATCACATGCCCAGCAAAGTAGCCTTAAACCTGGACACACAATGGAGACCATTTGACCCTTTAAATAATACTACAACCAGACACATACAGGTGCGCACATATACACAGATACACATTCTGTTTAAATTTCTTCACATCTGCAGACTAGAGTAAGCTGAGGGTATAGTGTTAAACCAGGTACTACATAAACAGTATATAGTATATATACAGAGGATATAGTGTTAAACCAGGTACTACATACAGAGTATATAGTATATATACAGAGTATATAGTTTGACCAAAAGATCGTGCTGATCTTTGATCTCCTGGTTCTTCATCTCCAGCGCCACTTTCAGACTCATAAAGTCCTCCTCTATGGGCTGGTATAACACACACACGAATCATCAATACAGCCAGTACAATGGAAAGGTGGGAATGTGTACTGAATGTGTACTGACGTTATAAGTGAAAGGTGGAGGTACTGGTGGATGTGTACTGACACTATAAGGGATCTCTACCTGCAGTGACAGTCTGAGCTTCTCAAGTTCTTCCTCCAGAGATTTCTTCTCCTGTTCACAGGCCATTTTCATATCTGCCAGAGCAAGTATCATTACTGCTGGATATAACACAGATTGTATATACTACATAATTACTACTGAATATATAAAATATAATATATATAGTACTATACATTTATTAGTATCACTTTTATTGGAGCCTAAAGGCTAACATTCATTATTAGTTATGTTAGTATTATTGCATTTCCATAGTACTTACTCTTGATGGACCTGTTATGCTCCTCCTCCTCCTGCTGTTTCTGCAGGAGCTCTGTCTCCTCCTGCTGCTTGTGTTTCAGCATCTCCTGAAGAACCTGCAGCTCCTTCTGCTTCTGCAACCTCAACTCCTTCAGCTGCTCCAACAAACTGTTCTCAAACTCCTCCTTCTCACACCGCAAACACTCCAATCGGGCCACAGGCCCCACTAGTGACACAGAACCACACACACACACAGACACAGACAAACACACACACACACACACACACACACACACACACACACACACACACACACACACAGAGAGAGATAAACATGTATAAATGTATAATAATTTGTGGATAAAATTATTATGAGATTATTTATAATCAAACGACTACACTACACAACCACTTCTTCCTTTTATTTACATATTATACAGATATTTACAGATATTTACATTTTATTTACCCGCGTGCGTCTCTCTTCTCCAAGGTAGCGGAGAGATATGAAAGGATAAAAGGGGAAAAGAATAAAATGCACGTCGGTTTTAAATTCGCAGGCTACCTGCGCTGAAGGCGTGGAAAACGAGCACGTGACGGAAAGGCTTCCGTACCCGATGGGTCCAAATCACATGCCCAGCAAAGTAGCCTTAAACCTGGACACACAATGGAGACCATTTGACCCTTTAAAATCATACTACAAGCAGACTTCCAGGCCCAAGAGGTCACACAGTCATGCCCAGCAAAGTACCTCTGGGCCTGGGCACACTTCACGCAGTTTGACCGTTTAAATAAAACTAGAAACAGACTTCCTGGCCCAAGAGGTCACACAGTCATGCCCAGCAAGGTTGCTTTAAACGTGGGCACGTTATAAGTGAGAGGTGGAGGTACTGGTGGATGTGTACTGACACTATAAGGGATCTCTACCTGCAGTGACAGTCTGAGCTTCTCAAGTTCTTCCTCCAGAGATTTCTTCTCCTGTTCACAGGCCATTTTCATATCTGCCAGAGCAAGTATCATTACTGCTGGATATAACACAGATTGTATATACTACATAATTACTACTGAATATATAAAATATAATATATATAGTACTATACATATATTAGTATCACTTTTATTGGAGCCTAAAGGCTAACATTCATTATTAGTTATGTTAGTATTATTGCATTTCCATAGTACTTACTCTTGATGGACCTGTTATGCTCCTCCTCCTCCTGCTGTTTCTGCAGGAGCTCTGTCTCCTCCTGCTGCTTGTGATTCAGCATCTCCTGAAGAACCTGCAGCTCCTTCTGCTTCTGCAACCTCAACTCCTTCGGCTGCTCCAACAAACTGTTCTCCAACTCCTCCTTCTCACACCGCAAACACTCCAATCGGACCACAGGCCCCACTAGTGACACAGAACCACACACACACACAGACACACACACACACACACACACACACACAGAGAGATAAACATGTATAAATGTATAAGAATTTGTGGATAAAATTATTATGAGATTATTTATAATCAAACGACTACACTACACAACAACATCTTCCTTTTATTTACATATTATACAGATATTTAGAGATATTTACATTTTATTTACCCGCGTGCGTCTCTCTTCTCCAAGGTAGCGGAGAGATATGAAAGGATAAAAGGGGAAAAGAATAAAATGCACGTCGGTTTTAAATTCGCAGGCTACCTACGCTGAAGGCGTGGAAAACGAGCACGTGACGGAAAGGCTTCCGTACCCGATGGGTCCAAATCACATGCCCAGCAAAGTAGCCTTAAACCTGGACACACAATGGAGACCATTTGACCCTTTAAAATCATACTACAACCAGACTTCCAGGCCCAAGAGGTCACACAGTCATGCCCAGCAAAGTAGCTCTGGGCATGGGCACACTTCACGCAGTTTGAACATTTAAATAAAAGTAGAAACAGACTTCCTGGCCCAAGAGGTCACACAGTCATGCCCAGCAAGGATGCTTTAAACGTGGGCACACTTCAGACCGTTTCACTCTTTAAATCATTCAAAGCACCACATTTCAAGGCCCAAGAGGTCACAGAATCATGCCCATCAAAGTAGCTCTGGGCCTGGGCACACTTCATGCAGTTTGACCCTTTAAATAATACTACAACCAGACACATACAGGTGCGCACATATACACAGATGCACATTCTGTTTAATTTCTTCACATCTGCAGACTAGAGTAAGCTGAGGGTATAGTGTTAAACCAGGTACTACATAAACAGTATATAATATATAAACAGAGGATATAATGTTAAACCAGGTACTACATACAGAGTATATAGTTTGACCAAAAGATCGTGGTGATCTTTGATCTCCTGGTTCTTCATCTCCAGCGCCACTTTCAGACTCATAATGTCCTCCTCTATGGGCTGGTATAACACACACACGAATCATCACTACAGCCAGTACAATGGAAAGGTGGGAATGTGTACTGAATGTGTACTGACGTTATAAGTGAAAGGTGGAGCTACTGGTGGATGTGTACTGACACTATAAGGGATCTCTACCTGCAGTGACAGTCTGAGCTTCTCAAGTTCTTCCTCCAGAGATTTCTTCTCCTGTTCACAGGCCATTTTCATATCTGCCAGAGCAAGTATCATTACTGCTGGATATAACACAGATTGTATATACTACATAATTACTACTGAATATATAAAATATAATATATATAGTACTATACATATATTAGTATCACTTTTATTGGAGCCTAAAGGCTAACATTCATTATTAGTTATGTTAGTATTATTGCATTTCCATAGTACTTACCCTTGAGGGACCTGTTATGCTCCTCCTCCTCCTGCTGTTTCTGCAGGAGCTCTGTCTCCTCCTGCTGCTTGTGTTTCAGCATCTCCTGAAGAACCTGCAGCTCCTTCTGCTTCTGCAACCTCAACTCCTTCAGCTGCTCCAACAAACTGTTCTCCAACTCCTCCTTCTCACACCGCAAACACTCCAATCGGGCCACAGGCCCCACTAGTGACACAGAACCACACACACACACACACACAGACACACACACACACACACACACACGCACACAAAGAGAGAGATAAACATGTATAAATGTATAAGAATTTGTGGATAAAATTATTATGAGATTATTTATAATGAAACGACTACACTACACAACCACTTCTTCCTTTTATTTACATATTATACAGATATT
The DNA here is from genome assembly GCF_041902795.1 of Electrophorus electricus. Classification (NCBI taxonomy): domain Eukaryota; kingdom Metazoa; phylum Chordata; class Actinopteri; order Gymnotiformes; family Gymnotidae; genus Electrophorus; species Electrophorus electricus. The sequence goes on along the minus strand of NC_137505.1, from coordinate 30,489,458 downwards.
TACAGATATTTACATTTTATTTACCCGCGTGCGTCTCTCTTCTCCAAGATAGCGGAGAGATATGAAAGGATAAAAGGGGAAAAGAATAAAATGCACGTCGGTTTTAAATTCGCAGGCTACCTGCGCTGAAGGCGTGGAAAACGAGCACGTGACGGAAAGGCTTCCGTACCCGATGGGTCCAAATCACATGCCCAGCAAAGTAGCCTTAAACCTGGACACACAATGGAGACCATTTGACCCTTTAAATAATACTACAACCAGACACATACAGGTGCGCACATATACACAGATACACATTCTGTTTAAATTTCTTCACATCTGCAGACTAGAGTAAGCTGAGGGTATAGTGTTAAACCAGGAACTACATAAACAGTATATAGTATATATACAGAGGATATAATGTTAAACCAGGTACTACATACAGAGTATATAGTATACATACAGAGTATATAGTTTGACCAAAAGATCGTGCTGATCTTTGATCTCCTGGTTCTTCATCTCCAGCGCCACTTTCAGACTCATAATGTCCTCCTCTATGGGCTGGTATAACACACACACGAATCATATCTACAGCCAGTACAATGGAAAGGTGGGAATGTGGACTGAATGTGTACTGATGTTATAAGTGAAAGGTGGAGGTACTGGTGGATGTGTACTGACACTATAAGGGATCTCTACCTGCAGTGACAGTCTGAGCTTCTCAAGTTCTTCCTCCAGAGATTTCTTCTCCTGTTCACAGGCCATTTTCATATCTGCCAGAGCAAGTATCATTACTGCTGGATATAACACAGATTGTATATACTACATAATTACTACTGAATATATAAAATATAATATATATAGTACTATACATATATTAGTATCACTTTTATTGGAGCCTAAAGGCTAACATTCATTATTAGTTATGTTAGTATTATTGCATTTCCATAGTACTTACTCTTGATGGACCTGTTATGCTCCTCCTCCTCCTGCTGTTTCTGCAGGAGCTCTGTCTCCTCCTGCTGCTTGTGTTTCAGCATCTCCTGAAGAACCTGCAGCTCCTTCTGCTTCTGCAACCTCAACTCCTTCAGCTGCTCCAACAAACTGTTATCCAACTCCTCCTTCTCACACCGCAAACACTCCAATCGGGCCACAGGCCCCACTAGTGACACAGAACCACACACACACACACACACAGAGAGAGATAAACATGTATAAATGTATAAGAATTTGTGGATAAAATTATTATGAGATTATTTATAATCAAACGACTACACTACACAACCACATCTTCCTTTTATTTACATATTATACAGATATTTAGAGATATTTACATTTTATTTACCCGCGTGCGTCTCTCTTCTCCAAGGTAGCGGAGAGATATGAAAGGATAAAAGGGGAAAAGAATAAAATGCACGTCCGTTTTAAATTCGCAGGCTACCTGCGCTGAAGGCGTGGAAAACGAGCACGTGACGGAAAGGCTTCCGTACCCGATGGGTCCAAATCACATGCCCAGCAAAGTAGCCTTAAACCTGGACACACAATGGAGACCATTTGACCCTTTAAAATCATACTACAAGCAGACACATACAGGTGCGCACATATACACAGATACACATTCTGTTTAAATTTCTTCACATCTGCAGACTAGAGTAAGCTGAGGGTATAGTGTTAAACCAGGTACTACATAAACAGTATATAGTATATATACAGAGGATATAGTGTTAAACCAGGTACTACATACAGAGTATATAGTATATATACAGAGTATATAGTTTGACCAAAAGATCGTGCTGATCTTTGATCTCCTGGTTCTTCATCTCCAGCGCCACTTTCAGACTCATAAAGTCCTCCTCTATGGGCTGGTATAACACACACACGAATCATCAATACAGCCAGTACAATGGAAAGGTGGGAATGTGTACTGAATGTGTACTGACGTTATAAGTGAAAGGTGGAGGTACTGGTGGATGTGTACTGACACTATAAGGGATCTCTACCTGCAGTGACAGTCTGAGCTTCTCAAGTTCTTCCTCCAGAGATTTCTTCTCCTGTTCACAGGCCATTTTCATATCTGCCAGAGCAAGTATCATTACTGCTGGATATAACACAGATTGTATATACTACATAATTACTACTGAATATATAAAATATAATATATATAGTACTATACATTTATTAGTATCACTTTTATTGGAGCCTAAAGGCTAACATTCATTATTAGTTATGTTAGTATTATTGCATTTCCATAGTACTTACTCTTGATGGACCTGTTATGCTCCTCCTCCTCCTGCTGTTTCTGCAGGAGCTCTGTCTCCTCCTGCTGCTTGTGATTCAGCATCTCCTGAAGAACCTGCAGCTCCTTCTGCTTCTGCAACCTCAACTCCTTCGGCTGCTCCAACAAACTGTTCTCCAACTCCTCCTTCTCACACCGCAAACACTCCAATCGGACCACAGGCCCCACTAGTGACACAGAACCACACACACACACAGACACACACACACACACACACACACACACAGAGAGAGATAAACATGTATAAATGTATAAGAATTTGTGGATAAAATTATTATGAGATTATTTATAATCAAACGACTACACTACACAACAACATCTTCCTTTTATTTACATATTATACAGATATTTAGAGATATTTACATTTTATTTACCCGCGTGCGTCTCTCTTCTCCAAGGTAGCGGAGAGATATGAAAGGATAAAAGGGGAAAAGAATAAAATGCACGTCGGTTTTAAATTCGCAGGCTACCTACGCTGAAGGCGTGGAAAACGAGCACGTGACGGAAAGGCTTCCGTACCCGATGGGTCCAAATCACATGCCCAGCAAAGTAGCCTTAAACCTGGACACACAATGGAGACCATTTGACCCTTTAAAATCATACTACAACCAGACTTCCAGGCCCAAGAGGTCACACAGTCATGCCCAGCAAAGTAGCTCTGGGCATGGGCACACTTCACGCAGTTTGAACATTTAAATAAAAGTAGAAACAGACTTCCTGGCCCAAGAGGTCACACAGTCATGCCCAGCAAGGATGCTTTAAACGTGGGCACACTTCAGACCGTTTCACTCTTTAAATCATTCAAAGCACCACATTTCAAGGCCCAAGAGGTCACAGAATCATGCCCATCAAAGTAGCTCTGGGCCTGGGCACACTTCATGCAGTTTGACCCTTTAAATAATACTACAACCAGACACATACAGGTGCGCACATATACACAGATGCACATTCTGTTTAATTTCTTCACATCTGCAGACTAGAGTAAGCTGAGGGTATAGTGTTAAACCAGGTACTACATAAACAGTATATAATATATAAACAGAGGATATAATGTTAAACCAGGTACTACATACAGAGTATATAGTTTGACCAAAAGATCGTGGTGATCTTTGATCTCCTGGTTCTTCATCTCCAGCGCCACTTTCAGACTCATAATGTCCTCCTCTATGGGCTGGTATAACACACACACGAATCATCACTACAGCCAGTACAATGGAAAGGTGGGAATGTGTACTGAATGTGTACTGACGTTATAAGTGAAAGGTGGAGCTACTGGTGGATGTGTACTGACACTATAAGGGATCTCTACCTGCAGTGACAGTCTGAGCTTCTCAAGTTCTTCCTCCAGAGATTTCTTCTCCTGTTCACAGGCCATTTTCATATCTGCCAGAGCAAGTATCATTACTGCTGGATATAACACAGATTGTATATACTACATAATTACTACTGAATATATAAAATATAATATATATAGTACTATACATATATTAGTATCACTTTTATTGGAGCCTAAAGGCTAACATTCATTATTAGTTATGTTAGTATTATTGCATTTCCATAGTACTTACCCTTGAGGGACCTGTTATGCTCCTCCTCCTCCTGCTGTTTCTGCAGGAGCTCTGTCTCCTCCTGCTGCTTGTGTTTCAGCATCTCCTGAAGAACCTGCAGCTCCTTCTGCTTCTGCAACCTCAACTCCTTCAGCTGCTCCAACAAACTGTTCTCCAACTCCTCCTTCTCACACCGCAAACACTCCAATCGGGCCACAGGCCCCACTAGTGACACAGAACCACACACACACACACACACAGAGAGAGATAAACATGTATAAATGTATAAGAATTTGTGGATAAAATTATTATGAGATTATTTATAATCAAACGACTACACTACACAACCACATCTTCCTTTTATTTACATATTATACAGATATTTAGAGATATTTACATTTTATTTACCCGCGTGCGTCTCTCTTCTCCAAGGTAGCGGAGAGATATGAAAGGATAAAAGGGGAAAAGAATAAAATGCACGTCCGTTTTAAATTCGCAGGCTACCTGCGCTGAAGGCGTGGAAAACGAGCACGTGACGGAAAGGCTTCCGTACCCGATGGGTCCAAATCACATGCCCAGCAAAGTAGCCTTAAACCTGGACACACAATGGAGACCATTTGACCCTTTAAAATCATACTACAACCAGACTTCCAGGCCCAAGAGGTCACACAGTCATGCCCAGCAAAGTAGCTCTGGGCCTGGGCACACTTCACGCAGTTTGACAGTTTAAATAAAACTAGAAACAGACTTCCTGGCCCAAGAGGTCACACAGTCATGCCCAGCAAGGTTACTTTAAACGTGAGCACACTTCAGACCGTTTCACTCTTTAAATCGTTCAAAGCACCACATTTCAAGGCCCAAGAGGTCACACAGTCATGCCCAGCAAAGTAGCTCTGGGCCTGGGCACACTTCATGCAATTTGACCCTTTAAATAATACTACAACCAGACTTCCAGGCACAAGAGGTCACACAGTCATGCCCAGCAAGGTTACTTTAAACGTGGGCACACTTCAGACCGTTTCACTCTTTAAATCATTCAAAGCACCACATTTCAAGGCCCAAGAGGTCACAGAATCATGCCCATCAAAGTAGCTCTGGGCCTGGGCACACTTCACGCAGTTTGACCGTTTAAATAAAACTAGAAACAGACTTCCTGGCCAAAGAGGTCACAGTCATACCCAGCAAAGTACGTTTAAACCTGGAAACAAATCAGATCCTTTCTGTCATTCAAAGGAATGGGCCTGCAACTCACAACCACATCCCCAGTGAAGCGCACCGTCACCCAGCCACACTACCCCACCTTGCCCGTCCTGGAACAACCACACCTCCAGGGCACCACATGCCAATCTCTCATGCCCAGCAAACTGCAACCTCACGCAGCCAGGCCACACACTGTCTCCCCTTGTACCGTCCAGGGACGAACTCCTAAACAAACCTGGTGTTCACGCGCACACACGCAATTACAACGAATTGGTGGAGAACTTTGAAACAAACGTGCTGACTTTGAATACTCACATCTAGGCTGGGCCAGGTCCAAATGGCCTGCAGCTCGGTGCGCATTAACTGCTTGACTGTCCGTCACCAACACCACCTGCCAAGCGTTCGTTCCGTCCCTGGCGGATTTTAAAAAATCGTAGCGTGAGAACGATGGTTCCGATCCGCGTGCCGCTTAAAGGCGATTACAGGGGAGATGCAGCCCTTTCCAAAGAGCCATGAAAAGACTTTCTACTCCCAATGAGACAAGAGACATTAAGCCGAAATGACGTCCGACGCGCGCATTTTCTCCGGGGCGCACCACATTTAAAAAAATCACAGCGTGAAAACCGTGGGTTCGATCCGCGTGCCGCTCGAAGGCGATTACAGGGGAGATGCAGCCATTTCCAAAGAGCCATGAACAGACTTTCTACACCCAATGAGACAAGAGATATCAAGCCGCAAATACGTCCGGCGCGCGTCTATTCTCCGCCGCGCACCACATTTAAAAAAATCATAGCGTGAAAACCGTGGGTTCGATCCGCGTGCCGCTCGAAGGCGATTACAGCGGAGATGCAGCCCTTTCCTAAGAGCCATGAAAAGACTTTCTACTCCCAAGGAGACAAGAGATATTAAGCCGCAAATACGTCCGGTGCGCGTCTTTTCTCCGCCGCGCAACACATTTAAAAAAAATCGTAGCGTGAAAACCGTGGGTTCGATCCGCGTGCCGCTCGAAGGCGATTACAGGGGAGATGCAGCCCTTTCCAAAGAGCCATGAACAAACTTTCTACTCCCAATGAGACAAGAGATATCAAGCCGCAAATACGTCCGGCGCGCGTCTATTCTCCGCCGCGCAACACATTTAAAAAAAAATCGTAGCGTGAAAACCGTGGGTTCGATCCGCGTGCCGCTTAAAGGCGATTACAGGGGAGATGCAGCCCTTTCCAAAGAGCCATGAAAAGACTTTCTACTCCCAAGGAGACAAGAGATATTAAGCCGAAATGACGTCCGACGCGCGCATTTCCTCCGCCGCGCACCACATTTAAAAAAATCATAGCGTGAAAACCGTGGGTTCGATCCGCGTGCCGCTCGAAGGCGATTACAGGGGAGATGGAGCCCTTTCCAAAGAGGCATGAACAGACTTCCTACTCCCAAGGAGCCCAAAGATATTAAGCCGCAAATACGTCCTACGCGCGTCTTTTCTACGCCGCGCACCACATTTAAAAAATCGTAGCGTAAGAACGGTGGGTCCGATCTGCGTGCCGCTTAAAGGCGATTACAGGGGAGATGCAAACCTTTCCAAAGAGCCATGAAAAGACTTTCTACTCCCAAGGAGACAAGAGATATTAAGCCGCAATGACGTCCGACGCGCGCATTTTCTCCGACGCGCAACACATTTAAAAAAATCATAGCGTGAAAACCGTGGGTTCGATCCGCGTGCCGCTCGAAGGCGATTACAGGGGAGATGCAGCCCTTTCCAAAGAGCCATGAACAGACTTTCTACACCCAATGAGACAAGAGATATCAAGCCGCAAATACGTCCGGCGCGCGTCTATTCTCCGCCGCGCAACACATTTAAAAAAAATCGTAACGTGAAAACCGTGGGTTCGATCCGCGTGCCGCTTAAAGGCGATTACAGGGGAGATGCAGCCCTTTCCAAAGAGCCATGAAAAGACTTTCTACTCCCAAGGAGACAAGAGATATTAAGCCGAAATGACGTCCTACGCGCGTCTTTTCTACGCCGCGCACCACATTTAAAAAATCGTATCGGAAGAACGGTGGGTCCAATCCGCGTGCCGCTTAAAGGCGATTACAAGGGAGATGCAAACCTTTCCAAAGAGCCATGAACAGACTTTCTACACCCAATGAGACAAGAGATATTAAGCCGCAAATACGTCCGGCGCGCGTCTTTTCTCCGCCGCGCAACACATTTAAAAAAAATCGTAGCGTGAAAAACGTGGGTTCGATCCGCGTGCCGCTCGAAGGCGATTACAGGGGAGATACAGCCCTTTCCAAAGAGCCATGAACAGACTTTCTACTCCCAAGGAGACAAGAGATATTAAGCCGCAATGACGTCCTACGCGCGTCTTTTCTACGCCGCGCACCACATTTAAAAAATCGTATCGGAAGAACGGTGGGTCCAATCCGCGTGCCGCTTAAAGGCGATTACAAGGGAGATGCAAACCTTTCCAAAGAGCCATGAAAAGACTTTCTACTCCCAAGGAGACAATAGATATTAAGCCGAAATGACGTCCGACGCGCGCATTTTCTCCGCCGCGCACCACATTTAAAAAAATCATAGCGTGAAAACCGTGGGTTCGATCCGCGTGCCGCTCGAAGGCGATTACAGCGGAGATGCAGCCCTTTCCAAAGAGCCATGAAAAGACTTTCTACTCCCAAGGAGACAAGAGATATTAAGCCGAAATGACGTCCGACGCGCGCATTTCCTCCGCCGCGCACCACATTTAAAAAAATCATAGCGTGAAAACCGTGGGTTCGATCCGCGTGCCGCTCGAAGGCGATTACAGGGGAGATGCAGCCCTTTCAAAAGAGCCATGAACAAACTTTCTACACCCAATGAGACAAGAGATATTAAGCCGCAAATACGTCCGGCGCGCGTCTTTTCTCCGCCGCGCAACACATTTAAAAAAAATCGTAGCGTGAAAAACGTGGGTTCGATCCGCGTGCCGCTCGAAGGCGATTACAGGGGAGATGCATCCCTTTCAAAAGAGCCATGAACAGACTTTCTACTCCCAAGGAGACCAGAAATATTAACATATAAAGCGTTACGCTCCAGTCGGATGAACGAGAAACGCTTGTACAATTGCAACGAATTGGAGGAGAAAGTTTAAACAAACGCGCTGACTTTGAACGCTCACATCTAGGCCGGGCCAACTCCAAATGGCGTGCAACTCGGTGCGCATCACCTCCATGACTGTCCCTAACGAACGCCACCTGCCACGCTTTCGGCCCGTCCCTGGCGGCATTAAAAAATCGTAGCGTGATAACGATGGTTCCGATGCGCGTGCCGCTCGAAGGCGATTACAAGGGAGATACAGCCCTTTCCAAAGAGCCATGAACAGACTTTCTACTCCCAAGGAGACAAGAGATATTACGCGCATTTTCTCCGACGCGCACCACGTTTAAAAAATCGTAGCGTGAGAACGGTGGGTCCGATCCGCGTGCCGCTTAAAGGCGATTACAGGGGAGATGCATCCCTTTCCAAAGAGCCATGAACAGACTTTCTACTCCCAAGGAGACCAGAGATATTAACAGATAAAGCGTTACGCTCCAGTCGGATGAGCGAGAAACGCTTGTACAATTGCAACGAATTGGAGGAGAAAGTTTAAACAAACGCGCTGACTTTGAAGGCTCACATCTAGGCCGGGCCAGGTCCAAATGGCCTGCAACTCGGTCCGCATCACGTCCATGACTTTTCCTAACGAACGCCACCTGCCAAGCTTTCGGCCCGTCCCTGTCGGCATTAAAAAATCGTAGCGTGATAACGATGGTTCCGATCCGCGTGCCGCGCGAAGGCGATTACAGGGGAGATGCAGCCCTTTCCAAAGAACCATGAAAAGACTTTCTACTCCCAAGGAGACAAGAGATATTAAGCCGCAATGACGTCCGACGCGCGCATTTTCTCCGCCGCGCAGCACATTTAAAAAAATCATAGTGTGAAAACCGTGGGTTCGATCCACGTGCCGCTCGAAGGCGATTACAGGGGAGATGCAGCCCTTTCCAAAGAGCCATGAACAGACTTCCTACTCCCAAGGAGCCCAAAGATATTAAGCCGCAAATACGTCCTACGCGCGTCTTTTCCACGCCGCGCACCACATTTAAAAAATCGTATCGGAAGAACGGTGGGTCCAATCCGCGTGCCGCTTAAAGGCGATTACAAGGGAGATGCAAACCTTTCCAAAGAGCCATGAAAAGACTTTCTACTCCCAAGGAGACAATAGATATTAAGCCGAAATGACGTCCGACGCGCGCATTTTCTCCGACGCGCACCACATTTAAAAAAATCATAGCGTGAAAACCGTGGGTTCGATCCGCGTGCCGCTCGAAGGCGATTACAGCGGAGATGCAGCCCTTTCCAAAGAGCCATGAAAAGACTTTCTACTCCCAAGGAGACAAGAGATATTAAGCCGAAATGACGTCCGACGTGCGCATTTCCTCCGCCGCGCACCACATTTAAAAAAATCATAGGGTGAAAACCGTGGGTTCGATCCGCGTGCCGCTCGAAGGCGATTACAGGGGAGATGCAGCCCTTTCCAAAGAGCCATGAACAGACTTTCTACACCCAATGAGACAAGAGATATTAAGCCGCAAATACGTCCGGCGCGCGTCTTTTCTCCGCCGCGCAACACATTTAAAAAAAATCGTAGCGTGAAAAACGTGGGTTCGATCCGCGTGCCGCTCGAAGGCGATTACAGGGGAGATGCATCCCTTTCAAAAGAGCCATGAACAGACTTTCTACTCCCAAGGAGACAAGAGATATTACGCGCATTTTCTCCGACGCGCACCACGTTTAAAAAATCGTAGCGTGAGAACGGTGGGTCCGATCCGCGTGCCGCTTAAAGGCGATTACAGGGGAGATGCAACCCTTTCCAAAGAACCATGAAAAGACTTTCTACTCCCAAGGAGACAAGAGATATTAAGCTGCAATGACGTCCGACGCGCGCATTTTCTCCGCCGCGCAGCACATTTAAAAAAATCATAGCGTGAAAACCGTGGGTTCGATCCGCGTGCCGCTCGAAGGCGATTACAGGGGAGATGGAGCCCTTTCCAAAGAGGCATGAACAGACTTCCTACTCCCAAGGAGCCCAAAGATATTAAGCCGCAAATACGTCCTACGCGCGTCTTTTCTACGCCGCGCACCACATTTAAAAAATCGTAGCGTAAGAACGGTGGGTCCGATCCGCGTGCCGCTTAAAGGCGATTACAGGGGAGATGCAAACCTTTCCAAAGAGCCATGAAAAGACTTTCTACTCCCAAGGAGACAAGAGATATTAAGCCGCAATGACGTCCGACGCGCGCATTTTCTCCGACGCGCAACACATTTAAAAATATCATAGCGTGAAAACCGTGGGTTCGATCCGCGTGCCGCTCGAAGGCGATTACAGGGGAGATGCAGCCCTTTCCAAAGAGCCATGAACAGACTTTCTACTCCCAATGAGACAAGAGATATCAAGCCGCAAATACGTCCGGCGCGCGTCTATTCTCCGCCGCGCAACACATTTAAAAAAAATCGTAACGTGAAAACCGTGGGTTCGATCCGCGTGCCGCTTAAAGGCGATTACAAGGGAGATGCAAACCTTTCCAAAGAGCCATGAACAGACTTTCTACACCCAATGAGACAAGAGATATTAAGCCGCAAATACGTCCGGCGCGCGTCTTTTCTCCGCCGCGCAACACATTTAAAAAAAATCGTAGCGTGAAAAACGTGGGTTCGATCCGCGTGCCGCTCGAAGGCGATTACAGGGGAGATGCATCCCTTTCAAAAGAGCCATGAACAGACTTTCTACTCCCAAGGAGACAAGAGATATTACGCGCATTTTCTCCGACGCGCACCACGTTTAAAAAATCGTAGCGTGAGAACGGTGGGTCCGATCCGCGTGCCGCTTAAAGGCGATTACAGGGGAGATGCAACCCTTTCCAAAGAACCATGAAAAGACTTTCTACTCCCAAGGAGACAAGAGATATTAAGCTGCAATGACGTCCGACGCGCGCATTTTCTCCGCCGCGCAGCACATTTAAAAAAATCATAGCGTGAAAACCGTGGGTTCGATCCGCGTGCCGCTCGAAGGCGATTACAGGGGAGATGGAGCCCTTTCCAAAGAGGCATGAACAGACTTCCTACTCCCAAGGAGCCCAAAGATATTAAGCCGCAAATACGTCCTACGCGCGTCTTTTCTACGCCGCGCACCACATTTAAAAAATCGTAGCGTAAGAACGGTGGGTCCGATCCGCGTGCCGCTTAAAGGCGATTACAGGGGAGATGCAAACCTTTCCAAAGAGCCATGAAAAGACTTTCTACTCCCAAGGAGACAAGAGATATTAAGCCGCAATGACGTCCGACGCGCGCATTTTCTCCGACGCGCAACACATTTAAAAATATCATAGCGTGAAAACCGTGGGTTCGATCCGCGTGCCGCTCGAAGGCGATTACAGGGGAGATGCAGCCCTTTCCAAAGAGCCATGAACAGACTTTCTACTCCCAATGAGACAAGAGATATCAAGCCGCAAATACGTCCGGCGCGCGTCTATTCTCCGCCGCGCAACACATTTAAAAAAAATCGTAACGTGAAAACCGTGGGTTCGATCCGCGTGCCGCTTAAACGCGATTACAGGGGAGATGCAGCCCTTTCCAAAGAGCCATGAAAAGACTTTCTACTCCCAAGGAGACAAGAGATATTAAGCCGAAATGACGTCCTACGCGCGTCTTTTCTACGCCGCGCACCACATTTAAAAAATCGTATCGGAAGAACGGTGGGTCCAATCCGCGTGCCGCTTAAAGGCGATTACAAGGGAGATGCAAACCTTTCCAAAGAGCCATGAACAGACTTTCTACACCCAATGAGACAAGAGATATTAAGCCGCAAATACGTCCGGCGCGTGTCTTTTCTCCGCCGCGCAACACATTTAAAAAAAATCGTAGCGTGAAAAACGTGGGTTCGATCCGCGTGCCGCTCGAAGGCGATTACAGGGGAGATACAGCCCTTTCCAAAGAGCCATGAACAGACTTTCTACTCCCAAGGAGACAAGAGATATTACGCGCATTTTCTCCGACGCGCACCACGTTTAAAAAATCGTAGCGTGAGAACGGTGGGTCCGATCCGCGTGCCGCTTAAAGGCGATTACAGGGGAGATGCATCCCTTTCCAAAGAGCCATGAACAAACTTTCTACTCCCAAGGAGACCAGAGATATTAACAGATAAAGCGTTACGCTCCAGTCGGATGAGCGAGAAACGCTTGTACAATTGCAACGAATTGGAGGAGAAAGTTTAAACAAACGCGCTGACTTTGAAGGCTCACATCTAGGCCGGGCCAGGTCCAAATGGCCTGCAACTCGGTCCGCATCACGTCCATGACTTTTCCTAACGAACGCCACCTGCCAAGCTTTCGGCCCGTCCTTGTCGGCATTAAAAAATCGTAGCGTGATAACGATGGTTCCGATCCGCGTGCCGCGCGAAGGCGATTACAGGGGAGATGCAGCCCTTTCCAAAGAACCATGAAAAGACTTTCTACTCCCAAGGAGACAAGAGATATTAAGCCGCAATGACGTCCGACGCGCGCATTTTATCCGCCGCGCAGCACATTTAAAAAAATCATAGCGTGAAAACCATGGGTTCGATCCGCGTGCCGCTCGAAGGCGATTACAGGGGAGATGGAGCCCTTTCCAAAGAGGCATGAACAGACTTCCTACTCCCAAGGAGCCCAAAGATATTAAGCCGCAAATACGTCCTACGCGCGTCTTTTCTACGCCGCGCACCACATTTAAAAAATCGTATCGGAAGAACGGTGGGTCCAATCCGCGTGCCGCTTAAAGGCGATTACAAGGGAGATGCAAACCTTTCCAAAGAGCCATGAAAAGACTTTCTACTCCCAAGGAGACAATAGATATTAAGCCGAAATGACGTCCGACGCGCGCATTTTCTCCGACGCGCACCACATTTAAAAAAATCATAGCGTGAAAACCGTGGGTTCGATCCGCGTGCCGCTCGAAGGCGATTACAGCGGAGATGCAGCCCTTTCCAAAGAGCCATGAAAAGACTTTCTACTCCCAAGGAGACAAGAGATATTAAGCCGAAATGACGTCCGACGTGCGCATTTCCTCCGCCGCGCACCACATTTAAAAAAATCATAGCGTGAAAACCGTGGGTTCGATCCGCGTGCCGCTCGAAGGCGATTACAGGGGAGATGCAGCCCTTTCCAAAGAGCCATGAACAGACTTTCTACTCCCAATGAGACAAGAGATATCAAGCCGCAAATACGTCCGGCGCGCGTCTATTCTCCGCCGCGCAACACATTTAAAAAAAATCGTAGCGTGAAAACCGTGGGTTCGATCCGCGTGCCGCTTAAAGGCGATTACAAGGGAGATGCAGCCCTTTCCAAAGAGCCATGAAAAGACTTTCTACTCCCAAGGAGACAATAGATATTAAGCCGAAATGACGTCCGACGCGCGCATTTTCTCCGCCGCGCACCACATTTAAAAAAAATCATAGCGTGAAAACCGTGGGTTCGATCCGCGTGCCGCTCGAAGGCGATTACAGCGGAGATGCAGCCCTTTCCAAAGAGCCATGAAAAGACTTTCTAATCCCAAGGAGACAAGAGATATTAAGCCGAAATGACGTCCGACGCGCGCATTTTCTCCGCCGCGCACCACATTTAAAAAAAATCATAGCGTGAAAACCGTGGGTTCGATCCGCGTGCCGCTCGAAGGCGATTACAGCGGAGATGCAGCCCTTTCCAAAGAGCCATGAAAAGACTTTCTACTCCCAAGGAGACAAGAGATATTAAGCCGAAATGACGTCCGACGCGCGCATTTCCTCCGCCGCGCACCACATTTAAAAAAATCATAGCGTGAAAACCGTGGGTTCGATCCGCGTGCCGCTCGAAGGCGATTACAGGGGAGATGCATCCCTTTCAAAAGAGCCATGAACAGACTTTCTACTCCCAAGGAGACCAGAAATATTAACATATAAAGCGTTACGCTCCAGTCGGATGAACGAGAAACGCTTGTACAACTGCAACGAATTGGAGGAGAAAGTTTAAACAAACGCGCTGACTTTGAACGCTCACATCTAGGCCGGGCCAACTCCAAATGGCGTGCAACTCGGTGTGCATCACCTCCATGACTGTCCCTAACGAACGCCACCTGCCACGCTTTCGGCCTATCCCTGGCGGCATTAAAAAATCGTAGCGTGATAACGATGGTTCCGATGCGCGTGCCGCTCGAAGGCGATTACAGGGGAGATACAGCCCTTTCCAAAGAGCCATGAACAGACTTTCTACTCCCAAGGAGACAAGAGATATTACGCGCATTTTCTCCGACGCGCACCACGTTTAAAAAATCGTAGCGTGAGAACGGTGGGTCCGATCCGCGTGCCGCTTAAAGGCGATTACAGGGGAGATGCAACCCTTTCCAAAGAACCATGAAAAGACTTTCTACTCCCAAGGAGACAAGAGATATTAAGCTGCAATGACGTCCGACGCGCGCATTTTCTCCGCCGCGCAGCACATTTAAAAAAATCATAGCGTGAAAACCGTGGGTTCGATCCGCGTGCCGCTCGAAGGCGATTACAGGGGAGATGGAGCCCTTTCCAAAGAGGCATGAACAGACTTCCTACTCCCAAGGAGCCCAAAGATATTAAGCCGCAAATACGTCCTACGCGCGTCTTTTCTACGCCGCGCACCACATTTAAAAAATCGTAGCGTAAGAACGGTGGGTCCGATCCGCGTGCCGCTTAAAGGCGATTACAGGGGAGATGCAAACCTTTCCAAAGAGCCATGAAAAGACTTTCTACTCCCAAGGAGACAAGAGATATTAAGCCGCAATGACGTCCGACGCGCGCATTTTCTCCGACGCGCAACACATTTAAAAATATCATAGCGTGAAAACCGTGGGTTCGATCCGCGTGCCGCTCGAAGGCGATTACAGGGGAGATGCAGCCCTTTCCAAAGAGCCATGAACAGACTTTCTACTCCCAATGAGACAAGAGATATCAAGCCGCAAATACGTCCGGCGCGCGTCTATTCTCCGCCGCGCAACACATTTAAAAAAAATCGTAACGTGAAAACCGTGGGTTCGATCCGCGTGCCGCTTAAACGCGATTACAGGGGAGATGCAGCCCTTTCCAAAGAGCCATGAAAAGACTTTCTACTCCCAAGGAGACAAGAGATATTAAGCCGAAATGACGTCCTACGCGCGTCTTTTCTACGCCGCGCACCACATTTAAAAAATCGTATCGGAAGAACGGTGGGTCCAATCCGCGTGCCGCTTAAAGGCGATTACAAGGGAGATGCAAACCTTTCCAAAGAGCCATGAACAGACTTTCTACACCCAATGAGACAAGAGATATTAAGCCGCAAATACGTCCGGCGCGTGTCTTTTCTCCGCCGCGCAACACATTTAAAAAAAATCGTAGCGTGAAAAACGTGGGTTCGATCCGCGTGCCGCTCGAAGGCGATTACAGGGGAGATACAGCCCTTTCCAAAGAGCCATGAACAGACTTTCTACTCCCAAGGAGACAAGAGATATTACGCGCATTTTCTCCGACGCGCACCACGTTTAAAAAATCGTAGCGTGAGAACGGTGGGTCCGATCCGCGTGCCGCTTAAAGGCGATTACAGGGGAGATGCATCCCTTTCCAAAGAGCCATGAACAAACTTTCTACTCCCAAGGAGACCAGAGATATTAACAGATAAAGCGTTACGCTCCAGTCGGATGAGCGAGAAACGCTTGTACAATTGCAACGAATTGGAGGAGAAAGTTTAAACAAACGCGCTGACTTTGAAGGCTCACATCTAGGCCGGGCCAGGTCCAAATGGCCTGCAACTCGGTCCGCATCACGTCCATGACTTTTCCTAACGAACGCCACCTGCCAAGCTTTCGGCCCGTCCTTGTCGGCATTAAAAAATCGTAGCGTGATAACGATGGTTCCGATCCGCGTGCCGCGCGAAGGCGATTACAGGGGAGATGCAGCCCTTTCCAAAGAACCATGAAAAGACTTTCTACTCCCAAGGAGACAAGAGATATTAAGCCGCAATGACGTCCGACGCGCGCATTTTCTCCGCCGCGCAGCACATTTAAAAAAATCATAGCGTGAAAACCGTGGGTTCGATCCGCGTGCCGCTCGAAGGCGATTACAGGGGAGATGGAGCCCTTTCCAAAGAGGCATGAACAGACTTCCTACTCCCAAGGAGCCCAAAGATATTAAGCCGCAAATACGTCCTACGCGCGTCTTTTCTACGCCGCGCACCACATTTAAAAAATCGTAGCGTAAGAACGGTGGGTCCGATCCGCGTGCCGCTTAAAGGCGATTACAGGGAAGATGCAAACCTTTCCAAAGAGCCATGAACAGACTTTCTACTCCCAATGAGACAAGAGATATTAAGCCGCAAATACGTCCGGCGCGCGTCTTTTCTCCGCCGCGCAACACATTTAAAAAAAATCGTAGCGTGAAAAACGTGGGTTCGATCCGCGTGCCGCTCGAAGGCGATTACAGGGGAGATGCATCCCTTTCAAAAGAGCCATGAACAGACTTCCTACTCCCAAGGAGCCCAAAGATATTAAGCCGCAAATACGTCCTACGCAAGTCTTTTCTACACCGCGCACCACATTTAAAAAATCGTATCGGAAGAACGGTGGGTCCAATCCGCGTGCCGCTTAAAGGCGATTACAAGGGAGATGCAAACCTTTCCAAAGAGCCATGAAAAGACTTTCTACTCCCAAGGAGACAATAGACATTAAGCCGAAATGACGTCCGACGCGCGCATTTTCTCCGACGCGCACCACATTTAAAAAAATCATAGCGTGAAAACCGTGGGTTCGATCCGCGTGCCGCTCGAAGGCGATTACAGCGGAGATGCAGCCCTTTCCAAAGAGCCATGAAAAGACTTTCTACTCCCAAGGAGACAAGAGATATTAAGCCGAAATGACGTCCGACGCACGCATTTTCTCCGCCGCGCACCACATTTAAAAAAATCATAGCGTGAAAACCGTGGGTTCGATCCGCGTGCCGCTCGAAGGCGATTACAGCGGAGATGCAGCCCTTTCCAAAGAGCCATGAACAGACTTTCTACACGCAATGAGACAAGAGATATTAAGCCGCAAATACGACCGGCGCGCGTCTTTTCTCCGCCGCGCAACACATTTAAAAAAAATCGTAGCGTGAAAAACGTGGGTTCGATCCGCGTGCCGCTCGAAGGCGATTACAGGGGAGATGCATCCCTTTCAAAAGAGCCATGAACAGACTTTCTACTCCCAAGGAGACCAGAAATATTAACATATAAAGCGTTACGCTCCAGTCGGATGAACGAGAAACGCTTGTACAATTGCAACGAATTGGAGGAGAAAGTTTAAACAAATGCGCTGACTTTGAACGCTCACATCTAGGCCGGGCCAACTCCAAATGGCGTGCAACTCGGTGTGCATCACCTCCATGACTGTCCCTAACGAACGCCACCTGCCACGCTTTCGGCCTATCCCTGGCGGCATTAAAAAATCGTAGCGTGATAACGATGGTTCCGATGCGCGTGCCGCTCGAAGGCGATTACAGGGGAGATACAGCCCTTTCCAAAGAGCCATGAACAGACTTTCTACTCCCAAGGAGACAAGAGATATTACGCGCATTTTCTCCGACGCGCACCACGTTTAAAAAATCGTAGCGTAAGAACGGTGGGTCCGATCCGCGTGCCGCTTAAAGGCGATTACAGGGGAGATGCAAACCTTTCCAAAGAGCCATGAAAAGACTTTCTACTCCCAAGGAGACAAGAGATATTAAGCCGCAATGACGTCCGACGCGCGCATTTTCTCCGCCGCGCAACACATTTAAAAAAAATCGTAGCGTGAAAACCGTGGGTTCGATCCGCGTGCCGCTTAAAGGCGATTACAGGGGAGATGCAGCCCTTTCCAAAGAGCCATGAAAAGACTTTCTACTCCCAAGGAGACAAGAGATATTAAGCCGAAATGACGTCCGACGCGCGCATTTCCTCCGCCGCGCAGCACATTTAAAAAAATCATAGCGTGAAAACCGTGGGTTCGATCCGCGTGCCGCTCGAAGGCGATTACAGGGGAGATGCAGCCCTTTCCAAAGAGCCATGAACAGACTTCCTACTCCCAAGGAGACAAGAGATATTAACATATAAAGCGTTACGCTCCAGTCGGATGAGCGAGAAACGCTTGAGCAGTTGCAACGAATTGGAGGAGAAAGTTTAAACAAACGCGCTGACTTTGAACGCTCACATCTAGGTCTGGCCAAGTCCAAATGGCGTGCAACTCGGTGCGCATCACCTCCATGACTGTCCCTAACAAACGCCACCTGCCAAGCTTTCGGCCCGTCCCTGGCGGCTTTAAAAAATCGTAGCGTGATAACCGTGGGTCCAATCCGCTTGAAGCTCGAAGGCGATTAGAGGGGAGATGCAGCCCTTTCCAAAGAGCCATGAACAGACTTCCTACTCCCAAGGAGACAAGAGATATTAAGCCACAAATACGTCCGGACCGCGTCTTTTCTCCGCAGCTCACCACATTTAAAAAAATCGTAGCGTGAAAACCGTGGGTTCGATATAGTATACATACAGAGTATATAGTTTGACCAAAAGATCGTGCTGATCTTTGATCTCCTGGTTCTTCATCTCCAGCGCCACTTTCAGACTCATAATGTCCTCCTCTATGGGCTGGTATAACACAGACACGAATCATCACTACAGCCAGTACAATGGAAAGGTGGGAATGTGTACTGAATGTGTACTGACGTTATAAGTGAGAGGTGGTGGTACTGGTGGATGTGTACTGACACTATAAGGGATCTCTACCTGCAGTGACAGTTTGAGCTTCTCAAGTTCTTCCTCCAGAGATTTCTTCTCCTGTTCACAGGCCATTTTCATATCTGCCAGAGCAAGTATCATTACTGCTGGATATAACACAGATTGTATATACTACATAATTACTGCTGAATATATAAAATATAATATATATAGTACTATACATATATTAGTGTCACTTTTATTGGAGCCTAAAGGCTAACATTCATTATTAGTTATGTTAGTATTATTGCATTTCCATAGTACTTACTCTTGATGGACCTGTTATGCTCCTCCTCCTCCTGCTGTTTCTGCAGGAGCTCTGTCTCCTCCTGCTGCTTGTGTTTCAGCATCTCCTGAAGAACCTGCAGCTCCTTCTGCTTCTGCAACCTCAACTCCTTCAGCTGCTCAAACAAACTGTTCTCCAACTCCTCCTTCTCACACCGCAAACACTCCAATCGGGCCACAGGCCCCACTAGTGACACAGAACCACACACACACACACACAGACACACACACACACACACACACACACACACACACACACACACACAAAGAGAGAGATAAACATGTATAAATGTATAAGAATTTGTGGATAAAATTATTGTGAGATTATTTATAATGAAACGACTACACTACACAACCACTTCTTCCTTTTATTTACATATTATACAGATATTTAGAGATATTTACATTTTATTTACCCGCGTGCGTCTCTCTTCTCCAAGGTAGCGGAGAGATATGAAGGGATAAAAGGGGAAAAGAATAAAATGCACGTCGGTTTTAAATTCGCAGGCTACCTGCGCTGAAGGCGTGGAAAACGAGCACGTGACGGAAAGGCTTCCGTACCCGATGGGTCCAAATCACATGCCAAGCAAAGTAGCCTTAAACCTGGACACACAATGGAGACCATTTGACCCTTTAAAATCATACTACAACCAGACTTCCAGGCCCAAGAGGTCACACAGTCATGCCCAGCAAAGTAGCTCTGGGCCTGGGCACACTTCACGCAGTTTGACCCTTTAAATAATACTACAACCAGACACATACAGGTGGGCACATATACACAGATACACATTCTGTTTAATTTCTTCACATCTGCAGACTAGAGTAAGCTGAGGGTATAGTGTTAAACCAGGTGCTACATAAACAGTATATAGTATATATACAGAGGATATAGTGTTAAACCAGGTACTACATACAGAGTATATAGTATACATACAGAGTATATAGTTTGACCAAAAGATCGTGCTGATCTTTGATCTCCTGGTTCTTCATCTCCAGCGCCACTTTCAGACTCATAATGTCCTCCTCTATGGGCTGGTATAACCCACACACACGAATCATCACTACAGCCAGTACAATGGAAAGGTGGGAATGTGTACTGAATGTGTACTGACTTTATAAGTGAAAGGTGGAGGTACTGGTGGATGTGTACTGACACTAGAAGGGATCTCTACCTGCAGTGACAGTCTGAGCTTCTCAAGTTCTTCCTCCAGAGATTTCTTCTCCTGTTCACAGGCCATTTTCATATCTGCCAGAGCAAGTATCATTACTCCTGGATATAACACAGATTGTATATACTACATAATTACTACTGAATATATAAAATATAATATATATAGTACTATACATATATTAGTATCACTTTTATTGTAGCCTAAAGGCTAACATTCATTATTAGTTATGTTAGTATTATTGCATTTCCATAGTACTTACTCTTGATGGACCTGTTATGCTCCTCCTCCTCCTGCTGTTTCTGCAGGAGCTCTGTGTCTCCTCCTGCTGCTTGTGTTTCAGCATCTCCTGAAGAACCTGCAGCTCCTTCTGCTTCTGCAACCTCAACTCCTTCAGTTGCTCCAACAAACTGTTCTCCAACTCCTCCTTCTCACTCCGAAAACACTCCAATCGGGCCACAGGCCCCACTAGTGACACAGAACCCCACACACACACACACAGAGATAAACATGTATAAATGTATAAGAATTTGTGGATAAAATTATTATGAGATTATTTATAATCAAACGACTACACTACACAACCACTTCTTCCTTTTATTTACATATTATACAGATATTTACAGATATTTACCCGTGTGCGTCTCTCTTCTCCAAGGTAGCGGAGAGATATGAAAGGATAAAAGGGGAAAAGAATAAAATGCACGTCGGTTTTAAATTCGCAGGCTACCTGCGCTGAAGGCGTGGAAAACGAGCACGTAACGGACAGGCTTCCGTACCCGATGGGTCCAAATCACATGCCCAGCAAAGTAGCCTTAAACCTGGACACACAATGGAGACCATTTGACCCTTTAAAATCATACTACAACCAGACTTCCAGGCCCAAGAGGTCACACAGTCATGCCCAGCAAAGTAGCTCTGGGCCTGGGCACACTTCACGCAGTTTGACCCTTTAACCAAAACTAGAAACAGACCTGCAAGCCCAGGAGCTCACAGAATCATACCCAGTAAAGTAGCTAGCTAGCTTTCAGCTCAGTAACCGTAGCTAGCTAGCTAGCTATCAGCTCAGTAAACCATACAATCAAATGTCCACCAAGCATTTAAACCGCAAGCATTTAAACCACTAGATACCGCTAGTTACCGGCTGCACGGTTAACAGTGCAAAGCCATTACCAAGCTACCTAGCTAGCTAGCTAGCTACCGGAAGCACTTTTAACAGTGCAAAGTCAGTAGCTAGCTAGTAGTAGCTACTGTAGCTAGCTAGCTACCGGAAGCACTTTTCACAGTGCAAAGTCAGTAGCTAGCTAGTAGTAGCTACTGTAGCTAGCTAGCTACCGGAAGCACTTTTAACAGTGCAAAGTCAGTAGCTAGCTAGTAGTAGCTACTGTAGCTAGCTAGCTACTGACTTTGCACTGTTAACCTTGCAGCCGGTAGCTCGCTAGCTAGCTAGCAGCTCAGTAACCGTACAAATTCGCCTGCTGCTGAAAACTGTCAAGTTGTATTTATAGCTTTCGTTTTAGTTCTCTCAGCTTACTTATTTGGTTTTTTTGTGTGTGTGTTTTTTTCAGGGAAGTTTAATAATTTCTTAGAAATCTTGGAACATTTTGCCAGTTGGCATCTAGGAAAGCCTTTCTGCCCACAGACAATAAACACAAGCCAGAATTCCTCAAACAGGAATGAATCTACTAATTTAGTAACATTTCAGGCACATGAGTGGAGGAACTAGCAAATTCTAAATGATGAAATCGAAGCTGATAAAAATCCATGAAAATATAAACTGGTCATGAAAAAATGCTTGTGAATTGAAAATGTAAGTGATAGGATTAAAACAGTCTTGATTTGATATATTTTTAAAAATCAAATATCAAGTTTGATCATTCATGACCAAGGGAGTTTCTATGAGGGTGTAAACAACAAATGCATGTGAACTAAATACTACAGTGGTATATAATTAAATAATTGGAATAACTTTGTGTCACGTCATTTAACGTTTAACTCAAGCCGTTTGTGTTACCGGACTCTTTTATCACTTAACATTAGTAACTGTTTTAGTTGCCTTGTTTATCCAATAACATTCATTAATTAATCAATCCATGGTTTAACCCAAGCAATTTTCGTTACTTCCGCCTCTCGACGCAAAAATGTCAATCAGAACGTTGCGCCCGCAAACTTCAAATAAACGATAAATAAGGCAAGTAATAAAAATGGATAAAGTTGAAAGATAAGTTGATTAAACTTGAGTCAAATAAAACTACTTATCAGTCAAAACGTCAATTCATATGCATTTTATTGACTCAAAATTTAATTTACGTGCATTTTAATCAGCCATATTTTTGGTGTATAGACCTGAGTTTTGTCGTTGAAGAGAATAAAAGAATCCGTCGTGTAAACTTACGCCATCTGCAGGCTGAGATGGTGTTGGGTTGACCCGGATGTGACGTTTGCCAAGCTGATGACATATCACGATATTAATTGTGAGATTTCCTTACCATCTTTGCTCTTCGCAGAAGGGCACAGTGCGGTTTACAGGGCACAGTTTGACCCTTTAAATAATACTACAACCAGACTTCCAGGCACAAGAGGTCACACAGTCATGCCCAGCAAGGTTGCTTTAAACGTGGGCACACTTCAGACCGTTTCACTCTTTAAATCGTTCAAAGCACCAGATTTCAAGGCCCAAGAGGTCACAGAATCATGCCCAGCAAAGTAGCTCTGGGCCTGGGCACACTTCATGCAGTTTGACCCTTTAAATAATACTACAACCAGACTTCCAGGCACAAGAGGTCACACAGTCATGCCCAGCAAAGTAGCTCTGGGCCTGGGCACACTTCATGCAGTTTGACCCTTTAAATAATACTACAACCAGACTTCCAGGCACAAGAGGTCACACAGTCATGCACAGCAAAGTAGTGCTGGGCCAGGGCACACTTCATGTACTTTGTGCCTTTAAATAATACTACAACCAGACTTCCAAGCCGAAGAGGTCACAGAGTCATGCCCAGCAAAGTCGCTATGGGCCTGGGCAGACCATGCAATTTGACCCTTTAACCAAAACTAGAAACAGAACTCAAAGCCCAGGAGGTCACAGAATCATGCCCATCAAAGTAGCTCTGGGCCTGTGTACACTTCAGGCCATTTCACCTTTTATATAATGGAAACACCAGACCTCCAGGCCCAAGAGGTCACACAGTCATGCCCAGAAAAGTAACTCTGGGCCTATACACACTTCACGCAGTTTGACCGTTTAAATAAAACTAGAAACAGACTTCCTGGCCCAAGAGGTCACACAGTCATGCCCAGCAAAGTAGCCTTAAACCTGGACACACAATGGAGACCATTTGACCCTTTAAAATCATACTACAACCAGACTTCCAGGCCCAAGAGGTCACACAGTCATGCCCAGCAAAGTAGCTCTGGGCCTGGGCACACTTCACGCAGTTTGACCGTTTAAATAAAACTAGAAACAGACTTCCTGGCCCAAGAGGTCACACAGTCATGCCCATCAAAGTAGCTCTGGGCCTGGGCACACTTCACGCAGTTTGACCCTTTAAATAATACTACAACCAGACACATACAGGTGCGCACATATACACAGATACACATTCTGTTTAATTTCTTCACATCTGCAGACTAGAGTAAGCTGAGGGTATAGTGTTAAACCAGGTACTACATAAACAGAGTATATAGTATACATACAGAGTATATAGTTTGACCAAAAGATCGTGCTGATCTTTGATCTCCTGGTTCTTCATCTCCAGCGCCACTTTCAGACTCATAAAGTCCTCCTCTATGGGCTGGTATAACACACACACGAATCATCACTACAGCCAGTACAATGGAAAGGTGGGAATGTGTACTGAATGTGTACTGACGTTATAAGTGAGAGGTGGAGGTACTGGTGGATGTGTACTGACACTATAAGGGATCTCTACCTGCAGTGACAGTCTGAGCTTCTCAAGTTCTTCCTCCAGAGATTTCTTCTCCTGTTCACAGGCCATTTTCATATCTGCCAGAGCAAGTATCATTACTGCTGGATATAACACAGATTGTATATACTACATAATTACTACTGAATATATAAAATATAATATATATAGTACTATACATATATTAGTATCACTTTTATTGGAGCCTAAAGGCTAACATTCATTATTAGTTATGTTAGTATTATTGCATTTCCATAGTACTTACTCTTGATGGACCTGTTATGCTCCTCCTCCTCCTGCTGTTTCTGCAGGAGCTCTGTCTCCTCCTGCTGCTTGTGATTCAGCATCTCCTGAAGAACCTGCAGCTCCTTCTGCTTCTGCAACCTCAACTCCTTCGGCTGCTCCAACAAACTGTTCTCCAACTCCTCCTTCTCACACCGCAAACACTCCAATCGGACCACAGGCCCCACTAGTGACACAGAACCACACACACACACAGACACACACACACACACACACACACACAGAGAGAGATAAACATGTATAAATGTATAAGAATTTGTGGATAAAATTATTATGAGATTATTTATAATCAAACGACTACACTACACAACAACATCTTCCTTTTATTTACATATTATACAGATATTTAGAGATATTTACATTTTATTTACCCGCGTGCGTCTCTCTTCTCCAAGGTAGCGGAGAGATATGAAAGGATAAAAGGGGAAAAGAATAAAATGCACGTCGGTTTTAAATTCGCAGGCTACCTACGCTGAAGGCGTGGAAAACGAGCACGTGACGGAAAGGCTTCCGTACCCGATGGGTCCAAATCACATGCCCAGCAAAGTAGCCTTAAACCTGGACACACAATGGAGACCATTTGACCCTTTAAAATCATACTACAACCAGACTTCCAGGCCCAAGAGGTCACACAGTCATGCCCAGCAAAGTAGCTCTGGGCATGGGCACACTTCACGCAGTTTGAACATTTAAATAAAAGTAGAAACAGACTTCCTGGCCCAAGAGGTCACACAGTCATGCCCAGCAAGGATGCTTTAAACGTGGGCACACTTCAGACCGTTTCACTCTTTAAATCATTCAAAGCACCACATTTCAAGGCCCAAGAGGTCACAGAATCATGCCCATCAAAGTAGCTCTGGGCCTGGGCACACTTCATGCAGTTTGACCCTTTAAATAATACTACAACCAGACACATACAGGTGCGCACATATACACAGATGCACATTCTGTTTAATTTCTTCACATCTGCAGACTAGAGTAAGCTGAGGGTATAGTGTTAAACCAGGTACTACATAAACAGTATATAATATATAAACAGAGGATATAATGTTAAACCAGGTACTACATACAGAGTATATAGTTTGACCAAAAGATCGTGGTGATCTTTGATCTCCTGGTTCTTCATCTCCAGCGCCACTTTCAGACTCATAATGTCCTCCTCTATGGGCTGGTATAACACACACACGAATCATCACTACAGCCAGTACAATGGAAAGGTGGGAATGTGTACTGAATGTGTACTGACGTTATAAGTGAAAGGTGGAGCTACTGGTGGATGTGTACTGACACTATAAGGGATCTCTACCTGCAGTGACAGTCTGAGCTTCTCAAGTTCTTCCTCCAGAGATTTCTTCTCCTGTTCACAGGCCATTTTCATATCTGCCAGAACAAGTATCATTACTGCTGGATATAACACAGATTGTATATACTACATAATTACTACTGAATATACAAAATATAATATATATAGTACTATACATATATTAGTATCACTTTTATTGGAGCCTAAAGGCTAACATTCATTATTAGTTATGTTAGTATTATTGCATTTCCATAGTACTTACCCTTGAGGGACCTGTTATGCTCCTCCTCCTCCTGCTGTTTCTGCAGGAGCTCTGTCTCCTCCTGCTGCTTGTGTTTCAGCATCTCCTGAAGAACCTGCAGCTCCTTCTGCTTCTGCAACCTCAACTCCTTCAGCTGCTCCAACAAACTGTTCTCCAACTCCTCCTTCTCACACCGCAAACACTCCAATCGGGCCACAGGCCCCACTAGTGACACAGAACCACACACACACACACACAGACACACACACACACACACACACACGCACACAAAGAGAGAGATAAACATGTATAAATGTATAAGAATTTGTGGATAAAATTATTATGAGATTATTTATAATGAAACGACTACACTACACAGCCACTTCTTCCTTTTATTTACATATTATACAGATATTTACAGATATTTACATTTTATTTACCCGCGTGCGTCTCTCTTCTCCAAGATAGCGGAGAGATATGAAAGGATAAAAGGGGAAAAGAATAAAATGCACGTCGGTTTTAAATTCGCAGGCTACCTGCGCTGAAGGCGTGGAAAACGAGCACGTGACGGAAAGGCTTCCGTACCCGATGGGTCCAAATCACATGCCCAGCAAAGTAGCCTTAAACCTGGACACACAATGGAGACCATTTGACCCTTTAAATAATACTACAACCAGACACATACAGGTGCGCACATATACACAGATACACATTCTGTTTAAATTTCTTCACATCTGCAGACTAGAGTAAGCTGAGGGTATAGTGTTAAACCAGGAACTACATAAACAGTATATAGTATATATACAGAGGATATAATGTTAAACCAGGTACTACATACAGAGTATATAGTATACATACAGAGTATATAGTTTGACCAAAAGTTCGTGCTGATCTTTGATCTCCTGGTTCTTCATCTCCAGCGCCACTTTCAGACTCAATGTCCTCCTCTATGGGCTGGTATAACACACACACGAATCATCACTACAGCCAGTACAATGGAAAGGTGGGAATGTGTACTGAATGTGTACTGACGTTATAAGTGAAAGGTGGAGCTACTGGTGGATGTGTACTGACACTATAAGGGATCTCTACCTGCAGTGACAGTCTGAGCTTCTCAAGTTCTTCCTCCAGAGATTTCTTCTCCTGTTCACAGGCCATTTTCATATCTGCCAGAGCAAGTATCATTACTGCTGGATATAACACAGATTGTATATACTACATAATTACTACTGAATATATAAAATATAATATATATAGTACTATACATATATTAGTATCACTTTTATTGGAGCCTAAAGGCTAACATTCATTATTAGTTATGTTAGTATTATTGCATTTCCATAGTACTTACCCTTGAGGGACCTGTTATGCTCCTCCTCCTCCTGCTGTTTCTGCAGGAGCTCTGTCTCCTCCTGCTGCTTGTGTTTCAGCATCTCCTGAAGAACCTGCAGCTCCTTCTGCTTCTGCAACCTCAACTCCTTCAGCTGCTCCAACAAACTGTTCTCCAACTCCTCCTTCTCACACCGCAAACACTCCAGTCGGGCCACAGGCCCCACTAGTGACACAGAACCACACACACACACACACAGACACACACACACACACACACACACACACACACACACAAAGAGAGAGATAAACATGTATAAATGTATAAGAATTTGTGGATAAAATTATTATGAGATTATTTATAATCAAACGACTACACTACACAACCACATCTTCCTTTTATTTACATATTATACAGATATTTAGAGATATTTACATTTTATTTACCCGCGTGCGTCTCTCTTCTCCAAGGTAGCGGAGAGATATGAAAGGATAAAAGGGGAAAAGAATAAAATGCACGTCCGTTTTAAATTCGCAGGCTACCTGCGCTGAAGGCGTGGAAAACGAGCACGTGACGGAAAGGCTTCCGTACCCGATGGGTCCAAATCACATGCCCAGCAAAGTAGCCTTAAACCTGGACACACAATGGAGACCATTTGACCCTTTAAAATCATACTACAAGCAGACACATACAGGTGCGCACATATACACAGATACACATTCTGTTTAAATTTCTTCACATCTGCAGACTAGAGTAAGCTGAGGGTATAGTGTTAAACCAGGTACTACATAAACAGTATATAGTATATATACAGAGGATATAGTGTTAAACCAGGTACTACATACAGAGTATATAGTATATATACAGAGTATATAGTTTGACCAAAAGATCGTGCTGATCTTTGATCTCCTGGTTCTTCATCTCCAGCGCCACTTTCAGACTCATAAAGTCCTCCTCTATGGGCTGGTATAACACACACACGAATCATCAATACAGCCAGTACAATGGAAAGGTGGGAATGTGTACTGAATGTGTACTGACGTTATAAGTGAAAGGTGGAGGTACTGGTGGATGTGTACTGACACTATAAGGGATCTCTACCTGCAGTGACAGTCTGAGCTTCTCAAGTTCTTCCTCCAGAGATTTCTTCTCCTGTTCACAGGCTATTTTCATATCTGCCAGAGCAAGTATCATTACTGCTGGATATAACACAGATTGTATATACTACATAATTACTACTGAATATATAAAATATAATATATATAGTACTATACATTTATTAGTATCACTTTTATTGGAGCCTAAAGGCTAACATTCATTATTAGTTATGTTAGTATTATTGCATTTCCATAGTACTTACTCTTGATGGACCTGTTATGCTCCTCCTCCTCCTGCTGCTTGTGTTTCAGCATCTCCTGAAGAACCTGCAGCTCCTTCTGCTTCTGCAACCTCAACTCCTTCAGCTGCTCCAACAAACTGTTCTCAAACTCCTCCTTCTCACACCGCAAACACTCCAATCGGGCCACAGGCCCCACTAGTGACACAGAACCACACACACACACAGACACAGACAAACACACACACACACACACACACACACACACACACACACACACACACACACACACACACACAGAGAGAGATAAACATGTATAAATGTATAATAATTTGTGGATAAAATTATTATGAGATTATTTATAATCAAACGACTACACTACACAACCACTTCTTCCTTTTATTTACATATTATACAGATATTTACAGATATTTACATTTTATTTACCCGCGTGCGTCTCTCTTCTCCAAGGTAGCGGAGAGATATGAAAGGATAAAAGGGGAAAAGAATAAAATGCACGTCGGTTTTAAATTCGCAGGCTACCTGCGCTGAAGGCGTGGAAAACGAGCACGTGACGGAAAGGCTTCCGTACCCGATGGGTCCAAATCACATGCCCAGCAAAGTAGCCTTAAACCTGGACACACAATGGAGACCATTTGACCCTTTAAAATCATACTACAAGCAGACTTCCAGGCCCAAGAGGTCACACAGTCATGCCCAGCAAAGTACCTCTGGGCCTGGGCACACTTCACGCAGTTTGACCGTTTAAATAAAACTAGAAACAGACTTCCTGGCCCAAGAGGTCACACAGTCATGCCCAGCAAGGTTGCTTTAAACGTGGGCACGTTATAAGTGAGAGGTGGAGGTACTGGTGGATGTGTACTGACACTATAAGGGATCTCTACCTGCAGTGACAGTCTGAGCTTCTCAAGTTCTTCCTCCAGAGATTTCTTCTCCTGTTCACAGGCCATTTTCATATCTGCCAGAGCAAGTATCATTACTGCTGGATATAACACAGATTGTATATACTACATAATTACTACTGAATATATAAAATATAATATATATAGTACTATACATATATTAGTATCACTTTTATTGGAGCCTAAAGGCTAACATTCATTATTAGTTATGTTAGTATTATTGCATTTCCATAGTACTTACTCTTGATGGACCTGTTATGCTCCTCCTCCTCCTGCTGTTTCTGCAGGAGCTCTGTCTCCTCCTGCTGCTTGTGATTCAGCATCTCCTGAAGAACCTGCAGCTCCTTCTGCTTCTGCAACCTCAACTCCTTCGGCTGCTCCAACAAACTGTTCTCCAACTCCTCCTTCTCACACCGCAAACACTCCAATCGGACCACAGGCCCCACTAGTGACACAGAACCACACACACACACAGACACACACACACACACACACACACACAGAGAGAGATAAACATGTATAAATGTATAAGAATTTGTGGATAAAATTATTATGAGATTATTTATAATCAAACGACTACACTACACAACAACATCTTCCTTTTATTTACATATTATACAGATATTTAGAGATATTTACATTTTATTTACCCGCGTGCGTCTCTCTTCTCCAAGGTAGCGGAGAGATATGAAAGGATAAAAGGGGAAAAGAATAAAATGCACGTCGGTTTTAAATTCGCAGGCTACCTACGCTGAAGGCGTGGAAAACGAGCACGTGACGGAAAGGCTTCCGTACCCGATGGGTCCAAATCACATGCCCAGCAAAGTAGCCTTAAACCTGGACACACAATGGAGACCATTTGACCCTTTAAAATCATACTACAACCAGACTTCCAGGCCCAAGAGGTCACACAGTCATGCCCAGCAAAGTAGCTCTGGGCATGGGCACACTTCACGCAGTTTGAACATTTAAATAAAAGTAGAAACAGACTTCCTGGCCCAAGAGGTCACACAGTCATGCCCAGCAAGGATGCTTTAAACGTGGGCACACTTCAGACCGTTTCACTCTTTAAATCATTCAAAGCACCACATTTCAAGGCCCAAGAGGTCACAGAATCATGCCCATCAAAGTAGCTCTGGGCCTGGGCACACTTCATGCAGTTTGACCCTTTAAATAATACTACAACCAGACACATACAGGTGCGCACATATACACAGATGCACATTCTGTTTAATTTCTTCACATCTGCAGACTAGAGTAAGCTGAGGGTATAGTGTTAAACCAGGTACTACATAAACAGTATATAATATATAAACAGAGGATATAATGTTAAACCAGGTACTACATACAGAGTATATAGTTTGACCAAAAGATCGTGGTGATCTTTGATCTCCTGGTTCTTCATCTCCAGCGCCACTTTCAGACTCATAATGTCCTCCTCTATGGGCTGGTATAACACACACACGAATCATCACTACAGCCAGTACAATGGAAAGGTGGGAATGTGTACTGAATGTGTACTGACGTTATAAGTGAAAGGTGGAGCTACTGGTGGATGTGTACTGACACTATAAGGGATCTCTACCTGCAGTGACAGTCTGAGCTTCTCAAGTTCTTCCTCCAGAGATTTCTTCTCCTGTTCACAGGCCATTTTCATATCTGCCAGAGCAAGTATCATTACTGCTGGATATAACACAGATTGTATATACTACATAATTACTACTGAATATATAAAATATAATATATATAGTACTATACATATATTAGTATCACTTTTATTGGAGCCTAAAGGCTAACATTCATTATTAGTTATGTTAGTATTATTGCATTTCCATAGTACTTACCCTTGAGGGACCTGTTATGCTCCTCCTCCTCCTGCTGTTTCTGCAGGAGCTCTGTCTCCTCCTGCTGCTTGTGTTTCAGCATCTCCTGAAGAACCTGCAGCTCCTTCTGCTTCTGCAACCTCAACTCCTTCAGCTGCTCCAACAAACTGTTCTCCAACTCCTCCTTCTCACACCGCAAACACTCCAATCGGGCCACAGGCCCCACTAGTGACACAGAACCACACACACACACACACAGACACACACACACACACACACACACGCACACAAAGAGAGAGATAAACATGTATAAATGTATAAGAATTTGTGGATAAAATTATTATGAGATTATTTATAATGAAACGACTACACTACACAGCCACTTCTTCCTTTTATTTACATATTATACAGATATTTACAGATATTTACATTTTATTTACCCGCGTGCGTCTCTCTTCTCCAAGATAGCGGAGAGATATGAAAGGATAAAAGGGGAAAAGAATAAAATGCACGTCGGTTTTAAATTCGCAGGCTACCTGCGCTGAAGGCGTGGAAAACGAGCACGTGACGGAAAGGCTTCCGTACCCGATGGGTCCAAATCACATGCCCAGCAAAGTAGCCTTAAACCTGGACACACAATGGAGACCATTTGACCCTTTAAATAATACTACAACCAGACACATACAGGTGCGCACATATACACAGATACACATTCTGTTTAAATTTCTTCACATCTGCAGACTAGAGTAAGCTGAGGGTATAGTGTTAAACCAGGAACTACATAAACAGTATATAATATATATACAGAGAATATAGTGTTAAACCAGGTACTACATACAGAGTATATAGTATACATACAGAGTATATAGTTTGACCAAAAGATCGTGCTGATCTTTGATCTCCTGGTTCTTCATCTCCAGCGCCACTTTCAGACTCATAATGTCCTCCTCTATGGGCTGGTATAACACACACACGAATCATATCTACAGCCAGTACAATGGAAAGGTGGGAATGTGGACTGAATGTGTACTGATGTTATAAGTGAAAGGTGGAGGTACTGGTGGATGTGTACTGACACTATAAGGGATCTCTACCTGCAGTGACAGTCTGAGCTTCTCAAGTTCTTCCTCCAGAGATTTCTTCTCCTGTTCACAGGCCATTTTCATATCTGCCAGAGCAAGTATCATTACTGCTGGATATAACACAGATTGTATATACTACATAATTACTACTGAATATATAAAATATAATATATATAGTACTATACATATATTAGTATCACTTTTATTGGAGCCTAAAGGCTAACATTCATTATTAGTTATGTTAGTATTATTGCATTTCCATAGTACTTACTCTTGATGGACCTGTTATGCTCCTCCTCCTCCTGCTGTTTCTGCAGGAGCTCTGTCTCCTCCTGCTGCTTGTGTTTCAGCATCTCCTGAAGAACCTGCAGCTCCTTCTGCTTCTGCAACCTCAACTCCTTCAGCTGCTCCAACAAACTGTTATCCAACTCCTCCTTCTCACACCGCAAACACTCCAATCGGGCCACAGGCCCCACTAGTGACACAGAACCACACACACACACACACACAGAGAGAGATAAACATGTATAAATGTATAAGAATTTGTGGATAAAATTATTATGAGATTATTTATAATCAAACGACTACACTACACAACCACATCTTCCTTTTATTTACATATTATACAGATATTTAGAGATATTTACATTTTATTTACCCGCGTGCGTCTCTCTTCTCCAAGGTAGCGGAGAGATATGAAAGGATAAAAGGGGAAAAGAATAAAATGCACGTCCGTTTTAAATTCGCAGGCTACCTGCGCTGAAGGCGTGGAAAACGAGCACGTGACGGAAAGGCTTCCGTACCCGATGGGTCCAAATCACATGCCCAGCAAAGTAGCCTTAAACCTGGACACACAATGGAGACCATTTGACCCTTTAAAATCATACTACAACCAGACTTCCAGGCCCAAGAGGTCACACAGTCATGCCCAGCAAAGTAGCTCTGGGCCTGGGCACACTTCACGCAGTTTGACAGTTTAAATAAAACTAGAAACAGACTTCCTGGCCCAAGAGGTCACACAGTCATGCCCAGCAAGGTTACTTTAAACGTGAGCACACTTCAGACCGTTTCACTCTTTAAATCGTTCAAAGCACCACATTTCAAGGCCCAAGAGGTCACACAGTCATGCCCAGCAAAGTAGCTCTGGGCCTGGGCACACTTCATGCAATTTGACCCTTTAAATAATACTACAACCAGACTTCCAGGCACAAGAGGTCACACAGTCATGCCCAGCAAGGTTACTTTAAACGTGGGCACACTTCAGACCGTTTCACTCTTTAAATCATTCAAAGCACCACATTTCAAGGCCCAAGAGGTCACAGAATCATGCCCATCAAAGTAGCTCTGGGCCTGGGCACACTTCACGCAGTTTGACCGTTTAAATAAAACTAGAAACAGACTTCCTGGCCAAAGAGGTCACAGTCATACCCAGCAAAGTACGTTTAAACCTGGAAACAAATCAGATCCTTTCTGTCATTCAAAGGAATGGGCCTGCAACTCACAACCACATCCCCAGTGAAGCGCACCGTCACCCAGCCACACTACCCCACCTTGCCCGTCCTGGAACAACCACACCTCCAGGGCACCACATGCCAATCTCTCATGCCCAGCAAACTGCAACCTCACGCAGCCAGGCCACACACTGTCTCCCCTTGTACCGTCCAGGGACGAACTCCTAAACAAACCTGGTGTTCACGCGCACACACGCAATTACAACGAATTGGTGGAGAACTTTGAAACAAACGTGCTGACTTTGAATACTCACATCTAGGCTGGGCCAGGTCCAAATGGCCTGCAGCTCGGTGCGCATTAACTGCTTGACTGTCCGTCACCAACACCACCTGCCAAGCGTTCGTTCCGTCCCTGGCGGATTTTAAAAAATCGTAGCGTGAGAACGATGGTTCCGATCCACGTGCCGCTTAAAGGCGATTACAGGGGAGATGCAGCCCTTTCCAAAGAGCCATGAAAAGACTTTCTACTCCCAATGAGACAAGAGACATTAAGCCGAAATGACGTCCGACGCGCGCATTTTCTCCGGGGCGCACCACATTTAAAAAAATCATAGCGTGAAAACCGTGGGTTCGATCCGCGTGCCGCTCGAAGGCGATTACAGGGGAGATGCAGCCCTTTCCAAAGAGCCATGAACAGACTTTCTACTCCCAAGGAGCCCAAAGATATTAAGCCGCAAATACGTCCTACGCGCGTCTTTTCTACGCCGCGCACCACATTTAAAAAATCGTAGCGTAAGAACGGTGGGTCCGATCCGCGTGCCGCTTAAAGGCGATTACAGGGGAGATGCAACCCTTTCCAAAGAGCCATGAACAGACTTTCTACACCCAATGAGACAAGAGATATCAAGCCGCAAATACGTCCGGCGCGCGTCTTTTCTATGCCGCGCACCACATTTAAAAAAATCATAGCGTGAAAACCGTGGGTTCGATCCGCGTGCCGCTCGAAGGCGATTACAGCGGAGATGCAGCCCTTTCCTAAGAGCCATGAAAAGACTTTCTACTCCCAAGGAGACAAGAGATATTAAGCCGAAATGACGTCCGACGCGCGCATTTCCTCCGC
Source organism: Electrophorus electricus (assembly GCF_041902795.1). Lineage (NCBI taxonomy): Eukaryota > Metazoa > Chordata > Actinopteri > Gymnotiformes > Gymnotidae > Electrophorus > Electrophorus electricus. Next base: position 30,454,341 of record NC_137505.1, on the reverse strand, counting down.
CGCGCACCACATTTAAAAAAATCATAGCGTGAAAACCGTGGGTTCGATCCGCGTGCCGCTCGAAGGCGATTACAGGTGAGATGCAGCCCTTTCCAAAGAGGCATGAACAGACTTCCTACTCCCAAGGAGCCCAAAGATATTAAGCCGCAAATACGTCCTACGCGCGTCTTTTCTACGCCGCGCACCACATTTAAAAAATCGTATCGGAAGAACGGTGGGTCCAATCCGCGTGCCGCTTAAAGGCGATTACAAGGGAGATGCAAACCTTTCCAAAGAGCCATGAAAAGACTTTCTACTCCCAAGGAGACAATAGATATTAAGCCGAAATGACGTCCGACGCGCGCATTTTCTCCGCCGCGCACCACATTTAAAAAAATCATAGCGTGAAAACCGTGGGTTCGATCCGCGTGCCGCTCGAAGGCGATTACAGGGGAGATGCATCCCTTTCAAAAGAGCCATGAACAGACTTTCTACTCCCAAGGAGACCAGAAATATTAACATATAAAGCGTTACGCTCCAGTCGGATGAACGAGAAACGCTTGTACAATTGCAACGAATTGGAGGAGAAAGTTTAAACAAACGCGCTGACTTTGAACGCTCACATCTAGGCCGGGCCAACTCCAAATGGCGTGCAACTCGGTGCGCATCACCTCCATGACTGTCCCTAACGAACGCCACCTGCCACGCTTTCGGCCCGTCCCTGGCGGCATTAAAAAATCGTAGCGTGATAACGATGGTTCCGATGCGCGTGCCGCTCGAAGGCGATTACAGGGGAGATACAGCCCTTTCCAAAGAGCCATGAACAGACTTTCTACTCCCAAGGAGACAAGAGATATTACGCGCATTTTCTCCGACGCGCACCACGTTTAAAAAATCGTAGCGTGAGAACGGTGGGTCCGATCCGCGTGCCGCTTAAAGGCGATTACAGGGGAGATGCATCCCTTTCCAAAGAGCCATGAACAGACTTTATACTCCCAAGGAGACCAGAGATATTAACAGATAAAGCGTTACGCTCCAGTCGGATGAGAGAGAAACGCTTGTACAATTGCAACGAATTGGAGGAGAAAGTTTAAACAAACGCGCTGACTTTGAAGGCTCACATCTAGGCCGGGCCAGGTCCAAATGGCCTGCAACTCGGTCCGCATCACGTCCATGACTTTTCCTAACGAACGCCACCTGCCAAGCTTTCGGCCCGTCCCTGTCGGCATTAAAAAATCGTAGCGTGATAACGATGGTTCCGATCCGCGTGCCGCGCGAAGGCGATTACAGGGGAGATGCAGCCCTTTCCAAAGAACCATGAAAAGACTTTCTACTCCCAAGGAGACAAGAGATATTAAGCCGCAATGACGTCCGACGCGCGCATTTTCTCCGCTGCGCAGCACATTTAAAAAAATCATAGCGTGAAAACCGTGGGTTCGATCCACGTGCCGCTCGAAGGCGATTACAGGGGAGATGCAGCCCTTTCCAAAGAGGCATGAACAGACTTCCTACTCCCAAGGAGCCCAAAGATATTAAGCCGCAAATACGTCCTACGCGCGTCTTTTCCACGCCGCGCACCACATTTAAAAAATCGTATCGGAAGAACGGTGGGTCCAATCCGCGTGCCGCTTAAAGGCGATTACAAGGGAGATGCAAACCTTTCCAAAGAGCCATGAAAAGACTTTCTACTCCCAAGGAGACAATAGATATTAAGCCGAAATGAAGTCCGACGCGCGCATTTTCTCCGACGCGCACCACATTTAAAAAAATCATAGCGTGAAAACCGTGGGTTCGATCCGCGTGCCGATCGAAGGCGATTACAGCGGAGATGCAGCCCTTTCCAAAGAGCCATGAAAAGACTTTCTACTCCCAAGGAGACAAGAGATATTAAGCCGAAATGACGTCCGACGTGCGCATTTCCTCCGCCGCGCACCACATTTAAAAAAATCATAGCGTGAAAACCGTGGGTTCGATCCGCGTGCCGCTCGAAGGCGATTACAGGGGAGATGCAGCCCTTTCCAAAGAGCCATGAACAGACTTTCTACACCCAATGAGACAAGAGATATTAAGCCGCAAATACGTCCGGCGCGCGTCTTTTCTCCGCCGCGCAACACATTTAAAAAAAATCGTAGCGTGAAAAACGTGGGTTCGATCCGCGTGCCGCTCGAAGGCGATTACAGGGGAGATGCATCCCTTTCAAAAGAGCCATGAACAGACTTTCTACTCCCAAGGAGACCAGAAATATTAACATATAAAGCGTTACGCTCCAGTCGGATGAACGAGAAACGCTTGTACAACTGCAACGAATTGGAGGAGAAAGTTTAAACAAACGCGCTGACTTTGAACGCTCACATCTAGGCCGGGCCAACTCCAAATGGCGTGCAACTCGGTGTGCATCACCTCCATGACTGTCCCTAACGAACGCCACCTGCCACGCTTTCGGCCTATCCCTGGCGGCATTAAAAAATCGTAGCGTGATAACGATGGTTCCGATGCGCGTGCCGCTCGAAGGCGATTACAGGGGAGATACAGCCCTTTCCAAAGAGCCATGAACAGACTTTCTACTCCCAAGGAGACAAGAGATATTACGCGCATTTTCTCCGACGCGCACCACGTTTAAAAAATCGTAGCGTGAGAACGGTGGGTCCGATCCGCGTGCCGCTTAAAGGCGATTACAGGGGAGATGCAACCCTTTCCAAAGAACCATGAAAAGACTTTCTACTCCCAAGGAGACAAGAGATATTAAGCCGCAATGACGTCCGACGCGCGCATTTTCTCCGCCGCGCAGCACATTTAAAAAAATCATAGCGTGAAAACCGTGGGTTCGATCCGCGTGCCGCTCGAAGGCGATTACAGGGGAGATGGAGCCCTTTCCAAAGAGGCATGAACAGACTTCCTACTCCCAAGGAGCCCAAAGATATTAAGCCGCAAATACGTCCTACGCGCGTCTTTTCTACGCCGCGCACCACATTTAAAAAATCGTAGCGTAAGAACGGTGGGTCCGATCCGCGTGCCGCTTAAAGGCGATTACAGGGGAGATGCAAACCTTTCCAAAGAGCCATGAAAAGACTTTCTACTCCCAAGGAGACAAGAGATATTAAGCCGCAATGACGTCCGACGCGCGCATTTTCTCCGACGCGCAACACATTTAAAAAAATCATAGCGTGAAAACCGTGGGTTCGATCCGCGTGCCGCTCGAAGGCGATTACAGGGGAGATGCAGCCCTTTCCAAAGAGCCATGAACAGACTTTCTACTCCCAATGAGACAAGAGATATCAAGCCGCAAATACGTCCGGCGCGCGTCTATTCTCCGCCGCGCAACACATTTAAAAAAAATCGTAACGTGAAAACCGTGGGTTCGATCCGCGTGCCGCTTAAAGGCGATTACAGGGGAGATGCAGCCCTTTCCAAAGAGCCATGAAAAGACTTTCTACTCCCAAGGAGACAAGAGATATTAAGCCGAAATGACGTCCTACGCGCGCCTTTTCTACGCCGCGCACCACATTTAAAAAATCGTATCGGAAGAACGGTGGGTCCAATCCGCGTGCCGCTTAAAGGCGATTACAAGGGAGATGCAAACCTTTCCAAAGAGCCATGAACAGACTTTCTACACCCAATGAGACAAGAGATATTAAGCCGCAAATACGTCCGGCGCGCGTCTTTTCTCCGCCGCGCAACACATTTAAAAAAAATCGTAGCGTGAAAAACGTGGGTTCGATCCGCGTGCCGCTCGAAGGCGATTACAGGGGAGATGCATCCCTTTCCAAAGAGCCATGAACAGACTTTCTACTCCCAAGGAGACAAGAGATATTAAGCCGCAATGACGTCCTACGCGCGTCTTTTCTACGCCGCGCACCACATTTAAAAAATCGTATCGGAAGAACGGTGGGTCCAATCCGCGTGCCGCTTAAAGGCGATTACAAGGGAGATGCAAACCTTTCCAAAGAGCCATGAAAAGACTTTCTACTCCCAAGGAGACAATAGATATTAAGCCGAAATGACGTCAGACGCGCGCATTTTCTCCGCCGCGCACCACATTTAAAAAAATCATAGCGTGAAAACCGTGGGTTCGATCCGCGTGCCGCTCGAAGGCGATTACAGCGGAGATGCAGCCCTTTCCAAAGAGCCATGAAAAGACTTTCTACTCCCAAGGAGACAAGAGATATTAAGCCGAAATGACGTCCGACGCGCGCATTTCCTCCGCCGCGCACCACATTTAAAAAAATCATAGCGTGAAAACCGTGGGTTCGATCCGCGTGCCGCTCGAAGGCGATTACAGGGGAGATGCAGCCCTTTCAAAAGAGCCATGAACAAACTTTCTACACCCAATGAGACAAGAGATATTAAGCCGCAAATACGTCCGGCGCGCGTCTTTTCTCCGCCGCGCAACACATTTAAAAAAAATCGTAGCGTGAAAAACGTGGGTTCGATCCGCGTGCCGCTCGAAGGCGATTACAGGGGAGATGCATCCCTTTCAAAAGAGCCATGAACAGACTTTCTACTCCCAAGGAGACCAGAAATATTAACATATAAAGCGTTACGCTCAAGTCGGATGAACGAGAAACGCTTGTACAATTGCAACGAATTGGAGGAGAAAGTTTAAACAAACGCGCTGACTTTGAACGCTCACATCTAGGCCGGGCCAACTCCAAATGGCGTGCAACTCGGTGCGCATCACCTCCATGACTGTCCCTAACGAACGCCACCTGCCACGCTTTCGGCCCGTCCCTGGCGGCATTAAAAAATCGTAGCGTGATAACGATGGTTCCGATGCGCGTGCCGCTCGAAGGCGATTACAAGGGAGATACAGCCCTTTCCAAAGAGCCATGAACAGACTTTCTACTCCCAAGGAGACAAGAGATATTACGCGCATTTTCTCCGACGCGCACCACGTTTAAAAAATCGTAGCGTGAGAACGGTGGGTCCGATCCGCGTGCCGCTTAAAGGCGATTACAGGGGAGATGCATCCCTTTCCAAAGAGCCATGAACAGACTTTCTACTCCCAAGGAGACCAGAGATATTAACAGATAAAGCGTTACGCTCCAGTCGGATGAGCGAGAAACGCTTGTACAATTGCAACGAATTGGAGGAGAAAGTTTAAACAAACGCGCTGACTTTGAAGGCTCACATCTAGGCCGGGCCAGGTCCAAATGGCCTGCAACTCGGTCCGCATCACGTCCATGACTTTTCCTAACGAACGCCACCTGCCAAGCTTTCGGCCCGTCCCTGTCGGCATTAAAAAATCGTAGCGTGATAACGATGGTTCCGATCCGCGTGCCGCGCGAAGGCGATTACAGGGGAGATGCAGCCCTTTCCAAAGAACCATGAAAAGACTTTCTACTCCCAAGGAGACAAGAGATATTAAGCCGCAATGACGTCCGACGCGCGCATTTTCTCCGCCGCGCAGCACATTTAAAAAAATCATAGTGTGAAAACCGTGGGTTCGATCCACGTGCCGCTCGAAGGCGATTACAGGGGAGATGCAGCCCTTTCCAAAGAGCCATGAACAGACTTCCTACTCCCAAGGAGCCCAAAGATATTAAGCCGCAAATACGTCCTACGCGCGTCTTTTCCACGCCGCGCACCACATTTAAAAAATCGTATCGGAAGAACGGTGGGTCCAATCCGCGTGCCGCTTAAAGGCGATTACAAGGGAGATGCAAACCTTTCCAAAGAGCCATGAAAAGACTTTCTACTCCCAAGGAGACAATAGATATTAAGCCGAAATGACGTCCGACGCGCGCATTTTCTCCGACGCGCACCACATTTAAAAAAATCATAGCGTGAAAACCGTGGGTTCGATCCGCGTGCCGCTCGAAGGCGATTACAGCGGAGATGCAGCCCTTTCCAAAGAGCCATGAAAAGACTTTCTATTCCCAAGGAGACAAGAGATATTAAGCCGAAATGACGTCCGACGTGCGCATTTCCTCCGCCGCGCACCACATTTAAAAAAATCATAGGGTGAAAACCGTGGGTTCGATCCGCGTGCCGCTCGAAGGCGATTACAGGGGAGATGCAGCCCTTTCCAAAGAGCCATGAACAGACTTTCTACACCCAATGAGACAAGAGATATTAAGCCGCAAATACGTCCGGCGCGCGTCTTTTCTCCGCCGCGCAACACATTTAAAAAAAAATCGTAGCGTGAAAAACGTGGGTTCGATCCGCGTGCCGCTCGAAGGCGATTACAGGGGAGATGCATCCCTTTCAAAAGAGCCATGAACAGACTTTCTACTCCCAAGGAGACCAGAAATATTAACATATAAAGCGTTACGCTCCAGTCGGATGAACGAGAAACGCTTGTACAACTGCAACGAATTGGAGGAGAAAGTTTAAACAAACGCGCTGACTTTGAACGCTCACATCTAGGCCGGGCCAACTCCAAATGGCGTGCAACTCGGTGTGCATCACCTCCATGACTGTCCCTAACGAACGCCACCTGCCACGCTTTCGGCCTATCCCTGGCGGCATTAAAAAATCGTAGCGTGATAACGATGGTTCCGATGCGCGTGCCGCTCGAAGGCGATTACAGGGGAGATACAACCCTTTCCAAAGAGCCATGAACAGACTTTCTACTCCCAAGGAGACAAGAGATATTACGCGCATTTTCTCCGACGCGCACCACGTTTAAAAAATCGTAGCGTGAGAACGGTGGGTCCGATCCGTGTGCCGCTTAAAGGCGATTACAGGGGAGATGCATCCCTTTCCAAAGAGCCATGAACAGACTTTCTACTCCCAATGAGACAAGAGATATCAAGCCGCAAATACGTCCGGCGCGCGTCTATTCTCCGCCGCGCAACACATTTAAAAAAAATCGTAGCGTGAAAACCGTGGGTTCGATCCGCGTGCCGCTTAAAGGCGATTACAGGGGAGATGCAGCCCTTTCCAAAGAGCCATGAACAGACTTCCTACTCCCAAGGAGCCCAAAGATATTAAGCCGCAAATACGTCCTACGCGCGTCTTTTCTACGCCGCGCACCACATTTAAAAAATCGTAGCGTAAGAACGGTGGGTCCGATCCGCGTGCCGCTTAAAGGCGATTACAGGGAAGATGCAAACCTTTCCAAAGAGCCATGAACAGACTTTCTACTCCCAATGAGACAAGAGATATTAAGCCGCAAATACGTCCGGCGCGCGTCTTTTCTCCGCCGCGCAACACATTTAAAAAAAATCGTAGCGTGAAAAACGTGGGTTCGATCCGCGTGCCGCTCGAAGGCGATTACAGGGGAGATGCATCCCTTTCAAAAGAGCCATGAACAGACTTCCTACTCCCAAGGAGCCCAAAGATATTAAGCCGCAAATACGTCCTACGCGCGTCTTTTCTACGCCGCGCACCACATTTAAAAAATCGTATCGGAAGAACGGTGGGTCCAATCCGCGTGCCGCTTAAAGGCGATTACAAGGGAGATGCAAACCTTTCCAAAGAGCCATGAAAAGACTTTCTACTCCCAAGGAGACAATAGATATTAAGCCGAAATGACGTCCGACGCACGCATTTTCTCCGCCGCGCACCACATTTAAAAAAATCATAGCGTGAAAACCGTGGGTTCGATCCGCGTGCCGCTCGAAGGCGATTACAGGGGAGATGCATCCCTTTCAAAAGAGCCATGAACAGACTTTCTACTCCCAAGGAGACCAGAAATATTAACATATAAAGCGTTACGCTCCAGTCGGATGAACGAGAAACGCTTGTACAATTGCAACGAATTGGAGGAGAAAGTTTAAACAAACGCGCTGACTTTGAACGCTCACATCTAGGCCGGGCCAACTCCAAATGGCGTGCAACTCGGTGCGCATCACCTCCATGACTGTCCCTAACGAACGCCACCTGCCACGCTTTCGGCCCGTCCCTGGCGGCATTAAAAAATCGTAGCGTGATAACGATGGTTCCGATGCGCGTGCCGCTCGAAGGCGATTACAGGGGAGATACAGCCCTTTCCAAAGAGCCATGAACAGACTTTCTACTCCCAAGGAGACAAGAGATATTACGCGCATTTTCTCCGACGCGCACCACGTTTAAAAAATCGTAGCGTGAGAACGGTGGGTCCGATCCGCGTGCCGCTTAAAGGCGATTACAGGGGAGATGCATCCCTTTCCAAAGAGCCATGAACAGACTTTATACTCCCAAGGAGACCAGAGATATTAACAGATAAAGCGTTACGCTCCAGTCGGATGAGAGAGAAACGCTTGTACAATTGCAACGAATTGGAGGAGAAAGTTTAAACAAACGCGCTGACTTTGAAGGCTCACATCTAGGCCGGGCCAGGTCCAAATGGCCTGCAACTCGGTCCGCATCACGTCCATGACTTTTCCTAACGAACGCCACCTGCCAAGCTTTCGGCCCGTCCCTGTCGGCATTAAAAAATCGTAGCGTGATAACGATGGTTCCGATCCGCGTGCCGCGCGAAGGCGATTACAGGGGAGATGCAGCCCTTTCCAAAGAACCATGAAAAGACTTTCTACTCCCAAGGAGACAAGAGATATTAAGCCGCAATGACGTCCGACGCGCGCATTTTCTCCGCTGCGCAGCACATTTAAAAAAATCATAGCGTGAAAACCGTGGGTTCGATCCACGTGCCGCTCGAAGGCGATTACAGGGGAGATGCAGCCCTTTCCAAAGAGGCATGAACAGACTTCCTACTCCCAAGGAGCCCAAAGATATTAAGCCGCAAATACGTCCTACGCGCGTCTTTTCTACGCCGCGCACCACATTTAAAAAATCGTATCGGAAGAACGGTGGGTCCAATCCCCGTGCCGCTTAAAGGCGATTACAAGGGAGATGCAAACCTTTCCAAAGAGCCATGAAAAGACTTTCTACTCCCAAGGAGACAATAGATATTAAGCCGAAATGACGTCCGACGCGCGCATTTTCTCCGACGCGCACCACATTTAAAAAAATCATAGCGTGAAAACCGTGGGTTCGATCCGCGTGCCGCTCGAAGGCGATTACAGCGGAGATGCAGCCCTTTCCAAAGAGCCATGAAAAGACTTTCTACTCCCAAGGAGACAAGAGATATTAAGCCGAAATGACGTCCGACGCGCGCATTTCCTCCGCCGCGCACCACATTTAAAAAAATCATAGCTGAAAACCGTGGGTTCGATCCGCGTGCCGCTCGAAGGCGATTACAGGGGAGATGCAGCCCTTTCCAAAGAGCCATGAACAGACTTTCTACACCCAATGAGACAAGAGATATTAAGCCGCAAATACGTCCGGCGCGCGTCTTTTCTCCGCCGCGCAACACATTTAAAAAAAATCGTAGCGTGAAAAACGTGGGTTCGATCCGCGTGCCGCTCGAAGGCGATTACAGGGGAGATGCATCCCTTTCAAAAGAGCCATGAACAGACTTTCTACTCCCAAGGAGACCAGAAATATTAACATATAAAGCGTTACGCTCCAGTCGGATGAACGAGAAACGCTTGTACAATTGCAACGAATTGGAGGAGAAAATTTAAACAAACGCGCTGACTTTGAACGCTCACATCTAGGCCGGGCCAACTCCAAATGGCGTGCAACTCGGTGCGCATCACCTCCATGACTGTCCCTAACGAACGCCACCTGCCACGCTTTCGGCCTATCCCTGGCGGCATTAAAAAATCGTAGCGTGATAACGATGGTTCCGATGCGCGTGCCGCTCGAAGGCGATTACAGGGGAGATACAGCCCTTTCCAAAGAGCCATGAACAGACTTTCTACTCCCAAGGAGACCAGAGATATTAACAGATAAAGCGTTACGCTCCAGTCGGATGAGCGAGAAACGCTTGTACAATTGCAACGAATTGGAGGAGAAAGTTTAAACAAACGCGCTGACTTTGAAGGCTCACATCTAGGCCGGGCCAACTCCAAATGGCGTGCAACTCGGTGCGCATCACCTCCATGACTGTCCCTAACGAACGCCACCTGCCACGCTTTCGGCCCGTCCCTGGCGGCATTAAAAAATCGTAGCGTGATAACGATGGTTCCGATGCGCGTGCCGCTCGAAGGCGATTACAGGGGAGATACAGCCCTTTCCAAAGAGCCATGAACAGACTTTCTACTCCCAAGGAGACCAGAGATATTAACAGATAAAGCGTTACGCTCCAGTCGGATGAGCGAGAAACGCTTGTACAATTGCAACGAATTGGAGGAGAAAGTTTAAACAAACGCGCTGACTTTGAAGGCTCACATCTAGGCCGGGCCAGGTCCAAATGGCCTGCAACTCGGTCCGCATCACGTCCATGACTTTTCCTAACGAACGCCACCTGCCAAGCTTTCGGCCCGTCCCTGTCGGCATTAAAAAATCGTAGCGTGATAACGATGGTTCCGATCCGCGTGCCGCGCGAAGGCGATTACAGGGGAGATGCAGCCCTTTCCAAAGAGGCATGAACAGACTTCCTACTCCCAAGGAGCCCAAAGATATTAAGCCGCAAATACGTCCTACGGGCGTCTTTTCTACGCCGCGCACCACATTTAAAAAATCGTATCGGAAGAACGGTGGGTCCAATCCGCGTGTCGCTTAAAGGCGATTACAAGGGAGATGCAAACCTTTCCAAAGAGCCATGAAAAGACTTTCTACTCCCAAGGAGACAATAGATATTATGCGCATTTTCTCCGACGCGCACCACGTTTAAAAAATAGTAGCGTGAGAACGGTGGGTCCGATCCGCGTGCCGCTTAAAGGCGATTACAGGGGAGATGCAACCCTTTCCAAAGAACCATGAAAAGACTTTCTACTCCCAAGGAGACAAGAGATATTAAGCCGCAATGACGTCCGACGCGCGCATTTTCTCCGCCGCGCAGCACATTTAAAAAAATCATAGCGTGAAAACCGTGGGTTCGATCCGCGTGCCGCTCGAAGGCGATTACAGGGGAGATGCAGCCCTTTCCAAAGAGGCATGAACAGACTTCCTACTCCCAAGGAGCCCAAAGATATTAAGCCGCAAATACGTCCTACGCGCGTCTTTTCTACGCCGCGCACCACATTTAAAAAATCGTATCGGAAGAACGGTGGGTCCAATCCGCGTGCCGCTTAAAGACGATTACAAGGGAGATGCAAACCTTTCCAAAGAGCCATGAAAAGACTTTCTACTCCCAAGGAGACAATAGATATTAAGCCGAAATGACGTCCGACGCGCGCATTTTCTCCGCCGCGCACCACATTTAAAAAAATCATAGCGTGAAAACCGTGGGTTCGATCCGCGTGCCGCTCGAAGGCGATTACAGCGGAGATGCAGCCCTTTCCAAAGAGCCATGAAAAGACTTTCTACTCCCAAGGAGACAAGAGATATTAAGCCGAAATGACGTCCGACGCGCGCATTTCCTCCGCCGCGCACCACATTTAAAAAAATCATAGCGTGAAAACCGTGGGTTCGATCCGCGTGCCGCTCGAAGGCGATTACAGGGGAGATGCAGCCCTTTCAAAAGAGCCATGAACAGACTTTCTACACCCAATGAGACAAGAGATATTAAGCCGCAAATACGTCCGGCGCGCGTCTTTTCTCCGCCGCGCAACACATTTAAAAAAAATCGTAGCGTGAAAAACGTGGGTTCGATCCGCGTGCCGCTCGAAGGCGATTACAGGGGAGATGCAGCCCTTTCAAAAGAGCCATGAACAGACTTTCTACTCCCAAGGAGACCAGAAATATTAACATATAAAGCGTTACGCTCCAGTCGGATGAACGAGAAACGCTTGTACAATTGCAACGAATTGGAGGAGAAAGTTTAAACAAACGCGCTGACTTTGAACGCTCACATCTAGGCCGGGCCAACTCCAAATGGCGTGCAACTCGGTGCGCATCACCTCCATGACTGTCCCTAACGAACGCCACCTGCCACGCTTTCGGCCCGTCCCTGGCGGCATTAAAAAATCGTAGCGTGATAACGATGGTTCCGATGCGCGTGCCGCTCGAAGGCGATTACAGGGGAGATACAGCCCTTTCCAAAGAGCCATGAACAGACTTTCTACTCCCAAGGAGACAAGAGATATTACGCGCATTTTCTCCGACGCGCACCACGTTTAAAAAATCGTAGCGTGAGAACGGTGGGTCCGATCCGCGTGCCGCTTAAAGGCGATTACAGGGGAGATGCATCCCTTTCCAAAGAGCCATGAACAGACTTTCTACTCCCAAGGAGACCAGAGATATTAACAGATAAAGCGTTACGCTCCAGTCGGATGAGCGAGAAACGCTTGTACAATTGCAACGAATTGGAGGAGAAAGTTTAAACAAACGCGCTGACTTTGAAGGCTCACATCTAGGCCGGGCCAGGTCCAAATGGCCTGCAACTCGGTCCGCATCACGTCCATGACTTTTCCTAACGAACGCCACCTGCCAAGCTTTCGGCCCGTCCCTGTCGGCATTAAAAAATCGTAGCGTGATAACGATGGTTCCGATCCGCGTGCCGCGCGAAGGCGATTACAGGGGAGATGCAGCCCTTTCCAAAGAACCATGAAAAGACTTTCTACTCCCAAGGAGACAAGAGATATTAAGCCGCAATGACGTCCGACGCGCGCATTTTCTCCGCCGCGCAGCACATTTAAAAAAATCATAGTGTGAAAACCGTGGGTTCGATCCACGTGCCGCTCGAAGGCGATTACAGGGGAGATGCAGCCCTTTCCAAAGAGCCATGAACAGACTTCCTACTCCCAAGGAGCCCAAAGATATTAAGCCGCAAATACGTCCTACGCGCGTCTTTTCCACGCCGCGCACCACATTTAAAAAATCGTATCGGAAGAACGGTGGGTCCAATCCGCGTGCCGCTTAAAGGCGATTACAAGGGAGATGCAAACCTTTCCAAAGAGCCATGAAAAGACTTTCTACTCCCAAGGAGACAATAGATATTAAGCCGAAATGAAGTCCGACGCGCGCATTTTCTCCGACGCGCACCACATTTAAAAAAATCATAGCGTGAAAACCGTGGGTTCGATCCGCGTGCCGATCGAAGGCGATTACAGCGGAGATGCAGCCCTTTCCAAAGAGCCATGAAAAGACTTTCTACTCCCAAGGAGACAAGAGATATTAAGCCGAAATGACGTCCGACGTGCGCATTTCCTCCGCCGCGCACCACATTTAAAAAAATCATAGCGTGAAAACCGTGGGTTCGATCCGCGTGCCGCTCGAAGGCGATTACAGGGGAGATGCAGCCCTTTCCAAAGAGCCATGAACAGACTTTCTACACCCAATGAGACAAGAGATATTAAGCCGCAAATACGTCCGGCGCGCGTCTTTTCTCCGCCGCGCAACACATTTAAAAAAAATCGTAGCGTGAAAAACGTGGGTTCGATCCGCGTGCCGCTCGAAGGCGATTACAGGGGAGATGCATCCCTTTCAAAAGAGCCATGAACAGACTTTCTACTCCCAAGGAGACCAGAAATATTAACATATAAAGCGTTACGCTCCAGTCGGATGAACGAGAAACGCTTGTACAACTGCAACGAATTGGAGGAGAAAGTTTAAACAAACGCGCTGACTTTGAACGCTCACATCTAGGCCGGGCCAACTCCAAATGGCGTGCAACTCGGTGTGCATCACCTCCATGACTGTCCCTAACGAACGCCACCTGCCACGCTTTCGGCCTATCCCTGGCGGCATTAAAAAATCGTAGCGTGATAACGATGGTTCCGATGCGCGTGCCGCTCGAAGGCGATTACAGGGGAGATACAGCCCTTTCCAAAGAGCCATGAACAGACTTTCTACTCCCAAGGAGACAAGAGATATTACGCGCATTTTCTCCGACGCGCACCACGTTTAAAAAATCGTAGCGTGAGAACGGTGGGTCCGATCCGCGTGCCGCTTAAAGGCGATTACAGGGGAGATGCAACCCTTTCCAAAGAACCATGAAAAGACTTTCTACTCCCAAGGAGACAAGAGATATTAAGCCGCAATGACGTCCGACGCGCGCATTTTCTCCGCCGCGCAGCACATTTAAAAAAATCATAGCGTGAAAACCGTGGGTTCGATCCGCGTGCCGCTCGAAGGCGATTACAGGGGAGATGGAGCCCTTTCCAAAGAGGCATGAACAGACTTCCTACTCCCAAGGAGCCCAAAGATATTAAGCCGCAAATACGTCCTACGCGCGTCTTTTCTACGCCGCGCACCACATTTAAAAAATCGTAGCGTAAGAACGGTGGGTCCGATCCGCGTGCCGCTTAAAGGCGATTACAGGGGAGATGCAAACCTTTCCAAAGAGCCATGAAAAGACTTTCTACTCCCAAGGAGACAAGAGATATTAAGCCGCAATGACGTCCGACGCGCGCATTTTCTCCGACGCGCAACACATTTAAAAAAATCATAGCGTGAAAACCGTGGGTTCGATCCGCGTGCCGCTCGAAGGCGATTACAGGGGAGATGCAGCCCTTTCCAAAGAGCCATGAACAGACTTTCTACTCCCAATGAGACAAGAGATATCAAGCCGCAAATACGTCCGGCGCGCGTCTATTCTCCGCCGCGCAACACATTTAAAAAAAATCGTAACGTGAAAACCGTGGGTTCGATCCGCGTGCCGCTTAAAGGCGATTACAGGGGAGATGCAGCCCTTTCCAAAGAGCCATGAAAAGACTTTCTACTCCCAAGGAGACAAGAGATATTAAGCCGAAATGACGTCCTACGCGCGCCTTTTCTACGCCGCGCACCACATTTAAAAAATCGTATCGGAAGAACGGTGGGTCCAATCCGCGTGCCGCTTAAAGGCGATTACAAGGGAGATGCAAACCTTTCCAAAGAGCCATGAACAGACTTTCTACACCCAATGAGACAAGAGATATTAAGCCGCAAATACGTCCGGCGCGCGTCTTTTCTCCGCCGCGCAACACATTTAAAAAAAATCGTAGCGTGAAAAACGTGGGTTCGATCCGCGTGCCGCTCGAAGGCGATTACAGGGGAGATGCATCCCTTTCCAAAGAGCCATGAACAGACTTTCTACTCCCAAGGAGACAAGAGATATTAAGCCGCAATGACGTCCTACGCGCGTCTTTTCTACGCCGCGCACCACATTTAAAAAATCGTATCGGAAGAACGGTGGGTCCAATCCGCGTGCCGCTTAAAGGCGATTACAAGGGAGATGCAAACCTTTCCAAAGAGCCATGAAAAGACTTTCTACTCCCAAGGAGACAATAGATATTAAGCCGAAATGACGTCAGACGCGCGCATTTTCTCCGCCGCGCACCACATTTAAAAAAATCATAGCGTGAAAACCGTGGGTTCGATCCGCGTGCCGCTCGAAGGCGATTACAGCGGAGATGCAGCCCTTTCCAAAGAGCCATGAAAAGACTTTCTACTCCCAAGGAGACAAGAGATATTAAGCCGAAATGACGTCCGACGCGCGCATTTCCTCCGCCGCGCACCACATTTAAAAAAATCATAGCGTGAAAACCGTGGGTTCGATCCGCGTGCCGCTCGAAGGCGATTACAGGGGAGATGCAGCCCTTTCAAAAGAGCCATGAACAAACTTTCTACACCCAATGAGACAAGAGATATTAAGCCGCAAATACGTCCGGCGCGCGTCTTTTCTCCGCCGCGCAACACATTTAAAAAAAATCGTAGCGTGAAAAACGTGGGTTCGATCCGCGTGCCGCTCGAAGGCGATTACAGGGGAGATGCATCCCTTTCAAAAGAGCCATGAACAGACTTTCTACTCCCAAGGAGACCAGAAATATTAACATATAAAGCGTTACGCTCCAGTCGGATGAACGAGAAACGCTTGTACAATTGCAACGAATTGGAGGAGAAAGTTTAAACAAACGCGCTGACTTTGAACGCTCACATCTAGGCCGGGCCAACTCCAAATGGCGTGCAACTCGGTGCGCATCACCTCCATGACTGTCCCTAACGAACGCCACCTGCCACGCTTTCGGCCCGTCCCTGGCGGCATTAAAAAATCGTAGCGTGATAACGATGGTTCCGATGCGCGTGCCGCTCGAAGGCGATTACAAGGGAGATACAGCCCTTTCCAAAGAGCCATGAACAGACTTTCTACTCCCAAGGAGACAAGAGATATTACGCGCATTTTCTCCGACGCGCACCACGTTTAAAAAATCGTAGCGTGAGAACGGTGGGTCCGATCCGCGTGCCGCTTAAAGGCGATTACAGGGGAGATGCATCCCTTTCCAAAGAGCCATGAACAGACTTTCTACTCCCAAGGAGACCAGAGATATTAACAGATAAAGCGTTACGCTCCAGTCGGATGAGCGAGAAACGCTTGTACAATTGCAACGAATTGGAGGAGAAAGTTTAAACAAACGCGCTGACTTTGAAGGCTCACATCTAGGCCGGGCCAGGTCCAAATGGCCTGCAACTCGGTCCGCATCACGTCCATGACTTTTCCTAACGAACGCCACCTGCCAAGCTATCGGCCCGTCCCTGTCGGCATTAAAAAATCGTAGCGTGATAACGATGGTTCCGATCCGCGTGCCGCGCGAAGGCGATTACAGGGGAGATGCAGCCCTTTCCAAAGAACCATGAAAAGACTTTCTACTCCCAAGGAGACAAGAGATATTAAGCCGCAATGACGTCCGACGCGCGCATTTTCTCCGCCGCGCAGCACATTTAAAAAAATCATAGTGTGAAAACCGTGGGTTCGATCCACGTGCCGCTCGAAGGCGATTACAGGGGAGATGCAGCCCTTTCCAAAGAGCCATGAACAGACTTCCTACTCCCAAGGAGCCCAAAGATATTAAGCCGCAAATACGTCCTACGCGCGTCTTTTCCACGCCGCGCACCACATTTAAAAAATCGTATCGGAAGAACGGTGGGTCCAATCCGCGTGCCGCTTAAAGGCGATTACAAGGGAGATGCAAACCTTTCCAAAGAGCCATGAAAAGACTTTCTACTCCCAAGGAGACAATAGATATTAAGCCGAAATGACGTCCGACGCGCGCATTTTCTCCGACTCGCACCACATTTAAAAAAATCATAGCGTGAAAACCGTGGGTTCGATCCGCGTGCCGCTCGAAGGCGATTACAGCGGAGATGCAGCCCTTTCCAAAGAGCCATGAAAAGACTTTCTACTCCCAAGGAGACAAGAGATATTAAGCCGAAATGACGTCCGACGTGTGCATTTCCTCCGCCGCGCACCACATTTAAAAAAATCATAGGGTGAAAACCGTGGGTTCGATCCGCGTGCCGCTTAAAGGCGATTACAGGGGAGATGCAGCCCTTTCCAAAGAGCCATGAACAGACTTTCTACACCCAATGAGACAAGAGATATTAAGCCGCAAATACGTCCGGCGCGCGTCTTTTCTCCGCCGCGCAACACATTTAAAAAAAAATCGTAGCGTGAAAAACGTGGGTTCGATCCGCGTGCCGCTCGAAGGCGATTACAGGGGAGATGCATCCCTTTCAAAAGAGCCATGAACAGACTTTCTACTCCCAAGGAGACCAGAAATATTAACATATAAAGCGTTACGCTCCAGTCGGATGAACGAGAAACGCTTGTACAACTGCAACGAATTGGAGGAGAAAGTTTAAACAAACGCGCTGACTTTGAACGCTCACATCTAGGCCGGGCCAACTCCAAATGGCGTGCAACTCGGTGTGCATCACCTCCATGACTGTCCCTAACGAACGCCACCTGCCACGCTTTCGGCCTATCCCTGGCGGCATTAAAAAATCGTAGCGTGATAACGATGGTTCCGATGCGCGTGCCGCTCGAAGGCGATTACAGGGGAGATACAACCCTTTCCAAAGAGCCATGAACAGACTTTCTACTCCCAAGGAGACAAGAGATATTACGCGCATTTTCTCCGACGCGCACCACGTTTAAAAAATCGTAGCGTGAGAACGGTGGGTCCGATCCGTGTGCCGCTTAAAGGCGATTACAGGGGAGATGCATCCCTTTCCAAAGAGCCATGAACAGACTTTCTACTCCCAATGAGACAAGAGATATCAAGCCGCAAATACGTCCGGCGCGCGTCTATTCTCCGCCGCGCAACACATTTAAAAAAAATCGTAGCGTGAAAACCGTGGGTTCGATCCGCGTGCCGCTTAAAGGCGATTACAGGGGAGATGCAGCCCTTTCCAAAGAGCCATGAACAGACTTCCTACTCCCAAGGAGCCCAAAGATATTAAGCCGCAAATACGTCCTACGCGCGTCTTTTCTACGCCGCGCACCACATTTAAAAAATCGTAGCGTAAGAACGGTGGGTCCGATCCGCGTGCCGCTTAAAGGCGATTACAGGGAAGATGCAAACCTTTCCAAAGAGCCATGAACAGACTTTCTACTCCCAATGAGACAAGAGATATTAAGCCGCAAATACGTCCGGCGCGCGTCTTTTCTCCGCCGCGCAACACATTTAAAAAAAATCGTAGCGTGAAAAACGTGGGTTCGATCCGCGTGCCGCTCGAAGGCGATTACAGGGGAGATGCAGCCCTTTCCAAAGAGGCATGAACAGACTTCCTACTCCCAAGGAGCCCAAAGATATTAAGCCGCAAATACGTCCTACGCGCGTCTTTTCTACGCCGCGCACCACATTTAAAAAATCGTATCGGAAGAACGGTGGGTCCAATCCGCGTGCCGCTTAAAGGCGATTACAAGGGAGATGCAAACCTTTCCAAAGAGCCATGAAAAGACTTTCTACTCCCAAGGAGACAATAGATATTAAGCCGAAATGACGTCCGACGCACGCATTTTCTCCGCCGCGCACCACATTTAAAAAAATCATAGCGTGAAAACCGTGGGTTCGATCCGCGTGCCGCTCGAAGGCGATTACAGGGGAGATGCATCCCTTTCAAAAGAGCCATGAACAGACTTTCTACTCCCAAGGAGACCAGAAATATTAACATATAAAGCGTTACGCTCCAGTCGGATGAACGAGAAACGCTTGTACAATTGCAACGAATTGGAGGAGAAAGTTTAAACAAATGCGCTGACTTTGAACGCTCACATCTAGGCCGGGCCAACTCCAAATGGCGTGCAACTCGGTGTGCATCACCTCCATGACTGTCCCTAACAAACGCCACCTTCCAAGCTTTCGGCCCGTCCCTGGCGGCTTTAAAAAATCGTAGCGTGATAACCGTGGGTCCAATCCGCTTGAAGCTCGAAGGCGATTAGAGGGGAGATGCAGCCCTTTCCAAAGAGCCATGAACAGACTTCCTACTCCCAAGGAGACAAGAGATATTAAGCCACAAATACGTCCGGACCGCGTCTTTTCTCCGCAGCTCACCACATTTAAAAAAATCGTAGCGTGAAAACCGTGGGTTCGATATAGTATACATACAGAGTATATAGTTTGACCAAAAGATCGTGCTGATCTTTGATCTCCTGGTTCTTCATCTCCAGCGCCACTTTCAGACTCATAATGTCCTCCTCTATGGGCTGGTATAACACAGACACGAATCATCACTACAGCCAGTACAATGGAAAGGTGGGAATGTGTACTGAATGTGTACTGACGTTATAAGTGAGAGGTGGAGGTACTGGTGGATGTGTACTGACACTATAAGGGATCTCTACCTGCAGTGACAGTTTGAGCTTCTCAAGTTCTTCCTCCAGAGATTTCTTCTCCTGTTCACAGGCCATTTTCATATCTGCCAGAGCAAGTATCATTACTGCTGGATATAACACAGATTGTATATACTACATAATTACTGCTGAATATATAAAATATAATATATATAGTACTATACATATATTAGTGTCACTTTTATTGGAGCCTAAAGGCTAACATTCATTATTAGTTATGTTAGTATTATTGCATTTCCATAGTACTTACTCTTGATGGACCTGTTATGCTCCTCCTCCTCCTGCTGTTTCTGCAGGAGCTGTCTCCTCCTGCTGCTTGTGTTTCAGCATCTCCTGAAGAACCTGCAGCTCCTTCTGCTTCTGCAACCTCAACTCCTTCAGCTGCTCAAACAAACTGTTCTCCAACTCCTCCTTCTCACACCGCAAACACTCCAATCGGGCCACAGGCCCCACTAGTGACACAGAACCACACACACACACACACAGACACACACACACACACACACAGAGAGAGATAAACATGTATAAATGTATAAGAATTTGTGGATAAAATTATTATGAGATTATTTATAATCAAACGACTACACTACACAACCACATCTTCCTTTTATTTACATATTATACAGATATTTAGAGATATTTACATTTTATTTACCCGCGTGCGTCTCTCTTCTCCAAGGTAGCGGAGAGATATGAAAGGATAAAAGGGGAAAAGAATAAAATGCACGTCGGTTTTAAATTCGCAGGCTACCTGCGCTGAAGGCGTGGAAAACGAGCACGTGACGGAAAGGCTTCCGTACCCGATGGGTCCAAATCACATGCCCAGCAAAGTAGACTTAAACCTGGATACACAATGGAGACCATTTGACCCTTTAAAATCATACTACAAGCAGACTTCCAGGCCCAAGAGGTCACACAGCCATGCCCAGCAAAGTAGCTCTGGGCCTGGGCACACTTTACGCAGTTTGACCGTTTAAATAAAACTAGAAACAGACTTCCTGGCCCAAGAGGTCACACAGTCATGCCCAGCAAGGTTGCTTTAAACGTGGGCACACTTCAGACCGTTTCACTCTTTAAATCATTCAAAGCACCACATTTCAAGGCCCAAGAGGTCACAGAATCATGCCCATCAAAGTAGCTCTGGGCCTGGGCACACTTCACGCAGTTTGACCCTTTAAATAATACTACAACCAGACACATACAGGTGCGCACATATACACAGATACACATTCTGTTTAATTTCTTCACATCTGCAGACTAGAGTAAGCTGAGGGTATACTGTTAAACCAGGTACTACATAAACAGTATATAGTATATATACAGAGGATATAGTGTTAAACCAGGTACTACATACAGAGTATATAGTATACATACAGAGTATATAGTTTGACCAAAAGATCGTGCTGATCTTTGATCTCCTGGTTCTTCATCTCCAGCGCCACTTTCAGACTCATAATGTCCTCCTCTATGGGCTGGTATAACCCACGCACACGAATCATCACTACAGCCAGTACAATGGAAAGGTGGGAATGTGTACTGAATGTGTACTGACGTTATAAGTGAAAGGTGGAGGTACTGGTGGATGTGTACTGACACTATAAGGGATCTCTACCTGCAGTGACAGTCTGAGCTTCTCAAGTTCTTCCTCCAGAGATTTCTTCTCCTGTTCACAGGCCATTTTCATATCTGCCAGAGCAAGTATCATTACTGCTGGATATAACACAGATTGTATATACTACATAATTACTACTGAATATATAAAATATAATATAAATAGTACTATACATATATTAGTATCACTTTTATTGGAGCCTAAAGGCTAACATTCATTATTAGTTATGTTAGTATTATTGCATTTCCATAGTACTTACCCTTGAGGGACCTGTTATGCTCCTCCTCCTCCTGCTGTTTCTGCAGGAGCTCTGTCTCCTCCTGCTGCTTGTGTTTCAGCATCTCCTGAAGAACCTGCAGCTCCTTCTGCAACCTCAACTCCTTCAGCTGCTCCAACAAACTGTTCTCCAACTCCTCCTTCTCACACCGCAAACACTCCAATCGGGCCACAGGCCCCACTAGTGACACAAAACCACACACACACACACACACACACACACAGAAAGAGAGAGATAAACATGTATAAATGTATAAGAATTTGAGGATAAAATTACTATGAGATTATTTATAATCAAACGACTACACTATACAACCACATCTTCCTTTTATTTACATATTATACAGACATTTAGAGATATTTACATTTTATTTACCCGCGTGCGTCTCTCTTCTCCAAGGTAGCAGAGAGATATGAAAGGATAAAAGGGGAAAAGAATAAAATGCACGTCGGTTTTAAATTCGCAGGCTACCTGCGCTGAAGGCGTGGAAAACCAGCACGTGACGGAAAGGCTTCCGTACCCGATGGGTCCAAATCACATGCCCAGCAAAGTAGCCTTAAACCTGGACACACAATGGAGACCATTTGACCCTTTAAAATCATACTACAACCAGACTTCCAGGCCCAAGAGGTCACATAGTCATTCCCAGCAAAGTAGCTCTGCGCCTGGGCACACTTCACGCAGTATGAACCTTTAAATAATACTACAACCAGACACATACAGGTGCGCACATATACACAGATACACATTCTGTTTAATTTCTTCACATCTGCAGACTAGAGTAAGCTGAGGGTATAGTGTTAAACCAGGTACTACATAAACAGTATATAGTATATATACAGAGGATATAGTGTTAAACCAGGTACTACATACAGAGTATATAGTATACATACAGAGTATATAGTTTGACCAAAAGATCGTGCTGATCTTTGATCTCCTGGTTCTTCATCTCCAGCGCCACTTTCAGACTCATAATGTCCTCCTCTATGGGCTGGTATAACCCACGCACACGAATCATCACTACAGCCAGTACAATGGAAAGGTGGGAATGTGTACTGAATGTGTACTGACGTTATAAGTGAAAGGTGGAGGTACTGGTGGATGTGTACTGACACTATAAGGGATCTCTACCTGCAGTGACAGTCTGAGCTTCTCAAGTTCTTCCTCCAGAGATTTCTTCTCCTGTTCACAGGCCATTTTCATATCTGCCAGAACAAGTATCATTACTGCTGGATATAACACAGATTGTATATACTACATAATTACTACTGAATATATAAAATATAATATAAATAGAGTACTATACATATATTAGTATCACTTTTATTGGAGCCTAAAGGCTAACATTCATTATTATGTTAGTATTATTGCATTTCCATAGTACTTACTCTTGATGGACCTGTTATGCTCCTCCTCCTCCTGCTGTTTCTGCAGGAGCTCTGTCTCCTCCTGCTGCTTGTGTTTCAGCATCTCCTGAAGAACCTGCAGCTCCTTCTGCTTCTGCAACCTCAACTCCTTCAGCTGCTCCAACAAATTGTTCTCCAACTCCTCCTTCTCACACCGCAAACAATCCAATCGGGCCACAGGCCCCACTAGTGACACAGAACCACACACACACACACACACACACACACACACACACAGAGAGAGATAAACATGTATAAATGTATAAGAATTTGTGGATAAAATTATTATGAGATTATTTATAATCAAACGACTACACTACACAACCACTTCTTCCTTTTATTTACATATTATACAGATATTTACATTTTATTTACCCGCGTGCGTCTCTCTTCTCCAAGGTAGCGGAGAGATATGAAGGGATAAAAGGGGAAAAGAATAAAATGCACGTCGGTTTTAAATTCGCAGGCTACCTGCGCTGAAGGCGTGGAAAACGAGCACATGACGGAAAGGCTTCCGTACCCGATGGGTCCAAATCACATGCCCAGCAAAGTAGCCTTAAACCTGGACACACAATGGAGACCATTTGACCCTTTAAAATCATTCTACAACCAGACTTCCAGGCCCAAGAGGTCACACAGTCATGCCCAGCAAAGTAGCTCTGGGCCTGGGCACACTTCACGCAGTTTGACCGTTTAAATAATACTACAACCAGACTTCCAGGCACAAGAGGTCACACAGTCATGCCCAGCAAGGTTACTTTAAACTTGGGCACACTTCAGACCGTTTCACTCTTTAAATCATTCAAAGCACCACATTTCAAGGCCCAAGAGGTCACACAGTCATGCCCATCAAAGTAGCTCTGGGCCTGGGCACACTTCACGCAGTTTGACCCTTTAAATAATACTACAACCAGACACATACAGGTGCGCACATATACACAGATACACATTCTGTTTAATTTCTTCACATCTGCAGACTAGAGTAAGCTGAGGGTATAGTGTTAAACCAGGTACTACATAAACAGAGTATATAGTATACATACAGAGTATATAGTTTGACCAAAAGATCGTGCTGATCTTTGATCTCCTGGTTCTTCATCTCCAGCGCCACTTTCAGACTCATAAAGTCCTCCTCTATGGGCTGGTATAACACACACACGAATCATCACTACAGCCAGTACAATGGAAAGGTGGGAATGTGTACTGAATGTGTACTGACGTTATAAGTGAGAGGTGGAGGTACTGGTGGATGTGTACTGACACTATAAGGGATCTCTACCTGCAGTGACAGTCTGAGCTTCTCAAGTTCTTCCTCCAGAGATTTCTTCTCCTGTTCACAGGCCATTTTCATATCTGCCAGAGCAAGTATCATTACTGCTGGATATAACACAGATTGTATATACTACATAATTACTACTGAATATATAAAATATAATATATATAGTACTATACATATATTAGTATCACTTTTATTGGAGCCTAAAGGCTAACATTCATTATTAGTTATGTTAGTATTATTGCATTTCCATAGTACTTACTCTTGATGGACCTGTTATGCTCCTCCTCCTCCTGCTGTTTCTGCAGGAGCTCTGTCTCCTCCTGCTGCTTGTGTTTCAGCATCTCCTGAAGAACCTGCAGCTCCTTCTGCTTCTGCAACCTCAACTCCTTCAGCTGCTCCAACAAACTGTTCTCCAACTCCTCATTCCTCATTCTCACACCGCAAACACTCCAATCGGGCCACAGGCCCCACTAGTGACACAGAACCACACACACACACACACACACACACACACACACACACACACACACACACACACACACACACACACAAACACACATACACACACACACACACACAAAGAGAGAGATAAACATGTATAAATGTATAAGAATTTGTGGATAAAATTATTATGAGATTATTTATAATCAAACGACTACACTACACAACCACATCTTCCTTTTATTTACAAATTATACAGATATTTAGAGATATTTACATTTTATTTACCCGCGTGCGTCTCTCTTCTCCAAGGTAGCGGAGAGATATGAAAGGATAAAAGGGGAAAAGAATAAAATGCACGTCGGTTTTAAATTCGCAGGCTACCTGCGCTGAAGGCGTGGAAAACGAGCACGTGACGGAAAGGCTTCCGTACCCGAAGGGTCCAAATCACATGCCCAGCAAAGTAGCCTTAAACCTGGACACACAATGGAGACCATTTGACCCTTTAAATAATACTACAACCAGACACATACAGGTGCGCACATATACACAGATACACATTCTGTTTAAATTTCTTCACATCTGCAGACTAGAGTAAGCTGAGGGTATAGTGTTAAACCAGGTACTACATAAACAGTATATAGTATATATACAGAGGATATAGTGTTAAACCAGGTACTACATACAGAGTATATAGTATATATACAGAGTATATAGTTTGACCAAAAGATCGTGCTGATCTTTGATCTCCTGGTTCTTCATCTCCAGCGCCACTTTCAGACTCATAAAGTCCTCCTCTATGGGCTGGTATAACACACACACGAATCATCAATACAGCCAGTACAATGGAAAGGTGGGAATGTGTACTGAATGTGTACTGACGTTATAAGTGAAAGGTGGAGGTACTGGTGGATGTGTACTGACACTATAAGGGATCTCTACCTGCAGTGACAGTCTGAGCTTCTCAAGTTCTTCCTCCAGAGATTTCTTCTCCTGTTCACAGGCCATTTTCATATCTGCCAGAGCAAGTATCATTACTGCTGGATATAACACAGATTGTATATACTACATAATTACTACTGAATATATAAAATATAATATATATAGTACTATACATTTATTAGTATCACTTTTATTGGAGCCTAAAGGCTAACATTCATTATTAGTTATGTTAGTATTATTGCATTTCCATAGTACTTACTCTTGATGGACCTGTTATGCTCCTCCTCCTCCTGCTGCTTGTGTTTCAGCATCTCCTGAAGAACCTGCAGCTCCTTCTGCTTCTGCAACCTCAACTCCTTCAGCTGCTCCAACAAACTGTTCTCAAACTCCTCCTTCTCACACCGCAAACACTCCAATCGGGCCACAGGCCCCACTAGTGACACAGAACCACACACACACACAGACACAGACAAACACACACACACACACACACACACACACACACACACACACACACACACACACACACACACACACAGAGAGAGATAAACATGTATAAATGTATAATAATTTGTGGATAAAATTATTATGAGATTATTTATAATCAAACGACTACACTACACAACCACTTCTTCCTTTTATTTACATATTATACAGATATTTACAGATATTTACATTTTATTTACCCGCGTGCGTCTCTCTTCTCCAAGGTAGCGGAGAGATATGAAAGGATAAAAGGGGAAAAGAATAAAATGCACGTCGGTTTTAAATTCGCAGGCTACCTGCGCTGAAGGCGTGGAAAACGAGCACGTGACGGAAAGGCTTCCGTACCCGATGGGTCCAAATCACATGCCCAGCAAAGTAGCCTTAAACCTGGACACACAATGGAGACCATTTGACCCTTTAAAATCATACTACAAGCAGACTTCCAGGCCCAAGAGGTCACACAGTCATGCCCAGCAAAGTACCTCTGGGCCTGGGCACACTTCACGCAGTTTGACCGTTTAAATAAAACTAGAAACAGACTTCCTGGCCCAAGAGGTCACACAGTCATGCCCAGCAAGGTTGCTTTAAACGTGGGCACGTTATAAGTGAGAGGTGGAGGTACTGGTGGATGTGTACTGACACTATAAGGGATCTCTACCTGCAGTGACAGTCTGAGCTTCTCAAGTTCTTCCTCCAGAGATTTCTTCTCCTGTTCACAGGCCATTTTCATATCTGCCAGAGCAAGTATCATTACTGCTGGATATAACACAGATTGTATATACTACATAATTACTACTGAATATATAAAATATAATATATATAGTACTATACATATATTAGTATCACTTTTATTGGAGCCTAAAGGCTAACATTCATTATTAGTTATGTTAGTATTATTGCATTTCCATAGTACTTACTCTTGATGGACCTGTTATGCTCCTCCTCCTCCTGCTGTTTCTGCAGGAGCTCTGTCTCCTCCTGCTGCTTGTGATTCAGCATCTCCTGAAGAACCTGCAGCTCCTTCTGCTTCTGCAACCTCAACTCCTTCGGCTGCTCCAACAAACTGTTCTCCAACTCCTCCTTCTCACACCGCAAACACTCCAATCGGACCACAGGCCCCACTAGTGACACAGAACCACACACACACACAGACACACACACACACACACACACACACAGAGAGAGATAAACATGTATAAATGTATAAGAATTTGTGGATAAAATTATTATGAGATTATTTATAATCAAACGACTACACTACACAACAACATCTTCCTTTTATTTACATATTATACAGATATTTAGAGATATTTACATTTTATTTACCCGCGTGCGTCTCTCTTCTCCAAGGTAGCGGAGAGATATGAAAGGATAAAAGGGGAAAAGAATAAAATGCACGTCGGTTTTAAATTCGCAGGCTACCTACGCTGAAGGCGTGGAAAACGAGCACGTGACGGAAAGGCTTCCGTACCCGATGGGTCCAAATCACATGCCCAGCAAAGTAGCCTTAAACCTGGACACACAATGGAGACCATTTGACCCTTTAAAATCATACTACAACCAGACTTCCAGGCCCAAGAGGTCACACAGTCATGCCCAGCAAAGTAGCTCTGGGCATGGGCACACTTCACGCAGTTTGAACATTTAAATAAAAGTAGAAACAGACTTCCTGGCCCAAGAGGTCACACAGTCATGCCCAGCAAGGATGCTTTAAACGTGGGCACACTTCAGACCGTTTCACTCTTTAAATCATTCAAAGCACCACATTTCAAGGCCCAAGAGGTCACAGAATCATGCCCATCAAAGTAGCTCTGGGCCTGGGCACACTTCATGCAGTTTGACCCTTTAAATAATACTACAACCAGACACATACAGGTGCGCACATATACACAGATGCACATTCTGTTTAATTTCTTCACATCTGCAGACTAGAGTAAGCTGAGGGTATAGTGTTAAACCAGGTACTACATAAACAGTATATAATATATAAACAGAGGATATAATGTTAAACCAGGTACTACATACAGAGTATATAGTTTGACCAAAAGATCGTGGTGATCTTTGATCTCCTGGTTCTTCATCTCCAGCGCCACTTTCAGACTCATAATGTCCTCCTCTATGGGCTGGTATAACACACACACGAATCATCACTACAGCCAGTACAATGGAAAGGTGGGAATGTGTACTGAATGTGTACTGACGTTATAAGTGAAAGGTGGAGCTACTGGTGGATGTGTACTGACACTATAAGGGATCTCTACCTGCAGTGACAGTCTGAGCTTCTCAAGTTCTTCCTCCAGAGATTTCTTCTCCTGTTCACAGGCCATTTTCATATCTGCCAGAGCAAGTATCATTACTGCTGGATATAACACAGATTGTATATACTACATAATTACTACTGAATATATAAAATATAATATATATAGTACTATACATATATTAGTATCACTTTTATTGGAGCCTAAAGGCTAACATTCATTATTAGTTATGTTAGTATTATTGCATTTCCATAGTACTTACTCTTGATGGACCTGTTATGCTCCTCCTCCTCCTGCTGTTTCTGCAGGAGCTCTGTCTCCTCCTGCTGCTTGTGTTTCAGCATCTCCTGAAGAACCTGCAGCTCCTTCTGCTTCTGCAACCTCAACTCCTTCAGCTGCTCCAACAAACTGTTCTCCAACTCCTCATTCCTCATTCTCACACCGCAAACACTCCAATCGGGCCACAGGCCCCACTAGTGACACAGAACCACACACACACACACACACACACACACACACACACACACACACACACACACACACACACACACACAAACACACATACACACACACACACACACAAAGAGAGAGATAAACATGTATAAATGTATAAGAATTTGTGGATAAAATTATTATGAGATTATTTATAATCAAACGACTACACTACACAACCACATCTTCCTTTTATTTACAAATTATACAGATATTTAGAGATATTTACATTTTATTTACCCGCGTGCGTCTCTCTTCTCCAAGGTAGCGGAGAGATATGAAAGGATAAAAGGGGAAAAGAATAAAATGCACGTCGGTTTTAAATTCGCAGGCTACCTGCGCTGAAGGCGTGGAAAACGAGCACGTGACGGAAAGGCTTCCGTACCCGAAGGGTCCAAATCACATGCCCAGCAAAGTAGCCTTAAACCTGGACACACAATGGAGACCATTTGACCCTTTAAATAATACTACAACCAGACACATACAGGTGCGCACATATACACAGATACACATTCTGTTTAAATTTCTTCACATCTGCAGACTAGAGTAAGCTGAGGGTATAGTGTTAAACCAGGTACTACATAAACAGTATATAGTATATATACAGAGGATATAGTGTTAAACCAGGTACTACATACAGAGTATATAGTATATATACAGAGTATATAGTTTGACCAAAAGATCGTGCTGATCTTTGATCTCCTGGTTCTTCATCTCCAGCGCCACTTTCAGACTCATAAAGTCCTCCTCTATGGGCTGGTATAACACACACACGAATCATCAATACAGCCAGTACAATGGAAAGGTGGGAATGTGTACTGAATGTGTACTGACGTTATAAGTGAAAGGTGGAGGTACTGGTGGATGTGTACTGACACTATAAGGGATCTCTACCTGCAGTGACAGTCTGAGCTTCTCAAGTTCTTCCTCCAGAGATTTCTTCTCCTGTTCACAGGCCATTTTCATATCTGCCAGAGCAAGTATCATTACTGCTGGATATAACACAGATTGTATATACTACATAATTACTACTGAATATATAAAATATAATATATATAGTACTATACATTTATTAGTATCACTTTTATTGGAGCCTAAAGGCTAACATTCATTATTAGTTATGTTAGTATTATTGCATTTCCATAGTACTTACTCTTGATGGACCTGTTATGCTCCTCCTCCTCCTGCTGCTTGTGTTTCAGCATCTCCTGAAGAACCTGCAGCTCCTTCTGCTTCTGCAACCTCAACTCCTTCAGCTGCTCCAACAAACTGTTCTCAAACTCCTCCTTCTCACACCGCAAACACTCCAATCGGGCCACAGGCCCCACTAGTGACACAGAACCACACACACACACAGACACAGACAAACACACACACACACACACACACACACACACACACACACACACACACACACACACACACACACACAGAGAGAGATAAACATGTATAAATGTATAATAATTTGTGGATAAAATTATTATGAGATTATTTATAATCAAACGACTACACTACACAACCACTTCTTCCTTTTATTTACATATTATACAGATATTTACAGATATTTACATTTTATTTACCCGCGTGCGTCTCTCTTCTCCAAGGTAGCGGAGAGATATGAAAGGATAAAAGGGGAAAAGAATAAAATGCACGTCGGTTTTAAATTCGCAGGCTACCTGCGCTGAAGGCGTGGAAAACGAGCACGTGACGGAAAGGCTTCCGTACCCGATGGGTCCAAATCACATGCCCAGCAAAGTAGCCTTAAACCTGGACACACAATGGAGACCATTTGACCCTTTAAAATCATACTACAAGCAGACTTCCAGGCCCAAGAGGTCACACAGTCATGCCCAGCAAAGTACCTCTGGGCCTGGGCACACTTCACGCAGTTTGACCGTTTAAATAAAACTAGAAACAGACTTCCTGGCCCAAGAGGTCACACAGTCATGCCCAGCAAGGTTGCTTTAAACGTGGGCACGTTATAAGTGAGAGGTGGAGGTACTGGTGGATGTGTACTGACACTATAAGGGATCTCTACCTGCAGTGACAGTCTGAGCTTCTCAAGTTCTTCCTCCAGAGATTTCTTCTCCTGTTCACAGGCCATTTTCATATCTGCCAGAGCAAGTATCATTACTGCTGGATATAACACAGATTGTATATACTACATAATTACTACTGAATATATAAAATATAATATATATAGTACTATACATATATTAGTATCACTTTTATTGGAGCCTAAAGGCTAACATTCATTATTAGTTATGTTAGTATTATTGCATTTCCATAGTACTTACTCTTGATGGACCTGTTATGCTCCTCCTCCTCCTGCTGTTTCTGCAGGAGCTCTGTCTCCTCCTGCTGCTTGTGATTCAGCATCTCCTGAAGAACCTGCAGCTCCTTCTGCTTCTGCAACCTCAACTCCTTCGGCTGCTCCAACAAACTGTTCTCCAACTCCTCCTTCTCACACCGCAAACACTCCAATCGGACCACAGGCCCCACTAGTGACACAGAACCACACACACACACAGACACACACACACACACACACACACACAGAGAGAGATAAACATGTATAAATGTATAAGAATTTGTGGATAAAATTATTATGAGATTATTTATAATCAAACGACTACACTACACAACAACATCTTCCTTTTATTTACATATTATACAGATATTTAGAGATATTTACATTTTATTTACCCGCGTGCGTCTCTCTTCTCCAAGGTAGCGGAGAGATATGAAAGGATAAAAGGGGAAAAGAATAAAATGCACGTCGGTTTTAAATTCGCAGGCTACCTACGCTGAAGGCGTGGAAAACGAGCACGTGACGGAAAGGCTTCCGTACCCGATGGGTCCAAATCACATGCCCAGCAAAGTAGCCTTAAACCTGGACACACAATGGAGACCATTTGACCCTTTAAAATCATACTACAACCAGACTTCCAGGCCCAAGAGGTCACACAGTCATGCCCAGCAAAGTAGCTCTGGGCATGGGCACACTTCACGCAGTTTGAACATTTAAATAAAAGTAGAAACAGACTTCCTGGCCCAAGAGGTCACACAGTCATGCCCAGCAAGGATGCTTTAAACGTGGGCACACTTCAGACCGTTTCACTCTTTAAATCATTCAAAGCACCACATTTCAAGGCCCAAGAGGTCACAGAATCATGCCCATCAAAGTAGCTCTGGGCCTGGGCACACTTCATGCAGTTTGACCCTTTAAATAATACTACAACCAGACACATACAGGTGCGCACATATACACAGATGCACATTCTGTTTAATTTCTTCACATCTGCAGACTAGAGTAAGCTGAGGGTATAGTGTTAAACCAGGTACTACATAAACAGTATATAATATATAAACAGAGGATATAATGTTAAACCAGGTACTACATACAGAGTATATAGTTTGACCAAAAGATCGTGGTGATCTTTGATCTCCTGGTTCTTCATCTCCAGCGCCACTTTCAGACTCATAATGTCCTCCTCTATGGGCTGGTATAACACACACACGAATCATCACTACAGCCAGTACAATGGAAAGGTGGGAATGTGTACTGAATGTGTACTGACGTTATAAGTGAAAGGTGGAGCTACTGGTGGATGTGTACTGACACTATAAGGGATCTCTACCTGCAGTGACAGTCTGAGCTTCTCAAGTTCTTCCTCCAGAGATTTCTTCTCCTGTTCACAGGCCATTTTCATATCTGCCAGAGCAAGTATCATTACTGCTGGATATAACACAGATTGTATATACTACATAATTACTACTGAATATATAAAATATAATATATATAGTACTATACATATATTAGTATCACTTTTATTGGAGCCTAAAGGCTAACATTCATTATTAGTTATGTTAGTATTATTGCATTTCCATAGTACTTACCCTTGAGGGACCTGTTATGCTCCTCCTCCTCCTGCTGTTTCTGCAGGAGCTCTGTCTCCTCCTGCTGCTTGTGTTTCAGCATCTCCTGAAGAACCTGCAGCTCCTTCTGCTTCTGCAACCTCAACTCCTTCAGCTGCTCCAACAAACTGTTCTCCAACTCCTCCTTCTCACACCGCAAACACTCCAATCGGGCCACAGGCCCCACTAGTGACACAGAACCACACACACACACACACAGACACACACACACACACACACACACGCACACAAAGAGAGAGATAAACATGTATAAATGTATAAGAATTTGTGGATAAAATTATTATGAGATTATTTATAATGAAACGACTACACTACACAGCCACTTCTTACTTTTATTTACATATTATACAGATATTTACAGATATTTACATTTTATTTACCCGCGTGCGTCTCTCTTCTCCAAGATAGCGGAGAGATATGAAAGGATAAAAGGGGAAAAGAATAAAATGCACGTCGGTTTT
Organism: Electrophorus electricus; assembly: GCF_041902795.1. NCBI lineage: Eukaryota > Metazoa > Chordata > Actinopteri > Gymnotiformes > Gymnotidae > Electrophorus > Electrophorus electricus. The sequence goes on along the minus strand of NC_137505.1, from coordinate 30,421,343 downwards.
AAATTCGCAGGCTACCTGCGCTGAAGGCGTGGAAAACGAGCACGTGACGGAAAGGCTTCCGTACCCGATGGGTCCAAATCACATGCCCAGCAAAGTAGCCTTAAACCTGGACACACAATGGAGACCATTTGACCCTTTAAATAATACTACAACCAGACACATACAGGTGCGCACATATACACAGATACACATTCTGTTTAAATTTCTTCACATCTGCAGACTAGAGTAAGCTGAGGGTATAGTGTTAAACCAGGAACTACATAAACAGTATATAATATATATACAGAGGATATAGTGTTAAACCAGGTACTACATACAGAGTATATAGTATACATACAGAGTATATAGTTTGACCAAAAGATCGTGCTGATCTTTGATCTCCTGGTTCTTCATCTCCAGCGCCACTTTCAGACTCATAATGTCCTCCTCTATGGGCTGGTATAACACACACACGAATCATATCTACAGCCAGTACAATGGAAAGGTGGGAATGTGGACTGAATGTGTACTGATGTTATAAGTGAAAGGTGGAGGTACTGGTGGATGTGTACTGACACTATAAGGGATCTCTACCTGCAGTGACAGTCTGAGCTTCTCAAGTTCTTCCTCCAGAGATTTCTTCTCCTGTTCACAGGCCATTTTCATATCTGCCAGAGCAAGTATCATTACTGCTGGATATAACACAGATTGTATATACTACATAATTACTACTGAATATATAAAATATAATATATATAGTACTATACATATATTAGTATCACTTTTATTGGAGCCTAAAGGCTAACATTCATTATTAGTTATGTTAGTATTATTGCATTTCCATAGTACTTACTCTTGATGGACCTGTTATGCTCCTCCTCCTCCTGCTGTTTCTGCAGGAGCTCTGTCTCCTCCTGCTGCTTGTGTTTCAGCATCTCCTGAAGAACCTGCAGCTCCTTCTGCTTCTGCAACCTCAACTCCTTCAGCTGCTCCAACAAACTGTTATCCAACTCCTCCTTCTCACACCGCAAACACTCCAATCGGGCCACAGGCCCCACTAGTGACACAGAACCACACACACACACACACACAGAGAGAGATAAACATGTATAAATGTATAAGAATTTGTGGATAAAATTATTATGAGATTATTTATAATCAAACGACTACACTACACAACCACATCTTCCTTTTATTTACATATTATACAGATATTTAGAGATATTTACATTTTATTTACCCGCGTGCGTCTCTCTTCTCCAAGGTAGCGGAGAGATATGAAAGGATAAAAGGGGAAAAGAATAAAATGCACGTCCGTTTTAAATTCGCAGGCTACCTGCGCTGAAGGCGTGGAAAACGAGCACGTGACGGAAAGGCTTCCGTACCCGATGGGTCCAAATCACATGCCCAGCAAAGTAGCCTTAAACCTGGACACACAATGGAGACCATTTGACCCTTTAAAATCATACTACAAGCAGACACATACAGGTGCGCACATATACACAGATACACATTCTGTTTAAATTTCTTCACATCTGCAGACTAGAGTAAGCTGAGGGTATAGTGTTAAACCAGGTACTACATAAACAGTATATAGTATATATACAGAGGATATAGTGTTAAACCAGGTACTACATACAGAGTATATAGTATATATACAGAGTATATAGTTTGACCAAAAGATCGTGCTGATCTTTGATCTCCTGGTTCTTCATCTCCAGCGCCACTTTCAGACTCATAAAGTCCTCCTCTATGGGCTGGTATAACACACACACGAATCATCAATACAGCCAGTACAATGGAAAGGTGGGAATGTGTACTGAATGTGTACTGACGTTATAAGTGAAAGGTGGAGGTACTGGTGGATGTGTACTGACACTATAAGGGATCTCTACCTGCAGTGACAGTCTGAGCTTCTCAAGTTCTTCCTCCAGAGATTTCTTCTCCTGTTCACAGGCCATTTTCATATCTGCCAGAGCAAGTATCATTACTGCTGGATATAACACAGATTGTATATACTACATAATTACTACTGAATATATAAAATATAATATATATAGTACTATACATTTATTAGTATCACTTTTATTGGAGCCTAAAGGCTAACATTCATTATTAGTTATGTTAGTATTATTGCATTTCCATAGTACTTACTCTTGATGGACCTGTTATGCTCCTCCTCCTCCTGCTGCTTGTGTTTCAGCATCTCCTGAAGAACCTGCAGCTCCTTCTGCTTCTGCAACCTCAACTCCTTCGGCTGCTCCAACAAACTGTTCTCAAACTCCTCCTTCTCACACCGCAAACACTCCAATCGGGCCACAGGCCCCACTAGTGACACAGAACCACACACACACACAGACACACACACACACACACAGAGAGAGATAAACATGTATAAATGTATAAGAATTTGTGGATAAAATTATTATGAGATTATTTATAATCAAACGACTACACTACACAACCACTTCTTCCTTTTATTTACATATTATACAGATATTTACAGATATTTACATTTTATTTACCCGCGTGCGTCTCTCTTCTCCAAGGTAGCGGAGAGATATGAAAGGATAAAAGGGGAAAAGAATAAAATGCACGTCGGTTTTAAATTCGCAGGCTACCTGCGCTGAAGGCGTGGAAAACGAGCACGTGACGGAAAGGCTTCCGTACCCGATGGGTCCAAATCACATGCCCAGCAAAGTAGCCTTAAACCTGGACACACAATGGAGACCATTTGACCCTTTAAAATCATACTACAAGCAGACTTCCAGGCCCAAGAGGTCACACAGTCATGCCCAGCAAAGTACCTCTGGGCCTGGGCACACTTCACGCAGTTTGACCGTTTAAATAAAACTAGAAACAGACTTCCTGGCCCAAGAGGTCACACAGTCATGCCCAGCAAGGTTGCTTTAAACGTGGGCACGTTATAAGTGAGAGGTGGAGGTACTGGTGGATGTGTACTGACACTATAAGGGATCTCTACCTGCAGTGACAGTCTGAGCTTCTCAAGTTCTTCCTCCAGAGATTTCTTCTCCTGTTCACAGGCCATTTTCATATCTGCCAGAGCAAGTATCATTACTGCTGGATATAACACAGATTGTATATACTACATAATTACTACTGAATATATAAAATATAATATATATAGTACTATACATATATTAGTATCACTTTTATTGGAGCCTAAAGGCTAACATTCATTATTAGTTATGTTAGTATTATTGCATTTCCATAGTACTTACTCTTGATGGACCTGTTATGCTCCTCCTCCTCCTGCTGTTTCTGCAGGAGCTCTGTCTCCTCCTGCTGCTTGTGATTCAGCATCTCCTGAAGAACCTGCAGCTCCTTCTGCTTCTGCAACCTCAACTCCTTCGGCTGCTCCAACAAACTGTTCTCCAACTCCTCCTTCTCACACCGCAAACACTCCAATCGGACCACAGGCCCCACTAGTGACACAGAACCACACACACACACAGACACACACACACACACACACACACACAGAGAGAGATAAACATGTATAAATGTATAAGAATTTGTGGATAAAATTATTATGAGATTATTTATAATCAAACGACTACACTACACAACAACATCTTCCTTTTATTTACATATTATACAGATATTTAGAGATATTTACATTTTATTTACCCGCGTGCGTCTCTCTTCTCCAAGGTAGCGGAGAGATATGAAAGGATAAAAGGGGAAAAGAATAAAATGCACGTCGGTTTTAAATTCGCAGGCTACCTACGCTGAAGGCGTGGAAAACGAGCACGTGACGGAAAGGCTTCCGTACCCGATGGGTCCAAATCACATGCCCAGCAAAGTAGCCTTAAACCTGGACACACAATGGAGACCATTTGACCCTTTAAAATCATACTACAACCAGACTTCCAGGCCCAAGAGGTCACACAGTCATGCCCAGCAAAGTAGCTCTGGGCATGGGCACACTTCACGCAGTTTGAACATTTAAATAAAAGTAGAAACAGACTTCCTGGCCCAAGAGGTCACACAGTCATGCCCAGCAAGGATGCTTTAAACGTGGGCACACTTCAGACCGTTTCACTCTTTAAATCATTCAAAGCACCACATTTCAAGGCCCAAGAGGTCACAGAATCATGCCCATCAAAGTAGCTCTGGGCCTGGGCACACTTCATGCAGTTTGACCCTTTAAATAATACTACAACCAGACACATACAGGTGCGCACATATACACAGATGCACATTCTGTTTAATTTCTTCACATCTGCAGACTAGAGTAAGCTGAGGGTATAGTGTTAAACCAGGTACTACATAAACAGTATATAATATATAAACAGAGGATATAATGTTAAACCAGGTACTACATACAGAGTATATAGTTTGACCAAAAGATCGTGGTGATCTTTGATCTCCTGGTTCTTCATCTCCAGCGCCACTTTCAGACTCATAATGTCCTCCTCTATGGGCTGGTATAACACACACACGAATCATCACTACAGCCAGTACAATGGAAAGGTGGGAATGTGTACTGAATGTGTACTGACGTTATAAGTGAAAGGTGGAGCTACTGGTGGATGTGTACTGACACTATAAGGGATCTCTACCTGCAGTGACAGTCTGAGCTTCTCAAGTTCTTCCTCCAGAGATTTCTTCTCCTGTTCACAGGCCATTTTCATATCTGCCAGAGCAAGTATCATTACTGCTGGATATAACACAGATTGTATATACTACATAATTACTACTGAATATATAAAATATAATATATATAGTACTATACATATATTAGTATCACTTTTATTGGAGCCTAAAGGCTAACATTCATTATTAGTTATGTTAGTATTATTGCATTTCCATAGTACTTACCCTTGAGGGACCTGTTATGCTCCTCCTCCTCCTGCTGTTTCTGCAGGAGCTCTGTCTCCTCCTGCTGCTTGTGTTTCAGCATCTCCTGAAGAACCTGCAGCTCCTTCTGCTTCTGCAACCTCAACTCCTTCAGCTGCTCCAACAAACTGTTCTCCAACTCCTCCTTCTCACACCGCAAACACTCCAATCGGGCCACAGGCCCCACTAGTGACACAGAACCACACACACACACACACAGACACACACACACACACACACACACGCACACAAAGAGAGAGATAAACATGTATAAATGTATAAGAATTTGTGGATAAAATTATTATGAGATTATTTATAATGAAACGACTACACTACACAGCCACTTCTTACTTTTATTTACATATTATACAGATATTTACAGATATTTACATTTTATTTACCCGCGTGCGTCTCTCTTCTCCAAGATAGCGGAGAGATATGAAAGGATAAAAGGGGAAAAGAATAAAATGCACGTCGGTTTTAAATTCGCAGGCTACCTGCGCTGAAGGCGTGGAAAACGAGCACGTGACGGAAAGGCTTCCGTACCCGATGGGTCCAAATCACATGCCCAGCAAAGTAGCCTTAAACCTGGACACACAATGGAGACCATTTGACCCTTTAAATAATACTACAACCAGACACATACAGGTGCGCACATATACACAGATACACATTCTGTTTAAATTTCTTCACATCTGCAGACTAGAGTAAGCTGAGGGTATAGTGTTAAACCAGGAACTACATAAACAGTATATAGTATATATACAGAGGATATAATGTTAAACCAGGTACTACATACAGAGTATATAGTATACATACAGAGTATATAGTTTGACCAAAAGTTCGTGCTGATCTTTGATCTCCTGGTTCTTCATCTCCAGCGCCACTTTCAGACTCAATGTCCTCCTCTATGGGCTGGTATAACACACACACGAATCATCACTACAGCCAGTACAATGGAAAGGTGGGAATGTGTACTGAATGTGTACTGACGTTATAAGTGAAAGGTGGAGCTACTGGTGGATGTGTACTGACACTATAAGGGATCTCTACCTGCAGTGACAGTCTGAGCTTCTCAAGTTCTTCCTCCAGAGATTTCTTCTCCTGTTCACAGGCCATTTTCATATCTGCCAGAGCAAGTATCATTACTGCTGGATATAACACAGATTGTATATACTACATAATTACTACTGAATATATAAAATATAATATATATAGTACTATACATATATTAGTATCACTTTTATTGGAGCCTAAAGGCTAACATTCATTATTAGTTATGTTAGTATTATTGCATTTCCATAGTACTTACCCTTGAGGGACCTGTTATGCTCCTCCTCCTCCTGCTGTTTCTGCAGGAGCTCTGTCTCCTCCTGCTGCTTGTGTTTCAGCATCTCCTGAAGAACCTGCAGCTCCTTCTGCTTCTGCAACCTCAACTCCTTCAGCTGCTCCAACAAACTGTTCTCCAACTCCTCCTTCTCACACCGCAAACACTCCAATCGGGCCACAGGCCCCACTAGTGACACAGAACCACACACACACACACACAGACACACACACACACACACACACACACACACACACACACACAAAGAGAGAGATAAACATGTATAAATGTATAAGAATTTGTGGATAAAATTATTATGAGATTATTTATAATGAAACGACTACACTACACAACCACTTCTTCCTTTTATTTACATATTATACAGATATTTACAGATATTTACATTTTATTTACCCGCGTGCGTCTCTCTTCTCCAAGGTAGCGGAGAGATATGAAAGGATAAAAGGGGAAAAGAATAAAATGCACGTCGGTTTTAAATTCGCAGGCTACCTGCGCTGAAGGCGTGGAAAACGAGCACGTGACGGAAAGGCTTCCGTACCCGATGGGTCCAAATCACATGCCCAGCAAAGTAGCCTTAAACCTGGACACACAATGGAGACCATTTGACCCTTTAAATAATACTACAACCAGACACATACAGGTGCGCACATATACACAGATACACATTCTGTTTAAATTTCTTCACATCTGCAGACTAGAGTAAGCTGAGGGTATAGTGTTAAACCAGGAACTACATAAACAGTATATAATATATATACAGAGGATATAGTGTTAAACCAGGTACTACATACAGAGTATATAGTATACATACAGAGTATATAGTTTGACCAAAAGATCGTGCTGATCTTTGATCTCCTGGTTCTTCATCTCCAGCGCCACTTTCAGACTCATAATGTCCTCCTCTATGGGCTGGTATAACACACACACGAATCATATCTACAGCCAGTACAATGGAAAGGTGGGAATGTGGACTGAATGTGTACTGATGTTATAAGTGAAAGGTGGAGGTACTGGTGGATGTGTACTGACACTATAAGGGATCTCTACCTGCAGTGACAGTCTGAGCTTCTCAAGTTCTTCCTCCAGAGATTTCTTCTCCTGTTCACAGGCCATTTTCATATCTGCCAGAGCAAGTATCATTACTGCTGGATATAACACAGATTGTATATACTACATAATTACTACTGAATATATAAAATATAATATATATAGTACTATACATATATTAGTATCACTTTTATTGGAGCCTAAAGGCTAACATTCATTATTAGTTATGTTAGTATTATTGCATTTCCATAGTACTTACTCTTGATGGACCTGTTATGCTCCTCCTCCTCCTGCTGTTTCTGCAGGAGCTCTGTCTCCTCCTGCTGCTTGTGTTTCAGCATCTCCTGAAGAACCTGCAGCTCCTTCTGCTTCTGCAACCTCAACTCCTTCAGCTGCTCCAACAAACTGTTATCCAACTCCTCCTTCTCACACCGCAAACACTCCAATCGGGCCACAGGCCCCACTAGTGACACAGAACCACACACACACACACACACAGAGAGAGATAAACATGTATAAATTTATAAGAATTTGTGGATAAAATTATTATGAGATTATTTATAATCAAACGACTACACTACACAACCACATCTTCCTTTTATTTACATATTATACAGATATTTAGAGATATTTACATTTTATTTACCCGCGTGCGTCTCTCTTCTCCAAGGTAGCGGAGAGATATGAAAGGATAAAAGGGGAAAAGAATAAAATGCACGTCCGTTTTAAATTCGCAGGCTACCTGCGCTGAAGGCGTGGAAAACGAGCACGTGACGGAAAGGCTTCCGTACCCGATGGGTCCAAATCACATGCCCAGCAAAGTAGCCTTAAACCTGGACACACAATGGAGACCATTTGACCCTTTAAAATCATACTACAACCAGACTTCCAGGCCCAAGAGGTCACACAGTCATGCCCAGCAAAGTAGCTCTGGGCCTGGGCACACTTCACGCAGTTTGACAGTTTAAATAAAACTAGAAACAGACTTCCTGGCCCAAGAGGTCACACAGTCATGCCCAGCAAGGTTACTTTAAACGTGAGCACACTTCAGACCGTTTCACTCTTTAAATCGTTCAAAGCACCACATTTCAAGGCCCAAGAGGTCACACAGTCATGCCCAGCAAAGTAGCTCTGGGCCTGGGCACACTTCATGCAATTTGACCCTTTAAATAATACTACAACCAGACTTCCAGGCACAAGAGGTCACACAGTCATGCCCAGCAAGGTTACTTTAAACGTGGGCACACTTCAGACCGTTTCACTCTTTAAATCATTCAAAGCACCACATTTCAAGGCCCAAGAGGTCACAGAATCATGCCCATCAAAGTAGCTCTGGGCCTGGGCACACTTCACGCAGTTTGACCGTTTAAATAAAACTAGAAACAGACTTCCTGGCCAAAGAGGTCACAGTCATACCCAGCAAAGTACGTTTAAACCTGGAAACAAATCAGATCCTTTCTGTCATTCAAAGGAATGGGCCTGCAACTCACAACCACATCCCCAGTGAAGCGCACCGTCACCCAGCCACACTACCCCACCTTGCCCGTCCTGGAACAACCACACCTCCAGGGCACCACATGCCAATCTCTCATGCCCAGCAAACTGCAACCTCACGCAGCCAGGCCACACACTGTCTCCCCTTGTACCGTCCAGGGACGAACTCCTAAACAAACCTGGTGTTCACGCGCACACACGCAATTACAACGAATTGGTGGAGAACTTTGAAACAAACGTGCTGACTTTGAATACTCACATCTAGGCTGGGCCAGGTCCAAATGGCCTGCAGCTCGGTGCGCATTAACTGCTTGACTGTCCGTCACCAACACCACCTGCCAAGCGTTCGTTCCGTCCCTGGCGGATTTTAAAAAATCGTAGCGTGAGAACGATGGTTCCGATCCGCGTGCCGCTTAAAGGCGATTACAGGGGAGATGCAGCCCTTTCCAAAGAGCCATGAAAAGACTTTCTACTCCCAATGAGACAAGAGACATTAAGCCGAAATGACGTCCGACGCGCGCATTTTCTCCGGGGCGCACCACATTTAAAAAAATCATAGCGTGAAAACCGTGGGTTCGATCCGCGTGCCGCTCGAAGGCGATTACAGGGGAGATGCAGCCCTTTCCAAAGAGCCATGAACAGACTTTCTACTCCCAAGGAGCCCAAAGATATTAAGCCGCAAATACGTCCTACGCGCGTCTTTTCTACGCCGCGCACCACATTTAAAAAATCGTAGCGTAAGAACGGTGGGTCCGATCCGCGTGCCGCTTAAAGGCGATTACAGGGGAGATGCAACCCTTTCCAAAGAGCCATGAAAAGACTTTCTACTCCCAAGGAGACAAGAGATATTAAGCCGCAATGACGTCCGACGCGCGTCTTTTCTATGCCGCGCACCACATTTAAAAAATCGTAGCGTAAGAACGGTGGGTCCGATCCGCGTGCCGCTTAAAGGCGATTACAGGGGAGATGCAACCCTTTCCAAAGAGCCATGAAAAGACTTTCTACTCCCAAGGAGACAAGAGATATTAAGCCGCAATGACGTCCGACGCGCGCATTTTCTCCGACGCGCAACACATTTAAAAAAATCATAGCGTGAAAACCGTGGGTTCGATCCGCGTGCCGCTCAAAGGCGATTACAGGGGAGATGCAGCCCTTTCCAAAGAGCCATGAACAGACTTCCTACTCCCAAGGAGACCAGAGATATTAACAGATAAAGCGTTACGCTCCAGTCGGATGAGCGAGAAACGCTTGTACAATTGCAACGAATTGGAGGAGAAAGTTTAAACAAACGCGCTGATTTGAACGCTCACATCTAGGCCGGGCCAGGTCCAAATGGCCTGCAACTCGGTGCGCATCACCTCCATGACGGTCCCTAACGAACGCCACCTGCCACGCTTTCGGCCCGTCCCTGGCGGCATTAAAAAATCGTAGCGTGATAACGATGGTTCCGATCCGCGTGCCGCTCGAAGGCGATAACAGTGGAGATGCAGCCCTTTCCCAATAGCCATGAACAGACTTTCTACTCCCAAGGAGCTCAAAGATATTAAGCCGCAAATACGTCATACGCGCGCATTTTCTCCGACACGCACCACGTTTAAAAAATCGTAGCGTGGGAACGGTGGGTCCGATCCGCGTGCCGCTTAAAAGCGATTACAGGGGAGATGCATCCCTTTCCAAAGAGCCATGAACAGACTTTCTACTCCCAAGGAGACAAGAGATATTAAGCCGCAATGATGTCCCACGCGCGCATTTTCTCCGCCGCGCACCACATTTAAAAAATCTTAGCGTGAGAACGGTGGGTCCGATCCGCGTGCCGCTTAAAGGCGATTACAGGGGAGATGCAGCCCTTTCCAAAGAGCCATGAAAAGACTTTCTACTCCCAAGGAGACAAGAGATATTAAGCCGAAATGACGTCCGACGCGCGCATTTTCTCCGCCGCGCACCACATTTTAAAAAATCATAGCGTGAAAACCGTGGGTTCGATCCGCGTGCCGCTCGAAGGCGATTACAGGGGAGATGCAGCCCTTTCCAAAGAGCCATCAACAGACTTTCTACTCCCAAGGAGACAAGAGATATTAAGCCGCAATGACGTCCGACGCGCGCATTTATTGCGCCGCGCACCACATTTAAAAAATCGTAGCGTGAGAACGGTGGGTCCGATCCGCGTGCCGCTTAAAGGCGATTACAGGGGAGATGCAGCCCTTTCCAAAGAGCCATGAACAGACTTTCTACTCCCAAGGAGCCCAAAGATATTAAGCCGCAAATACGTCCTACGCGCGTCTTTTCTACGCCGCGCACCACATTTAAAAAATCGTAGCGTAAGAACGGTGGGTCCGATCCGCATGCCGCTTAAAGGCGATTACAGGGGAGATGCAACCCTTTCCAAAGAGCCATGAACAGACTTCCTACTCCCAAGGAGACAAGAGATATTAACATATAAAGCGTTACGCTCCAGTCGGATGAGCGAGAAACGCTTGAACAGTTGCAACGAATTGGAGGAGAAAGTTTAAACAAACGCGCTGACTTTGAACGCTCACATCTAGGTCTGGCCAAGTCCAAATGGCGTGCAACTCGGTGCGCATCACCTCCATGACTGTCCCTAACGAACGCCACCTGCCACGCTTTCGGCCCGTCCCTGGCGGATTTAAAAAATCGTAGCGTGATAACCGTGGGTCCAATCCGCTTGAAGCTCGAAGGCGATTAGAGGGGAGATGCAGCCCTTTCCAACGAGCCATGAACAGACTTCCTACTCCCAAGGAGACAAGAGATATTAAGCCACAAATACGTCCGGACCGCGTCTTTTCTCCGCAGCTCACCACATTTAAAAAAATCGTAGCGTGAAAACCGTGGGTTCGATATAGTATACATACAGAGTATATAGTTTGACCAAAAGATCGTGCTGATCTTTGATCTCCTGGTTCTTCATCTCCAGCGCCACTTTCAGACTCATAAAGTCCTCCTCTATGGGCTGGTATAACACACACACGAATCATCACTACAGCCAGTACAATGGAAAGGTGGGAATGTGTACTGAATGTGTACTGACGTTATAAGTGAGAGGTGGTGGTACTGGTGGATGTGTACTGACACTATAAGGGATCTCTACCTGCAGTGACAGTTTGAGCTTCTCAAGTTCTTCCTCCAGAGATTTCTTCTCCTGTTCACAGGCCATTTTCATATCTGCCAGAGCAAGTATCATTACTGCTGGATATAACACAGATTGTATATACTACATAATTACTGCTGAATATATAAAATATAATATATATAGTACTATACATATATTAGTGTCACTTTTATTGGAGCCTAAAGGCTAACATTCATTATTAGTTATGTTAGTATTATTGCATTTCCATAGTACTTACTCTTGATGGACCTGTTATGCTCCTCCTCCTCCTGCTGTTTCTGCAGGAGCTCTGTCTCCTCCTGCTGCTTGTGTTTCAGCATCTCCTGAAGAACCTGCAGCTCCTTCTGCTTCTGCAACCTCAACTCCTTCAGCTGCTCAAACAAACTGTTCTCCAACTCCTCCTTCTCACACCGAAAACACTGCAATCGGGCCACAGGCCCCACTAGTGACACAGAACCACACACACACACACACAGACACACACACACACACACACACAGAGAGAGATAAACATGTATAAATGTATAAGAATTTGTGGATAAAATTATTATGAGATTATTTATAATCAAACGACTACACTACACAACCACATCTTCCTTTTATTTACATATTATACAGATATTTAGAGATATTTACATTTTATTTACCCGCGTGCGTCTCTCTTCTCCAAGGTAGCGGAGAGATATGAAAGGATAAAAGGGGAAAAGAATAAAATGCACGTCGGTTTTAAATTCGCAGGCTACCTGCGCTGAAGGCGTGGAAAACGAGCACGTGACGGAAAGGCTTCCGTACCCGATGGGTCCAAATCACATGCCCAGCAAAGTAGCCTTAAACCTGGACACACAATGGAGACCATTTGACCCTTTAAAATCATACTACAACCAGACTTCCAGGCCCAAGAGGTCACACAGTCATGCCCAGCAAAGTAGCTCTGGGCCTGGGCACACTTCACGCAGTTTGACCGTTTAAATAAAACTAGAAACAGACTTCCTGGCCCAAGAGGTCACACAGTCATGCCCAGCAAGGTTGCTTTAAACGTGGGCACACTTCAGACCGTTTCACTCTTTAAATCATTCAAAGCACCACATTTCAAGGCCCAAGAGGTCACAGAATCATGCCCATCAAAGTAGCTCTGGGCCTGGGCACACTTTACGGAGTTTGACCCTTTAAATAATACTACAACCAGACACATACAGGTGCGCACATATACACAGATACACATTCTGTTTAATTTCTTCACATCTGCAGACTAGAGTAAGCTGAGGGTATAGTGTTAAACCAGGAGCTACATAAACAGTATATAGTATATATAAAGAGGATATAGTGTTAAACCAGATACTACATACAGAGTATATAGTATACATACAGAGTATATAGTTTGACCAAAAGATCGTGCTGATCTTTGATCTCCTGGTTCTTCATCTCCAGCGCCACTTTCAGACTCATAATGTCCTCCTCTATGGGCTGGTATAAACCACACATACGAATCATCACTACAGCCAGTACAATGGAAAGGTGGGAATGTGTACTGAATGTGTACTGACGTTATAAGTGAAAGGTGGAGGTACTGGTGGATGTGTACTGACACTATAAGGGATCTCTACCTGCAGTGACAGTCTGAGCTTCTCAAGTTCTTCCTCCAGAGATTTCTTCTCCTGTTCACAGGCCATTTTCAGATCTGCCAGAGCAAGTATCATTACTGCTGGATATAACATAGATTGTATATACTACATAATTACTACTGAATATATAAAATATAATATATATAGTACTATACATATATTAGTATCACTTTTATTGGAGCCTAAAGGCTAGCATTCATTATTAGTTATGTTAGTATTATTGCATTTCCATAGTACTTACTCTTGATGGACCTGTTATGCTCCTCCTCCTCCTGCTGTTTCTGCAGGAGCTCTGTCTCCTCATGCTGCTTGTGTTTCAGCATCTCCTGAAGAACCTGCAGCTCCTTCTGCTTCTGCAACCTCAACTCCTTCAGCTGCTCCAACAAACTGTTCTCCAACTCCTCATTCCTCATTCTCACACCGCAAACACTCCAATCGGGCCACAGGCCCCACTAGTGACACAGAAAAACACACACACACACACACACACAAAGAGAGAGATAAACATGTATAAATGTATAAGAATTTGTGGATAAAATTATTATGAGATTATTTATAATCAAACGACTACACTACACAACCACATCTTCCTTTTATTTACATATTATACAGATATTTAGAGATATTTACATTTTATTTACCCGTGTGCGTCTCTCTTCTCCAAGGTAGCGGAGAGATATGAAAGGATAAAAGGGGAAAAGAATAAAATGCACGTCGGTTTTAAATTCGCAGGCTACCTGCGCTGAAGGCGTGGAAAACGAGCACGTGACGGAAAGGCTTCCGTACCCGATGGGTCCAAATCACATGCCCAGCAAAGTAGCCTTAAACCTGGACACACAATGGAGAGCATTTGACCCTTTAAAATCATACTACAACCAGACTTCCAGGCCCAAGAGGTCACACAGCCATGCCCAGCAAAGTAGCTCTGGGCCTGGGCACACTTCACGCAGTTTGACCGTTTAAATAAAACTAGAAACAGACTTCCTGGCCCAAGAGGTAACAGTCATACCCAGAAAAGTACGTTTAAACCTGGAAACAAATCAGATCCTTTCTGTCATTCAAAGGAATGGGCCTGCAACTCACAACCACATCCCCAGTGAAGCGCACCGTCACCCAGCCACACTACCCCACCTTGCCCGTCCTGGAACAACCACACCTCCAGGGCACCACATGCCAATCTCTCATGCCCAGCAAACTGCAACCTCACGCAGCCAGGCCACACACTGTCTCCCCTTGTACAGTCCAAGGACGAACTCCTCCACAAACCTGGTGTTCACGCGCACACACGCAATTACAACGAATTGGTGGAGAACTTTGAAACAAACGTGCTGACTTTGAAAACTCACATCTAGGCTGGGCCAGGTCCAAATGGCCTGCAGCTCGGTGCACATTAACTGCTTGACTGTCCGTCACGAACGCCACCTGCCAAGCGTTCGTTCCGTCCCTGGCGGCATTAAAAAATCGTAGCGTGATAACGATGGTTCCGATGCGCGTGCCGCTCGAAGGCGATTACAGGGGAGATACAGCCCTTTCCAAAGAGCCATGAACAGACTTTCTACTCCCAAGGAGACCAGAGATATTAACAGATAAAGCGTTACGCTCCAGTCGGATGAGAGAGAAACGCTTGTACAATTGCAACGAATTGGAGGAGAAAGTTTAAACAAACGCGCTGACTTTGAAGGCTCACATCTAGGCCGGGCCAGGTCCAAATGGCCTGCAACTCGGTCCGCATCACGTCCATGACTTTTCCTAACGAACGCCACCTGCCAAGCTTTCGGCCCGTCCCTGTCGGCATTAAAAAATCGTAGCGTGATAACGATGGTTCCGATCCGCGTGCCGCGCGAAGGCGATTACAGGGGAGATGCAGCCCTTTCCAAAGAACCATGAAAAGACTTTCTACTCCCAAGGAGACAAGAGATATTAAGCCGCAATGACGTCCGACGCGCGCATTTTCTCCGCTGCGCAGCACATTTAAAAAAATCATAGCGTGAAAACCGTGGGTTCGATCCACGTGCCGCTCGAAGGCGATTACAGGGGAGATGCAGCCCTTTCCAAAGAGGCATGAACAGACTTCCTACTCCCAAGGAGCCCAAAGATATTAAGCCGCAAATACGTCCTACGCGCGTCTTTTCTACGCCGCGCACCACATTTAAAAAATCGTATCGGAAGAACGGTGGGTCCAATCCGCGTGCCGCTTAAAGGCGATTACAAGGGAGATGCAAACCTTTCCAAAGAGCCATGAAAAGACTTTCTACTCCCAAGGAGACAATAGATATTAAGCCGAAATGACGTCCGACGCGCGCATTTTCTCCGACGCGCACCACATTTAAAAAAATCATAGCGTGAAAACCGTGGGTTCGATCCGCGTGCCGCTCGAAGGCGATTACAGTGGAGATGCAGCCCTTTCCAAAGAGCCATGAAAAGACTTTCTACTCCCAAGGAGACAAGAGATATTAAGCCGAAATGACGTCCGACGCGCGCATTTCCTCCGCCGCGCACCACATTTAAAAAAATCATAGCGTGAAAACCGTGGGTTCGATCCGCGTGCCGCTCGAAGGCGATTACAGGGGAGATGCAGCCCTTTCCAAAGAGCCATGAACAGACTTTCTACACCCAATGAGACAAGAGATATTAAGCCGCAAATACGTCCGGCGCGCGTCTTTTCTCCGCCGCGCAACACATTTAAAAAAAATCGTAGCGTGAAAAACGTGGGTTCGATCCGCGTGCCGCTCGAAGGCGATTACAGGGGAGATGCATCCCTTTCAAAAGAGCCATGAACAGACTTTCTACTCCCAAGGAGACCAGAAATATTAACATATAAAGCGTTACGCTCCAGTCGGATGAACGAGAAACGCTTGTACAATTGCAACGAATTGGAGGAGAAAATTTAAACAAACGCGCTGACTTTGAACGCTCACATCTAGGCCGGGCCAACTCCAAATGGCGTGCAACTCGGTGCGCATCACCTCCATGACTGTCCCTAACGAACGCCACCTGCCACGCTTTCGGCCCGTCCCTGGCGGCATTAAAAAATCGTAGCGTGATAACGATGATTCCGATGCGCGTGCCGCTCGAAGGCGATTACAGGGGAGATACAGCCCTTTCCAAAGAGCCATGAACAGACTTTCTACTCCCAAGGAGACCAGAGATATTAACAGATAAAGCGTTACGCTCCAGTCGGATGAGCGAGAAACGCTTGTACAATTGCAACGAATTGGAGGAGAAAGTTTAAACAAACGCGCTGACTTTGAAGGCTCACATCTAGGCCGGGCCAACTCCAAATGGCGTGCAACTCGGTGCGCATCACCTCCATGACTGTCCCTAACGAACGCCACCTGCCACGCTTTCGGCCCGTCCCTGGCGGCATTAAAAAATCGTAGCGTGATAACGATGGTTCCGATGCGCGTGCCGCTCGAAGGCGATTACAGGGGAGATACAGCCCTTTCCAAAGAGCCATGAACAGACTTTCTACTCCCAAGGAGACCAGAGATATTAACAGATAAAGCGTTACGCTCCAGTCGGATGAGCGAGAAACGCTTGTACAATTGCAACGAATTGGAGGAGAAAGTTTAAACAAACGCGCTGACTTTGAAGGCTCACATCTAGGCCGGGCCAGGTCCAAATGGCCTGCAACTCGGTCCGCATCACGTCCATGACTTTTCCTAACGAACGCCACCTGCCAAGCTTTCGGCCCGTCCCTGTCGGCATTAAAAAATCGTAGCGTGATAACGATGGTTCCGATCCGCGTGCCGCGCGAAGGCGATTACAGGGGAGATGCAGCCCTTTCCAAAGAGGCATGAACACACTTCCTACTCCCAAGGAGCCCAAAGATATTAAGCTGCAAATACGTCCTACGCGCGTCTTTTCTACGCCGCGCACCACATTTAAAAAATCGTATCGGAAGAACGGTGGGTCCAATCCGCGTGCCGCTTAAAGGCGATTACAAGGGAGATGCAAACCTTTCCAAAGAGCCATGAAAAGACTTTCTACTCCCAAGGAGACAATAGATATTAAGCCGAAATGACGTCCGACGCGCGCATTTTCTCCGACGCGCACCACATTAAAAAAATCATAGCGTGAAAACCGTGGGTTCGATCCGCGTGCCGCTCGAAGGCGATTACAGCGGAGATGCAGCCCTTTCCAAAGAGCCATGAAAAGACTTTCTACTCCCAAGGAGACAAGAGATATTAAGCCGAAATGACGTCCGACGCGCGCATTTCCTCCGCCGCGCACCACATTTAAAAAAATCATAGCGTGAAAACCGTGGGTTCGATCCGCGTGCCGCTCGAAGGCGATTACAGGGGAGATGCAGCCCTTTCCAAAGAGCCATGAACAGACTTTCTACACCCAATGAGACAAGAGATATTAAGCCGCAAATACGTCCGGCGCGCGTCTTTTCTCCGCCGCGCAACACATTTAAAAAAAATCGTAGCGTGAAAAACGTGGGTTCGATCCGCGTGCCGCTCGAAGGCGATTACAGGGGAGATGCATCCCTTTCAAAAGAGCCATGAACAGACTTTCTACTCCCAAGGAGACCAGAAATATTAACATATAAAGCGTTACGCTCCAGTCGGATGAACGAGAAACGCTTGTACAACTGCAACGAATTGGAGGAGAAAGTTTAAACAAACGCGCTGACTTTGAACGCTCACATCTAGGCCGGGCCAACTCCAAATGGCGTGCAACTCGGTGCGCATCACCTCCATGACTGTCCCTAACGAACGCCACCTGCCACGCTTTCGGCCCGTCCCTGGCGGCATTAAAAAATCGTAGCGTGATAACGATGGTTCCGATGCGCGTGCCGCTCGAAGGCGATTACAGGGGAGATACAGCCCTTTCCAAAGAGCCATGAACAGACTTTCTACTCCCAAGGAGACCAGAGATATTAGGCGCATTTTCTCCGACGCGCACCACGTTTAAAAAATCGTATCGGAAGAACGGTGGGTCCAATCCGCGTGCCGCTTAAAGGCGATTACAAGGGAGATGCAAACCTTTCCAAAGAGCCATGAAAAGACTTTCTACTCCCAAGGAGACAATAGATATTAAGCCGAAATGACGTCCGACGCGCGCATTTTCTCCGACGCGCACCACATTTAAAAAAATCATAGCGTGAAAACCGTGGGTTCGATCCGCGTGCCGCTCGAAGGCGATTACAGCGGAGATGCAGCCCTTTCCAAAGAGCCATGAAAAGACTTTCTACTCCCAAGGAGACAAGAGATATTAAGCCGAAATGACGTCCGACGCGCGCATTTCCTCCGCCGCGCACCACATTTAAAAAAATCATAGCGTGAAAACCGTGGGTTCGATCCGCGTGCCGCTCGAAGGCGATTACAGGGGAGATGCAGCCCTTTCCAAAGAGCTATGAACAGACTTTCTACTCCCAAGGAGCCCAAAGATATTAAGCCGCAAATAAGTCCTACGCGCGTCTTTTCTACGCCGCGCACCACATTTAAAAAATCGTAGCGTAAGAACGGTGGGTCCGATCCGCGTGCCGCTTAAAGGCGATTACAGGGGAGATGTAACCCTTTCCAAAGAACCATGAAAAGACTTTCTACTCCCAAGGAGACAAGAGATATTAAGCCGCAATGACGTCCGACGCGCGCATTTTCTCCGACGCGCAACACATTTAAAAAAATCATAGCGTGAAAACCGTGGGTTCGATCCGCGTGCCGCTCGAAGGCGATTACAGGGGAGATGCAGCCCTTTCCAAAGAGCCATGAACAGACTTTCTACTCCCAAGGAGACCAGAGATATTAACAGATAAAGCGTTACGCTCCAGTCGGATGAGCGAGAAACGCTTGTACAATTGCAACGAATTGGAGGAGAAAGTTTAAACAAACGCGCTGACTTTGAACGCTCACATCTAGGCCGGGCCAGATCCAAATGGCCTGCAACTCGGTGCGCATCACCTCCATGACTGTCCCTAACGAACGCCACCTGCCACGCTTTCGGCCCGTCCCTGGCGGCATTAAAAAATCGTAGCGTGATAACGATGGTTCCGATGCGCGTGCCGCACGAAGGCGATTACAGGGGAGATGCAGCCCTTTCCAAAGAGCAATGAACAGACTTTCTACTCACAAGGAGACAAGAGATATTAAGCCGCAATGATATCCGACGCGCGCATTTTCTCCGCCGCACACCACATTTAAAAAATCGTAGCGTGAGAACGGTGGGTCCGATCCGCATGCCGCTTAAAGGCGATTACAGGGGAGATGCAACCCTTTCCAAAGAGCCATGAAAAGACTTTCTATTCCCAAGGAGACAAGAGATATTAAGCGGCAATGACGTCCGACGCGCGCATTTTCTCCGCCGCGCACCACATTTAAAAAAATCATAGCGTGAAAACCGTGGGTTCGATCCGCGTGCCGCTTGAAGGCGATTACAGGGGAGATGCAGCATTTCCAAAGAGCCATGAACAGACTTCCTACTCCCAAGGAGAAAAGAGATATTAAGCAGCAATGATGTCCGACACGCGCATTTTCTCCGCCGCGCACCACATTTAAAAAATCTTAGCGTGAGAACGGTGGGTCCGATCCGCGTGCCGCTTAAAGGCGATTACAGGGGAGATGCACCCCTTTCCAAAGAGCCATGAAAAGACTTTCTACTCCCAAGGAGACAAGAGATATTAAGCCGAAATGACGTCCGAGGCGCGCAATTTCTCCGCCGCGCAACACATTTAAAAAAATCATAGCGTGACAACCGTGGGTTCGATCCGCGTGCCGCTCGAAGGCGATTACAGCGGAGATGCAGCCCTTTCCAAAGAGCCATGAAAAGACTTTCTACTCCCAAGGAGACAAGAGATATTAAGCCGAAATGACGTCCGACGCGCGCATTTCCTCCGCCGCGCACCACATTTAAAAAAATCATAGCGTGAAAACCGTGGGTTCGATCCGCGTGCCGCTCGAAGGCGATTACAGGGGAGATGCAGCCCTTTCCAAAGAGCTATGAACAGACTTTCTACTCCCAAGGAGCCCAAAGATATTAAGCCGCAAATAAGTCCTACGCGCGTCTTTTCTACGCCGCGCACCACATTTAAAAAATCGTAGCGTAAGAACGGTGGGTCCGATCCGCGTGCCGCTTAAAGGCGATTACAGGGGAGATGTAACCCTTTCCAAAGAACCATGAAAAGACTTTCTACTCCCAAGGAGACAAGAGATATTAAGCCGCAATGACGTCCGACGCGCGCATTTTCTCCGACGCGCAACACATTTAAAAAAATCATAGCGTGAAAACCGTGGGTTCGATCCGCGTGCCGCTCGAAGGCGATTACAGGGGAGATGCAGCCCTTTCCAAAGAGCCATGAACAGACTTTCTACTCCCAAGGAGACCAGAGATATTAACAGATAAAGCGTTACGCTCCAGTCGGATGAGCGAGAAACGCTTGTACAATTGCAACGAATTGGAGGAGAAAGTTTAAACAAACGCGCTGACTTTGAACGCTCACATCTAGGCCGGGCCAGATCCAAATGGCCTGCAACTCGGTGCGCATCACCTCCATGACTGTCCCTAACGAACGCCACCTGCCACGCTTTCGGCGCGTCCCTGGCGGCATTAAAAAATCGTAGCGTGATAACGATGGTTCCGATGCGCGTGCCGCACGAAGGCGATTACAGGGGAGATGCAGCCCTTTCCAAAGAGCAATGAACAGACTTTCTACTCACAAGGAGACAAGAGATATTAAGCCGCAATGATATCCGACGCGCGCATTTTCTCCGCCGCACACCACATTTAAAAAATCGTAGCGTGAGAACGGTGGGTCCGATCCGCATGCCGCTTAAAGGCGATTACAGGGGAGATGCAACCCTTTCCAAAGAGCCATGAAAAGACTTTCTATTCCCAAGGAGACAAGAGATATTAAGCGGCAATGACGTCCGACGCGCGCATTTTCTCCGCCGCGCACCACATTTAAAAAAATCATAGCGTGAAAACCGTGGGTTCGATCCGCGTGCCGCTTGAAGGCGATTACAGGGGAGATGCAGCATTTCCAAAGAGCCATGAACAGACTTCCTACTCCCAAGGAGAAAAGAGATATTAAGCAGCAATGATGTCCGACACGCGCATTTTCTCCGCCGCGCACCACATTTAAAAAATCTTAGCGTGAGAACGGTGGGTCCGATCCGCGTGCCGCTTAAAGGCGATTACAGGGGAGATGCACCCCTTTCCAAAGAGCCATGAAAAGACTTTCTACTCCCAAGGAGACAAGAGATATTAAGCCGAAATGACGTCCGAGGCGCGCAATTTCTCCGCCGCGCAACACATTTAAAAAAATCATAGCGTGAAAACCGTGGGTTCGATCTGCGTGCCGCTCGAAGGCGATTACAGGGGAGATGCAGCCCTTTCCAAAGATCCATGAACAGACTTCCTACTCCCAAGGAGACAAGAGATATTAACATATAAAGCGTTACGCTACAGTCGGATGAGCGAGAAACGCTTGAGCAGTTGAAACGAATTGGAGGAGAAAGTTTAAACAAACGCGCTGACTTTGAACGCTCACATCTAGGTCTGGCCAAGTCCAAATGGCGTGCAACTCGGTGCGCATCACCTCCATGACTGTCCCTAACGAACGCCACCTGCCACGCTTTCGGCCCGTCCCTGGCGGCTTTAAAAAATCGTAGCGTGATAACCGTGGGTCCAATCCGCTTGAAGCTCGAAGGCGATTAGAGGGGAGATGCAGCCCTTTCCAAAGAGCCATGAACAGACTTCCTACTCCCAAGGAGACAAGAGATATTAAGCCACAAATACGTCCGGACCGCGTCTTTTCTCCGCAGCTCACCACATTTAAAAAAATCGTAGCGTGAAAACCGTGGGTTCGATATAGTATACATACAGAGTATATAGTTTGACCAAAAGATCGTGCTGATCTTTGATCTCCTGGTTCTTCATCTCCAGCGCTACTTTCAGACTCATAATGTCCTCCTCTATGGGCTGGTACAAAACACACACGAATCATCACTACAGCCAGTACAATGGAAAGGTGGGAATGTGTACTGAATGTGTACTGACGTTATAAGTGAAAGGTGGAGCTACTGGTGGATGTGTACTGACACTATAAGGGATCTCTACCTGCAGTGACAGTCTGAGCTTCTCAAGTTCTTCCTCCAGAGATTTCTTCTCCTGTTCACAGGCCATTTTCATATCTGCCAGAGCAAGTATCATTACTGCTGGATATAACACAGATTGTATATACTACATAATTACTACTGAATATATAAAATATAATATATATAGTACTATACATATATTAGTGTCACTTTTATTGGAGCCTAAAGGCTAACATTCATTATTAGTTATGTTAGTATTATTGCATTTCCATAGTACTTACTCTTGATGGACCTGTTATGCTCCTCCTCCTCCTGCTGTTTCTGCAGGAGCTCTGTCTCCTCCTGCTGCTTGTGTTTCAGCATCTCCTGAAGAACCTGCAGCTCCTTCTGCAACCTCAACTCCTTCAGCTGCTCCAACAAACTGTTCTCCAACTCCTCCTTCTCACACCGCAAACACTCCAATCGGGCCACAGGCCCCACTAGTGACACAAAACCACACACACACACACACACACACACACAGAAAGAGAGAGATAAACATGTATAAATGTATAAGAATTTGAGGATAAAATTACTATGAGATTATTTATAATCAAACGACTACACTATACAACCACATCTTCCTTTTATTTACATATTATACAGACATTTAGAGATATTTACATTTTATTTACCCGCGTGCGTCTCTCTTCTCCAAGGTAGCAGAGAGATATGAAAGGATAAAAGGGGAAAAGAATAAAATGCACGTCGGTTTTAAATTCGCAGGCTACCTGCGCTGAAGGCGTGGAAAACCAGCACGTGACGGAAAGGCTTCCGTACCCGATGGGTCCAAATCACATGCCCAGCAAAGTAGCCTTAAACCTGGACACACAATGGAGACCATTTGACCCTTTAAAATCATACTACAACCAGACTTCCAGGCCCAAGAGGTCACATAGTCATTCCCAGCAAAGTAGCTCTGGGCCTGGGCACACTTCACGCAGTTTGACCCTTTAAATAATACTACAACCAGACACATACAGGTGCGCACATATACACAGATACACATTCTGTTTAATTTCTTCACATCTGCAGACTAGAGTAAGCTGAGGGTATAGTGTTAAACCAGGTACTACATAAACAGTATATAGTATATATACAGAGGATATAGTGTTAAACCAGGTACTACATACAGAGTATATAGTATACATACAGAGTATATAGTTTGACCAAAAGATCGTGCTGATCTTTGATCTCCTGGTTCTTCATCTCCAGCGCCACTTTCAGACTCAATGTCCTCCTCTATGGGCTGGTATAACACACACAAAAATCATCACTACAGCCAGTACAATGGAAAGGTGGGAATGTGTACTGAATGTGTACTGACGTTATAAGTGAAAGGTGGAGCTACTGGTGGATGTGTACTGACACTATAAGGGATCTCTACCTGCAGTGACAGTCTGAGCTTCTCAAGTTCTTCCTCCAGAGATTTCTTCTCCTGTTCACAGGCCATTTTCATATCTGCCAGAGCAAGTATCATTACTGCTGGATAGAACACAGATTGTATATACTACATAATTACTACTGAATATACAAAATATAATATATATAGTACTATACATATATTAGTATCACTTTTATTGGAGCCTAAAGGCTAACATTCATTATTAGTTATGTTAGTATTATTGCATTTCCATAGTACTTACTCTTGATGGACCTGTTATGCTCCTCCTCCTCCTGCTGTTTCTGCAGGAGCTCAGTCTCCTCCTGCTGCTTGTGTTTCAGCATCTCCTGAAGAACCTGCAGCTCCTTCTGCTTCTGCAACCTCAACTCCTTCAGCTGCTCCAACAAATTGTTCTCCAACTCCTCCTTCTCACACCGCAAACACTCCAATCGGGCCACAGGCCCCACTAGTGACACAGAACCCCACACACACACACAGAGAGATAAACATGTATAAATGTATAAGAATTTGTGGATAAAATTATTATGAGATTATTTATAATCAAACGACTACACTACACAACCACTTCTTCCTTTTATTTACATATTATACAGATATTTACAGATATTTACCCGTGTGCGTCTCTCTTCTCCAAGGTAGCGGAGAGATATGAAAGGATAAAAGGGGAAAAGAATAAAATGCACGTCGGTTTTAAATTCGCAGGCTACCTGCGCTGAAGGCGTGGAAAACGAGCACGTAACGGACAGGTTTCCGTACCCGATGGGTCCAAATCACATGCCCAGCAAAGTAGCCTTAAACCTGGACACACAATGGAGACCATTTGACCCTTTAAAATCATACTACAACCAGACTTCCAGGCCCAAGAGGTCACACAGTCATGCCCAGCAAAGTAGCTCTGGGCCTGGGCACACTTCACGCAGTTTGACCCTTTAACCAAAACTAGAAACAGACCTGCAAGCCCAGGAGCTCACAGAATCATACCCAGTAAAGTAGCTAGCTAGCTTTCAGCTCAGTAACCGTAGCTAGCTAGCTAGCTATCAGCTCAGTAAACCATACAATCAAATGTCCACCAAGCATTTAAACCGCAAGCATTTAAACCACTAGATACCGCTAGTTACCGGCTGCACGGTTAACAGTGCAAAGCCATTACCAAGCTACCTAGCTAGCTAGCTAGCTACCGGAAGCACTTTTAACAGTGCAAAGTCAGTAGCTAGCTAGTAGTAGCTACTGTAGCTAGCTAGCTACCGGAAGCACTTTTAACAGTGCAAAGTCAGTAGCTAGCTAGTAGTAGCTACTGTAGCTAGCTAGCTACCGGAAGCACTTTTAACAGTGCAAAGTCAGTAGCTAGCTAGTAGTAGCTACTGTAGCTAGCTAGCTAGCTACTGACTTTGCACTGTTAACCTTGCAGCCGGTAGCTCGCTAGCTAGCTAGCAGCTCAGTAACCGTACAAATTCGCCTGCTGCTGAAAACTGTCAAGTTGTATTTATAGCTTTCGTTTTAGTTCTCTCAGCTTACTTATTTGGTTTTTTTGTGTGTGTGTTTTTTTCAGGGAAGTTTAATAATTTCTTAGAAATCTTGGAACATTTTGCCAGTTGGCATCTAGGAAAGCCTTTCTGCCCACAGACAATAAACACAAGCCAGAATTCCTCAAACAGGAATGAATCTACTAATGTAGTAACATTTCAGGCACATGAGTGGAGGAACTAGCAAATTCTAAATGATGAAATCGAAGCTGATAAAAATCCATGAAAATATAAACTGGTCATGAAAAAATGCTTGTGAATTGAAAATGTAAGTGATAGGATTAAAACAGTCTTGATTTGATATATTTTTAAAAATCAAATATCAAGTTTGATCATTCATGACCAAGGGAGTTTCTATGAGGGTGTAAACAACAAATGCATGTGAACTAAATACTACAGTGGTATATAATTAAATAATTGGAATAACTTTGTGTCACGTCATTTAACGTTTAACTCAAGCCGTTTGTGTTACCGGACTCTTTTATCACTTAACATTAGTAACTGTTTTAGTTGCCTTGTTTATCCAATAACATTCATTAATTAATCAATCCATGGTTTAACCCAAGCAATTTTCGTTACTTCCGCCTCTCGAGGCAAAAATGTCAATCAGAACGTTGCGCCCGCAAACTTCAAATAAACGATAAATAAGGCAAGTAATAAAAATGGATAAAGTTGAAAGATAAGTTGATTAAACTTGAGTCAAATAAAACTACTTATCAGTCAAAACGTCAATTCATATGCATTTTATTGACTCTAAATTTAATTTACGTGCATTTTAATCAGCCATATTTTTGGTGTATAGACCTGAGTTTTGTCGTTGAAGAGAATAAAAGAATCCGTCGTGTAAACTTACGCCATCTGCAGGCTGAGATGGTGTTGGGTTGACCCGGATGTGACGTTTGCCAAGCTGATGACATATCACGATATTAATTGTGAGATTTCCTTACCATCTTTGCTCTTCGCAGAAGGGCACAGTGCGGTTTACAGGGCACAGTTTGACCCTTTAAATAATACTACAACCAGACTTCCAGGCACAAGAGGTCACACAGTCATGCCCAGCAAGGTTGCTTTAAACGTGGGCACACTTCAGACCGTTTCACTCTTTAAATCGTTCAAAGCACCAGATTTCAAGGCCCAAGAGGTCACAGAATCATGCCCAGCAAAGTAGCTCTGGGCCTGGGCACACTTCATGCAGTTTGACCCTTTAAATAATACTACAACCAGACTTCCAGGCACAAGAGGTCACACAGTCATGCCCAGCAAAGTAGCTCTGGGCCTGGGCACACTTCATGCAGTTTGACCCTTTAAATAATACTACAACCAGACTTCCAGGCACAAGAGGTCACACAGTCATGCACAGCAAAGTAGTGCTGGGCCAGGGCACACTTCATGTACTTTGTGCCTTTAAATAATACTACAACCAGACTTCCAAGCCGAAGAGGTCACAGAGTCATGCCCAGCAAAGTCGCTATGGGCCTGGGCAGACCATGCAATTTGACCCTTTAACCAAAACTAGAAACAGAACTCAAAGCCCAGGAGGTCACAGAATCATGCCCATCAAAGTAGCTCTGGGCCTGTGTACACTTCAGGCCATTTCACCTTTTATATAATGGAAACACCAGACCTCCAGGCCCAAGAGGTCACACAGTCATGCCCAGAAAAGTAACTCTGGGCCTATACACACTTCACGCAGTTTGACCGTTTAAATAATACTAGAAACAGACTTCCTGGCCCAAGAGGTCACACAGTCATGCCCAGCAAAGTAGCCTTAAACCTGGACACACAATGGAGACCATTTGACCCTTTAAAATCATACTACAACCAGACTTCCAGGCCCAAGAGGTCACACAGTCATGCCCAGCAAAGTAGCTCTGGGCCTGGGCACACTTCACGCAGTTTGACCGTTTAAATAAAACTAGAAACAGACTTCCTGGCCCAAGAGGTCACACAGTCATGCCCAGCAAAGTAGCCTTAAACCTGGACACACAATGGAGACCATTTGACCCTTTAAAATCATACTACAACCAGACTTCCAGGCCCAAGAGGTCACACAGTCATGCCCAGCAAAGTAGCTCTGGGCCTGGGCACACTTCACGCAGTTTGACCGTTTAAATAAAACTAGAAACAGACTTCCTGGCCCAAGAGGTCACACAGTCATGCCCATCAAAGTAGCTCTGGGCCTGGGCACACTTCACGCAGTTTGACCCTTTAAATAATACTACAACCAGACACATACAGGTGCGCACATATACACAGATACACATTCTGTTTAATTTCTTCACATCTGCAGACTAGAGTAAGCTGAGGGTATAATGTTAAACCAGGTACTATGTAAACAGTATATAGTTTTACCAAAAGATCGTGCTGATCTTTGATCTCCTGGTTCTTTATCTCCAGCCACTTTCAGACTCATGTCCTCCTCTATGGGCTGGTATAACACACACACACACACACACACACACACACACACACACACACACACACAGAGACAAACAGAAAGACACACAGACATATGAAATTAGCAAGCCATATAGTGTAGAAATAGATTGATGTTATTCAGGGACCTCATTTATAAAACTTTGTGGATTCCAAAGTGAAAGTGTGTGTATTCTGCACAAATAACAGGAAATGGCATATACCCCCCAAAAACTTAGATTTCTAAAGCCTCGAGTATGAATTATTGGGAGATAGAGGCGACAATGCAGCGCTAAAGACAAAAAAGGAATTTTAACCACAGGTATGAGTGGCAGCACCAGCAACCGCAGGTGTGAGTGGCATTATATTTACATTTACCCTCCACATCCTTTGTGTCTGTGTATTCGTCCTCGATGCGTCCAGCACACCATCTCCAGAAACGCCTCATTTTTCCTCTGTCTTCTTCAGTGTCTTTCCACAGACTGATCTGTAAAGGTGTTCATGGGATTCCCCTCACGTGTGACATCGGGCCACAGGACATATGGGGTTCTAAAGTTCCAAGAGCGTAGATGAGTTGTTTTTCTTTGAATTTCCTAATTTCATTGCTGCCACAGCAACAACTGGCAATGCAAACAGACGTGTCATTAATGCAGTGACTCTACCTCAACCTGGATTGATCAACCATGTACGGCTCACCGGAGACTGTGATACGTATAACATCCCAAAGTGTACTTAATTCTGAGCAAAATCTAACTAGCCTCATTACTGCTGAACTATGAGGGGCCATTTAGGGAGAAATCAGGGAAACACTACTTGTACATACATATGAAACATTTTCACATAAATAGCCTACTACTTACATTTGTGTATAATAATTTAAACTCGCATATACACGCACTTGCCCACTCAATCTCTGGTGCGTAAACAAAGAGTTGCACTATGCTTATGTTGGTATGGGGGTGTCTGTGTGTATATAACAATTTTCAGTGCGCCCGGAAGTCATTTCATTGTCATTTCAAGGCAGATATTTAACATGTGTACAGTGCGTATAATAGACAGAGGAAGACTGTTGAACTATTAATATTAGGACGGTTATTGACATCTGTGTAATGAGTAGTGCTTCTCTTAATGACAACTGTAACTGTTTTCCCATATAGAATTGTGTGCCTTATATTGTTTGGAGGAACTTTTTCTTCTCATTTAGAAATATGTGGACTAAGTGCTCAGATTGTCTTATTACTTATTATGCTCAGTCTCACCATTTTTGGCAGATTTCACCACGTTATTACGAACGTGGATACGTTATCTTATAATTATAAGCAGTGTGAGATGTGAAGCTAAGCGAAGCACATGTGCAGAATTTCTAACAATAGCCTGTTTTGTATAGCCTGGCTAACTGACCAATCAGTGAAATTAAATGTGGTTGCTGAGCCTATTGCAGCTGGGTCAATTTAATTTGATTTCATTGTGTTTAATTTTAAACTCAGCTGCGTGCCATGAGACACAAGTTAATCTGAGCATTTTTTGTTCTAACGCCGACTTAACCTAGCCATGTTTTACAGATATCTTGAAATAATTGAGGTTCATCGCTAGAGGGTGCTGTTCATCTTTTTTTTTCTTTTCTTCTATTATTGATCAGGAAAAAACGATAAAATAGAGAATTTGTGGATAAAATTATTATGAGATTATTTATAATCAAACGACTACACTACACAACCACTTCTTCCTTTTATTTACATATTATACAGATATTTACAGATATTTATATTTTATTTACCCGCGTGCGTCTCTCTTCTCCAAGGTAGCGGAGAGATATGAAAGGATAAAAGGGGAAAAGAATAAAATGCACGTCGGTTTTAAATTCGCAGGCTACCTGCGCTGAAGGCGTGGAAAACGAGCACGTGACCGAAAGGCTTCCGTACCCGATGGGTCCAAATCACATGCCCATCAAAGTAGCCTTAAACCTGGACACACAATGGAGACCATTTGACCCTTTAAAATTATACTACAACCAGACTTCCAGGCCCAAGAGGTCACACAGTCATGCCCAGCAAAGTAGCTCTGGGCCTGGGCACACTTCACACAGTTTGACCGTTTAAATAAAACTAGAAACAGACTTCCTGGCCCAAGAGGTCACACAGTCATGCCCAGCAAAGTAGCTCTGGGCCTGGGCACACTTCAATCACTTTGTGCCTTTAAATCATACTACTACTACCACCAGACTTCCAGGGCCAAGAGGTCACACAGTCATGCACAGCAAAGTAGCTCTGGGCCTGGGCACACATCATGCAGTTTGACCCTTTAAATAATACTACAACCAGACACATACAGGTGCGCACATATACACAGATACACATTCTGTTTAATTTCTTCACATCTGCAGACTAGAGTAAGCTGAGGGTATAGTGTTAAACCAGGTACTACATAAACAGTATATAGTATATATACAGAGGATATAGTGTTAAACCAGGTACTACATACAGAGTATATAGTATACATACAGAGTATATAGTTTGACCAAAAGATCGTGCTGATCTTTGATCTCCTGGTTCTTCATCTCCAGCGCCACTTTCAGACTCATAATGTCCTCCTCTATGGGCTGGTATAACCCACACACACGAATCATCACTACAGCCAGTACAATGGAAAGGTGGGAATGTGTACTGAATGTGTACTGACGTTATAAGTGAAAGGTGGAGGTACTGGTGGATGTGTACTGACACTATAAGGGATCTCTACCTGCAGTGACAGTCTGAGCTTCTCAAGTTCTTCCTCCAGAGATTTCTTCTCCTGTTCACAGGCCATTTTCATATCTGCCAGAGCAAGTATCATTACTGCTGGATATAACATAGATTGTATATACTACATAATTACTACTGAATATATAAAATATAATATATATAGTACTATACATATATTAGTATCACTTTTATTGGAGCCTAAAGGCTAGCATTCATTATTAGTTATGTTAGTATTATTGCATTTCCATAGTACTTACTCTTGATGGACCTGTTATGCTCCTCCTCCTCCTGCTGTTTCTGCAGGAGCTCTGTCTCCTCCTGCTGCTTGTGTTTCAGCATCTCCTGAAGAACCTGCAGCTCCTTCTGCTTCTGCAACCTCAACTCCTTCAGCTGCTCCAACAAACTGTTCTCCAACTCCTCCTTCTCACACCGCAAACACTCCAATCGGGCCACAGGCCCCACTAGTGACACAGAACCACACACACACACACAGACACAGACACACACACACACACACACACACACATACACACACACACAGAGAGAGATAAACATGTATAAATGTATAAGAATTTGTGGATAAAATTATTATGAGATTATTTATAATCAAACGACTACACTACACAACCACATCTTCCTTTTATTTACATATTATACAGATATTTAGAGATATTTACATTTTATTTACCCGCGTGCGTCTCTCTTCTCCAAGGTAGCGTAGAGATATGAAAGGATAAAAGGGGAAAAGAATAAAATGCACGTCGGTTTTAAATTCGCAGGCTACCTGCGCTGAAGGCGTGGAAAACGAGCACGTGACGGAAAGGCTTCCGTACCCGATGGGTCCAAATCACATGCCCAGCAAAGTAGACTTAAACCTGGATACACAATGGAGACCATTTGACCCTTTAAAATCATACTACAAGCAGACTTCCAGGCCCAAGAGGTCACACAGCCATGCCCAGCAAAGTAGCTCTGGGCCTGGGCACACTTTACGCAGTTTGACCGTTTAAATAAAACTAGAAACAGACTTCCTGGCCCAAGAGGTCACACAGTCATGCCCAGCAAGGTTGCTTTAAACGTGGGCACACTTCAGACCGTTTCACTCTTTAAATCATTCAAAGCACCACATTTCAAGGCCCAAGAGGTCACAGAATCATGCCCATCAAAGTAGCTCTGGGCCTGGGCACACTTCACGCAGTTTGACCCTTTAAATAATACTACAACCAGACACATACAGGTGCGCACATATACACAGATACACATTCTGTTTAATTTCTTCACATCTGCAGACTAGAGTAAGCTGAGGGTATAGTGTTAAACCAGGTACTACATAAACAGTATATAGTATATATACAGAGGATATAGTGTTAAACCAGGTACTACATACAGAGTATATAGTATACATACAGAGTATATAGTTTGACCAAAAGATCGTGCTGATCTTTGATCTCCTGGTTCTTCATCTCCAGCGCCACTTTCAGACTCATAATGTCCTCCTCTATGGGCTGGTATAACCCACGCACACGAATCATCACTACAGCCAGTACAATGGAAAGGTGGGAATGTGTACTGAATGTGTACTGACGTTATAAGTGAAAGGTGGAGGTACTGGTGGATGTGTACTGACACTATAAGGGATCTCTACCTGCAGTGACAGTCTGAGCTTCTCAAGTTCTTCCTCCAGAGATTTCTTCTCCTGTTCACAGGCCATTTTCATATCTGCCAGAACAAGTATCATTACTGCTGGATATAACACAGATTGTATATACTACATAATTACTACTGAATATATAAAATATAATATAAATAGAGTACTATACATATATTAGTATCACTTTTATTGGAGCCTAAAGGCTAACATTCATTATTATGTTAGTATTATTGCATTTCCATAGTACTTACTCTTGATGGACCTGTTATGCTCCTCCTCCTCCTGCTGTTTCTGCAGGAGCTCTGTCTCCTCCTGCTGCTTGTGTTTCAGCATCTCCTGAAGAACCTGCAGCTCCTTCTGCTTCTGCAACCTCAACTCCTTCAGCTGCTCCAACAAATTGTTCTCCAACTCCTCCTTCTCACACCGCAAACAATCCAATCGGGCCACAGGCCCCACTAGTGACACAGAACCACACACACACACACACACACACACACACACACACACAGAGAGAGATAAACATGTATAAATGTATAAGAATTTGTGGATAAAATTATTATGAGATTATTTATAATCAAACGACTACACTACACAACCACTTCTTCCTTTTATTTACATATTATACAGATATTTACATTTTATTTACCCGCGTGCGTCTCTCTTCTCCAAGGTAGCGGAGAGATATGAAGGGATAAAAGGGGAAAAGAATAAAATGCACGTCGGTTTTAAATTCGCAGGCTACCTGCGCTGAAGGCGTGGAAAACGAGCACGTGACGGAAAGGCTTCCGTACCCGATGGGTCCAAATCACATGCCCAGCAAAGTAGCCTTAAACCTGGACACACAATGGAGACCATTTGACCCTTTAAAATCATACTACAACCAGACTTCCAGGCCCAAGAGGTCACACAGTCATGCCCAGCAAAGTAGCTCTGGGCCTGGGCACACTTCACGCAGTTTGACCGTTTAAATAAAACTAGAAACAGACTTCCTGGCCCAAGAGGTCACACAGTCATGCCCAGAAAGGTTACTTTAAACGTGGGCACACTTCAGACCGTTTCACTCTTTAAATCATTCAAAGCACCACATTTCAAGGCCCAAGAGGTCACAGAATCATGCCCATCAAAGTAGCTCTGGGCCTGGGCACACTTCACGCAGTTTGACCCTTTAAATAATACTACAACCAGACGCATACAGGTGCGCACATATACACAGATACACATTCTGTTTAATTTCTTCACATCTGCAGACTAGAGTAAGCTGAGGTTATAGTGTTAAACCAGGTACTACATAAACAGTATATAGTATATATACAGAGGATATAGTGTTAAACCAGGTACTACATACAGAGTATATAGTATACATACAGAGTATATAGTTTGACCAAAAGATCGTGCTGATCTTTGATCTCCTGGTTCTTCATCTCCAGCGCCACTTTCAGACTCATAATGTCCTCCTCTATGGGCTGGTATAACACACACACGAATCATCACTACAGCCAGTACAATGGAAAGGTGGGAATGTGTACTGCATGTGTACTGACGTTATAAGTGAAAGGTGGAGGTACTGGTGGATGTGTACTGACACTATAAGGGATCTCTACCTGCAGTGACAGTCTGAGCTTCTCAAGTTCTTCCTCCAGAGATTTCTTCTCCTGTTCACAGGCCATTTTCATATCTACCAGAGCAAGTATCATTACTGCTGGATATAACATAGATTGTATATACTACATAATTACTACTGAATATATAAAATATAATATATATAGTACTATACATATATTAGTATCACTTTTATTGGAGCCTAAAGGCTAGCATTCATTATTAGTTATGTTAGTATTATTGCATTTCCATAGTACTTACTCTTGATGGACCTGTTATGCTCCTCCTCCTCCTGCTGTTTCTGCAGGAGCTCTGTCTCCTCCTGCTGCTTGTGTTTCAGCATCTCCTGAAGAACCTGCAGCTCCTTCTGCTTCTGCAACCTCAACTCCTTCAGCTGCTCCAACAAACTGTTCTCCAACTCCTCCTTCTCACACCGCAAACACTCCAATCGGGCCACAGGCCCCACTAGTGACACAGAACCACACACACACACACAGACACACACACAGACACACACACAGACACACACAAAGAGAGAGATAAACATGTATAAATGTATAAGAATTTGTGGATAAAATTATTATGAGATTATTCATAATCAAACGACTACACTACACAACCACTTCTTCCTTTTATTTACATGTTATACAGATATTTACAGATATTTACATTTTATTTACCCGCGTGCGTCTCTCTTCTCCAAGGTAGCGGAGAGATATGAAAGGATAAAAGGGGAAAAGAATAAAATGCACGTCGGTTTTAATTTCGCAGGCTACCTGCGCTGAAGGCGTGGAAAACGAGCACGTGACG
This sequence comes from Electrophorus electricus, assembly GCF_041902795.1. Classification (NCBI taxonomy): domain Eukaryota; kingdom Metazoa; phylum Chordata; class Actinopteri; order Gymnotiformes; family Gymnotidae; genus Electrophorus; species Electrophorus electricus. The sequence goes on along the minus strand of NC_137505.1, from coordinate 30,386,639 downwards.
GAAAGGCTTCCGTACCCGATGGGTCCAAATCACATGCCCAGCAAAGTAGCCTTAAACCTGGACACACAATGGAGACCATTTGACCCTTTAAAATCATACTACAACCAGACTTCCAGGCCCAAGAGGTCACACAGTCATGCACAGCAAAGTAGCTCTGGGCCTGGGCACACTTCACGCAGTTTGACCGTTTAAATAAAAGTAGAAACAGACTTCCTGGCCCAAGAGGTCACACAGTCATGCCCAGCAAGGATGCTTTAAACGTGGGCACACTTCAGACCGTTTCACTCTTTAAATCATTCAAAGCACCACATTTCAAGGCCCAAGAGGTCACAGAATCATGCCCATCAAAGTAGCTCTGCGCCTGGGCACACTTCACGCAGTTTGACCCTTTAAATAATACTACAACCAGACACATACAGGTGCGCACATATACACAGATACACATTCTGTTTAATTTCTTCACATCTGCAGACTAGAGTAAGCTGAGGGTATAGTGTTAAACCAGGTACTACATAAACAGTATATAGTATATATACAGAGGATATAGTGTTAAACCAGGTACTACATACAGAGTATATAGTTTGACCAAAAGATCGTGCTGATCTTTGATCTCCTGGTTCTTCATCTCCAGTGCCACTTTCAGACTCATAATGTCCTCCTCTATGGGCTGGTATAACACACACACGAATCATCACTACAGCCAGTACAATGGAAAGGTGGGAATGTGTACTGAATGTGTACTGACGTTATAAGTGAAAGGTGGAGGTACTGGTGGATGTGTACTGACACTAGAAGGGATCTCTACCTGCAGTGACAGTCTGAGCTTCTCAAGTTCTTCCTCCAGAGATTTCTTCTCCTGTTCACTGGCCATTTTCATATCTGCCAGAGCAAGTATCATTACTGCTGGATATAACACAGATTGTATATACTACATAATTACTACTGAATATATAAAATATAATATATATAGTACTATACATATATTAGTATCACTTTTATTGGAGCCTAAAGGCTAACATTCATTATTAGTTATGTTAGTATTATTGCATTTCCATAGTACTTACTCTTGATGGACCTGTTATGCTCCTCCTCCTCCTGCTGTTTCTGCAGGAGCTCTGTCTCCTCCTGCTGCTTGTGTTTCAGCATCTCCTGAAGAACCTGCAGCTCCTTCTGCTTCTGCAACCTCAACTCCTTCAGCTGCTCCAACAAACTGTTCTCCAACTCCTCCTTCTTACACCGCAAACACTCCAATCGGGCCACAGGCCCCACTAGTGACACAGAACCACACACACACACACACACACACACACACACAAAGAGAGAGATAAACATGTATAAATGTATAAGAATTTGTGGATAAAATTATTATGAGATTATTCATAATCAAACGACTACACTACACAACCACTTCTTCCTTTTATTTACATATTATACAGATATTTACAGATATTTACATTTTATTTACCCGCGTGCGTCTCTCTTCTCCAAGGTAGCGGAGAGATATGAAAGGATAAAAGGGGAAAAGAATAAAATGCACGTCGGTTTTAAATTCGCAGGCTACATGCGCTGAAGGCGTGGAAAACGAGCACGTGACGGAAAGGCTTCCGTACCCGATGGGTCCAAATCACATGCCCAGCAAAGTAGCCTTAAACCTGGACACACAATGGAGACCATTTGACCCTTTAAAATCATACTACAACCAGACTTCCAGGCCCAAGAGGTCACACAGTCATGCACAGCAAAGTAGCTCTGGGCCTGGGCACACTTCACGCAGTTTGACCGTTTAAATAAAAGTAGAAACAGACTTCCTGGCCCAAGAGGTCACACAGTCATGCCCAGCAAGGATGCTTTAAACGTGGGCACACTTCAGACCGTTTCACTCTTTAAATCATTCAAAGCACCACATTTCAAGGCCCAAGAGGTCACAGAATCATGCCCATCAAAGTAGCTCTGCGCCTGGGCACACTTCACGCAGTATGAACCTTTAAATAATACTACAACCAGACACATACAGGTGCGCACATATACACAGATACACATTCTGTTTAATTTCTTCACATCTGCAGACTAGAGTAAGCTGAGGGTATAGTGTTAAACCAGGTACTACATAAACAGTATATAGTATATATACAGAGGATATAGTGTTAAACCAGGTACTACATACAGAGTATATAGTATACATACAGAGTATATAGTTTGACCAAAAGATCGTGCTGATCTTTGATCTCCTGGTTCTTCATCTCCAGCGCCACTTTCAGACTCAATGTCCTCCTCTATGGGCTGGTATAACACACACACGAATCATCACTACAGCCAGTACAATGGAAAGGTGGGAATGTGTACCGAACGTGTACTGACGTTATAAGTGAAAGGTGGAGGTACTGGTGGATGTGTACTGACACTATAAGGGATCTCTACCTGCAGTGACAGTCTGAGCTTCTCAAGTTCTTCCTCCAGAGATTTCTTCTCCTGTTCACAGGCCATTTTCATATCTGCCAGAGCAAGTATCATTACTGCTGGACATAACACAGATTGTATATACTACATAATTACTACTGAATATATAAAATATAATATATATAGTACTATACATATATTAGTATCACTTTTATTGGAGCCTAAAGGCTAACATTCATTATTAGTTATGTTAGTATTATTGCATTTCCATAGTACTTACTCTTGATGGACCTGTTATGCTCCTCCTCCTCCTGCTGTTTCTGCAGGAGGTCTGTCTCCTCTTGCTGCTTGTGTTTCAGCATCTCCTGAAGAACCTGCAGCTCCTTCTGCTTCTGCAACCTCAACTCCTTCAGCTGCTCCAACAAACTGTTCTCCAACTCCTCCTTCTTACACCGCAAACACTCCAATCGGGCCACAGGCCCCACTAGTGACACAGAACACACACACACACACACACACACACACACACACACACACACACACACACACACACACACAGAGAGATAAACATGTATAAATGTATAAGAATATGAGGATAAAATTATTATGAGATTATTTATAATCAAACGACTACACTATACAACCACTTCTTCCTTTTATTTAGATATTATACAGATATGTACAGATATTTACATTTTATTTACCCGCGTGCGTCTCTCTTCTCCAAGGTAGTGGAGAGATATGAAAGGATAAAAGGGGAAAAGAATAAAATGCACGTCGGTTTTAAATTCGCAGGCTACCTGCGCTGAAGGCGTGGAAAACGAGCACGTAACGGACAGGCTTCCGTACCCGATGGGTCCAAATCACATGCCCAGCAAAGTAGCCTTAAACCTGGACACACAATGGAGACCATTTGACCCTTTAAAATCATACTACAACCAGACTTCCAGGCCCAAGAGGTCACACAGTCATGCCCAGCAAAGTAGCTCTGGGCCTGGGCACACTTCACGCAGTTTGACCCTTTAACCAAAACTAGAAACAGACCTGCAAGCCCAGGAGCTCACAGAATCATACCCAGTAAAGTAGCTAGCTAGCTTTCAGCTCAGTAACCGTAGCTAGCTAGCTAGCTATCAGCTCAGTAAACCATACAATCAAATGTCCACCAAGCATTTAAACCACTAGATACCGCTAGTTACCGGCTGCACGGTTAACAGTGCAAAGCCATTACCAAGCTACCTAGCTAGCTAGCTAGCTACCGGAAGCACTTTTAACAGTGCAAAGTCAGTAGCTAGCTAGTAGTAGCTACTGTAGCTAGCTAGCTACCGGAAGCACTTTTAACAGTGCAAAGTCAGTAGCTAGCTAGTAGTAGCTACTGTAGCTAGCTAGCTAGCTACTGACTTTGCACTGTTAACCTTGCAGCCGGTAGCTCGCTAGCTAGCTAGCAGCTCAGTAACCGTACAAATTCGCCTGCTGCTGAAAACTGTCAAGTTGTATTTATAGCTTTCGTTTTAGTTCTCTCAGCTTACTTATTTGGTTTTTTTGTGTGTGTGTTTTTTTCAGGGAAGTTTAATAATTTCTTAGAAATCTTGGAACATTTTGCCAGTTGGCATCTAGGAAAGCCTTTCTGCCCACAGACAATAAACACAAGCCAGAATTCCTCAAACAGGAATGAATCTACTAATTTAGTAACATTTCAGGCACATGAGTGGAGGAACTAGCAAATTCTAAATGATGAAATCGAAGCTGATAAAAATCCATGAAAATATAAACTGGTCATGAAAAAATGCTTGTGAATTGAAAATGTAAGTGATAGGATTAAAACAGTCTTGATTTGATATATTTTTAAAAATCAAATATCAAGTTTGATCATTCATGACCAAGGGAGTTTCTATGAGGGTGTAAACAACAAATGCATGTGAACTAAATACTACAGTGGTATATAATTAAATAATTGGAATAACTTTGTGTCACGTCATTTAACATTTAACTCAAGCCGTTTGTGTTACCGGACTCTTTTATCACTTAACATTAGTAACTGTTTTAGTTGCCTTGTTTATCCAATAACATTCATTAATTAATCAATCCATGGTTTAACCCAAGCAATTTTCGTTACTTCCGCCTCTCGACGCAAAAATGTCAATCAGAACGTTGCGCCCGCAAACTTCAAATAAACGATAAATAAGGCAAGTAATAAAAATGGATAAAGTTGAAAGATAAGTTGATTAAACTTGAGTCAAATAAAACTACTTATCAGTCAAAACGTCAATTCATATGCATTTTATTGACTCAAAATTTAATTTACGTGCATTTTAATCAGCCATATTTTTGGTGTATAGACCTGAGTTTTGTCGTTGAAGAGAATAAAAGAATCCGTCGTGTAAACTTACGCCATCTGCAGGCTGAGATGGTGTTGGGTTGACCCGGATGTGACGTTTGCCAAGCTGATGACATATCACGATATTAATTGTGAGATTTCCTTACCATCTTTGCTCTTCGCAGAAGGGCACAGTGCGGTTTACAGGGCACAGTTTGACCCTTTAAATAATACTACAACCAGACTTCCAGGCACAAGAGGTCACACAGTCATGCCCAGCAAGGTTGCTTTAAACGTGGGCACACTTCAGACCGTTTCACTCTTTAAATCGTTCAAAGCACCAGATTTCAAGGCCCAAGAGGTCACAGAATCATGCCCAGCAAAGTAGCTCTGGGCCTGGGCACACTTCATGCAGTTTGACCCTTTAAATAATACTACAACCAGACTTCCAGGCACAAGAGGTCACACAGTCATGCCCAGCAAAGTAGCTCTGGGCCTGGGCACACTTCATGCAGTTTGACCCTTTAAATAATACTACAACCAGACTTCCAGGCACAAGAGGTCACACAGTCATGCACAGCAAAGTAGTGCTGGGCCAGGGCACACTTCATGTACTTTGTGCCTTTAAATAATACTACAACCAGACTTCCAAGCCGAAGAGGTCACAGAGTCATGCCCAGCAAAGTCGCTATGGGCCTGGGCAGACCATGCAATTTGACCCTTTAACCAAAACTAGAAACAGAACTCAAAGCCCAGGAGGTCACAGAATCATGCCCATCAAAGTAGCTCTGGGCCTGTGTACACTTCAGGCCATTTCACCTTTTATATAATGGAAACACCAGACCTCCAGGCCCAAGAGGTCACACAGTCATGCCCAGAAAAGTAACTCTGGGCCTATACACACTTCACGCAGTTTGACCGTTTAAATAAAACTAGAAACAGACTTCCTGGCCCAAGAGGTCACACAGTCATGCCCAGCAAGGTTGCTTTAAACGTGGGCACACTTCAGACCGTTTCACTCTTTAAATCATTCAAAGCACCACATTTCAAGGCCCAAGAGGTCACAGAATCATGCCCATCAAAGTAGCTCTGGGCCTGGGCACACTTTACGGAGTTTGACCCTTTAAATAATACTACAACCAGACACATACAGGTGCGCACATATACACAGATACACATTCTGTTTAATTTCTTCACATCTGCAGACTAGAGTAAGCTGAGGGTATAGTGTTAAACCAGGTACTACATAAACAGTATATAGTATATATACAGAGGATATAGTGTTAAACCAGGTACTACATACAGAGTATATAGTATACATACAGAGTATATAGTTTGACCAAAAGATCGTGCTGATCTTTGATCTCCTGGTTCTTCATCTCCAGCGCCACTTTCAGACTCATAATGTCCTCCTCTATGGGCTGGTATAACCCACACACACGAATCATCACTACAGCCAGTACAATGGAAAGGTGGGAATGTGTACTGAATGTGTACTGACGTTATAAGTGAAAGGTGGAGGTACTGGTGGATGTGTACTGACACTATAAGGGATCTCTACCTGCAGTGACAGTCTGAGCTTCTCAAGTTCTTCCTCCAGAGATTTCTTCTCCTGTTCACAGGCCATTTTCATATCTGCCAGAGCAAGTATCATTACTGCTGGATATAACATAGATTGTATATACTACATAATTACTACTGAATATATAAAATATAATATATATAGTACTATACATATATTAGTATCACTTTTATTGGAGCCTAAAGGCTAGCATTCATTATTAGTTATGTTAGTATTATTGCATTTCCATAGTACTTACTCTTGATGGACCTGTTATGCTCCTCCTCCTCCTGCTGTTTCTGCAGGAGCTCTGTCTCCTCCTGCTGCTTGTGTTTCAGCATCTCCTGAAGAACCTGCAGCTCCTTCTGCTTCTGCAACCTCAACTCCTTCAGCTGCTCCAACAAATTGTTCTCCAACTCCTCCTTCTCACACCGCAAACACTCCAATCGGGCCACAGGCCCCACTAGTGACACAGAACCACACACACACACACACAGAGAGAGAGATAAACATGTATAAATGTATAAGAATTTGTGGATAAAATTATTATGAGATTATTTATAATCAAACGACTACACTACACAACCACATCTTCCTTTTATTTACATATTATACAGATATTTAGAGATATTTACATTTTATTTACCCGCGTGCGTCTCTCTTCTCCAAGGTAGCGGAGAGATATGAAAGGATAAAAGGGGAAAAGAATAAAATGCACGTCGGTTTTAAATTCGCAGGCTACCTGCGCTGAAGGCGTGGAAAACGAGCACGTGACGGAAAGGCTTCCGTACCCGATGGGTCCAAATCACATGCCCAGCAAAGTAGCCTTAAACCTGGACACACAATGGAGACCATTTGACCCTTTAAAATCATACTACAAGCAGACTTCCAGGCCCAAGAGGTCACAAAGTCATGCCCAGCAAAGTAGCTCTGGGCCTGGGCACACTTCACGCAGTTTGACCGTTTAAATAAAACTAGAAACAGACTTCCTGGCCCAAGAGGTCACACAGTCATGCCTGGGTCTGGGCACACTTCACGCAGTTTGACCCTTTAAATAATACTACAACCAGACACATACAGGTGCGCACATATACACAGATACACATTCTGTTTAATTTCTTCACATCTGCAGACTAGAGAAAGCTGAGGGTATAGTGTTAAACCAGGTACTACATAAACAGTATATAGTATATATACAGAGGATATAGTGTTAAACCAGGTACTACATACAGAGTATATAGTATACATACAGAGTATATAGTTTGACCAAAAGATCGTGCTGATCTTTGATCTCCTGGTTCTTCATCTCCAGCGCCACTTTCAGACTCATAATGTCCTCCTCTATGGGCTGGTATAACCCACACACACGAATCATCACTAAAGCCAGTACAATGGAAAGGTGGGAATGTGTACTGAATGTGTATTGACGTTATAAGTGAAAGGTGGAGGTACTGGTGGATGTGTACTGACACTATAAGGGATCTCTACCTGCAGTGACAGTCTGAGCTTCTCAAGTTCTTCCTCCAGAGATTTCTTCTCCTGTTCACAGGCCATTTTCATATCTGCCAGAGCAAGTATCATTACTGCTGGATATAACACAGATTGTATATACTACATAATTACTACTGAATATATAAAATATAATATATATAGTACTATACATATATTAGTATCACTTTTATTGGAGCCTAAAGGCTAACATTCATTATTAGTTATGTTAGTATTATTGCATTTCCATAGTACTTACTCTTGATGGACCTGTTATGCTCCTACTCCTCCTGCTGTTTCTGCAAGAGCTCTGTCTCCTCCTGCTGCTTGTGTTTCAGCATCTCCTGAAGAACCTGCAGCTCCTTCTGCTTCTGCAACCTCAACTCCTTCAGCTGCTCCAACAAACTGTTCTCAAACTCCTTCTCACACCGCAAACACTCCAATCGGGCCACAGGCCCCACTAGTGACACAGAACCACACACACACACACACAGACACACACACAGACACACACACAGACACACACACAAAGAGAGAGATAAACATGTATAAATGTATAAGAATTTGTGGATAAAATTATTATGAGATTATTCATAATCAAACGACTACACTACACAACCACTTCTTCCTTTTATTTACATGTTATACAGATGTTTACAGATATTTACATTTTATTTACCCGCGTGCATCTCTCTTCTCCAAGGTAGCGGAGAGATATGAAAGGATAAAAGGGGAAAAGAATAAAATGCACGTCGGTTTTAATTTCGCAGCCTACCTGCGCTGAAGGCGTGGAAAACGAGCACGTGACGGAAAGGCTTCCGTACCCGATGGGTCCAAATCACATGCCCAGCAAAGTAGCCTTAAACCTGGACACACAATGGAGACCATTTGACCCTTTAAAATCATACTACAACCAGACTTCCAGGCCCAAGAGGTCACACAGTCATGCACAGCAAAGTAGCTCTGGGCCTGGGCACACTTCACGCAGTTTGACCGTTTAAATAAAAGTAGAAACAGACTTCCTGGCCCAAGAGGTCACACAGTCATGCCCAGCAAGGATGCTTTAAACGTGGGCACACTTCAGACCGTTTCACTCTTTAAATCATTCAAAGCACCACATTTCAAGGCCCAAGAGGTCACAGAATCATGCCCATCAAAGTAGCTCTGGGCCTGGGCACACTTCACGCAGTTTGACCCTTTAAATAATACTACAACCAGACACATACAGGTGCGCACATATACACAGATACACATTCTGTTTAAATTTCTTCACATCTGAAGACTAGAGTAAGCTGAGGGTATAGTGTTAAACCAGGTACTACATAAACAGTATATAGTATATATACAGAGGATATAGTGTTAAACCAGGTACTACATACAGAGTATATAGTATACATACAGAGTATATAGTTTGACCAAAAGATCGTGCTGATCTTTGATCTCCTGGTTCTTCATCTCCAGCGCCACTTTCAGACTCATAAAGTCCTCCTCTATGGGCTGGTATAACACACACACGAATCATCACTACAGCCAGTACAATGGAAAGGTGGGAATGTGTACTGAATGTGTACTGACGTTATAAGTGAGAGGTGGAGGTACTGGTGGATGTGTACTGACACTATAAGGGATCTCTACCTGCAGTGACAGTCTGAGCTTCTCAAGTTCTTCCTCCAGAGATTTCTTCTCCTGTTCACAGGCCATTTTCATATCTGCCAGAGCAAGTATCATTACTGCTGGATATAACACAGATTGTATATACTACATAATTACTACTGAATATATAAAATATAATATATATAGTACTATACATATATTAGTATCACTTTTATTGGAGCCTAAAGGCTAACATTCATTATTAGTTATGTTAGTATTATTGCATTTCCATAGTACTTACTCTTGATGGACCTGTTATGCTCCTCCTCCTCCTGCTGTTTCTGCAGGAGCTCTGTCTCCTCCTGCTGCTTGTGTTTCAGCATCTCCTGAAGAACCTGCAGCTCCTTCTGCTTCTGCAACCTCAACTCCTTCAGCTGCTCCAACAAACTGTTCTCCAACTCCTCATTCCTCATTCTCACACCGCAAACACTCCAATCGGGCCACAGGCCCCACTAGTGACACAGAACCACACACACACACACACACACACACACACACACACACACACACACACACACACACACACACAAGAGAGAGATAAACATGTATAAATGTATAAGAATTTGTGGATAAAATTATTATGAGATTATTTATAATGAAACGACTACACTACACAACCACTTCTTCCTTTTATTTACATATTATACAGATATTTACAGATATTTACATTTTATTTACCCGCGTGCGTCTCTCTTCTCCAAGGTAGCGGAGAGATATGAAAGGATAAAAGGGGAAAAGAATAAAATGCACGTCGGTTTTAAATTCGCAGGCTACCTGCGCTGAAGGCGTGGAAAACGAGCACGTGACGGAAAGGCTTCCGTACCCGATGGGTCCAAATCACATGCCAAGCAAAGTAGCCTTAAACCTGGACACACAATGGAGACCATTTGACCCTTTAAAATCATACTACAACCAGACTTCCAGGCCCAAGAGGTCACACAGTCATGCCCAGCAAAGTAGCTCTGGGCATGGGCACACTTCACGCAGTTTGACCGTTTAAATAAAAGTAGAAACAGACTTCCTGGCCCAAGAGGTCACACAGTCATGCCCAGCAAGGATGCTTTAAACGTGGGCACACTTCAGACCGTTTCACTCTTTAAATCATTCAAAGCACCACATTTCAAGGCCCAAGAGGTCACAGAATCATGCCCATCAAAGTAGCTCTGGGCCTGGGCACACTTCATGCAGTTTGACCCTTTAAATAATACTACAACCAGACACATACAGGTGCGCACATATACACAGATACACATTCTGTTTAATTTATTCACATCTGCAGACTAGAGTAAGCTGAGGGTATAGTGTTAAACCAGGTACTACATAAACAGTATATAGTATATATACAGAGGATATAATGTTAAACCAGGTACTACATACAGAGTATATAGTTTGACCAAAAGATCGTGCTGATCTTTGATCTCCTGGTTCTTCATCTCCAGCGCCACTTTCAGACTCATAATGTCCTCCTCTATGGGCTGGTATAACACACACACGAATCATCACTACAGCCAGTACAATGGAAAGGTGGGAATGTGTACTGAATGTGTACTGACGTTATAAGTGAAAGGTGGAGGTACTGGTGGATGTGTACTGACACTATAAGGGATCTCTACCTGCAGTGACAGTCTGAGCTTCTCAAGTTCTTCCTCCAGAGATTTCTTCTCCTGTTCACAGGCCATTTTCATATCTGCCAGAGCAAGTATCATTACTGCTGGATATAACACAGATTGTATATACTACATAATTACTACTGAATATATAAAATATAATATATATAGTACTATACATATATTAGTATCACTTTTATTGGAGCCTAAAGGCTAACATTCATTATTAGTTATCTTAGTATTATTGCATTTCCATAGTACTTACCCTTGAGGGACCTGTTATGCTCCTCCTCCTCCTGCTGTTTCTGCAGAAGCTCTGTCTCCTCCTGCTGCTTGTGTTTCAGCATCTCCTGAAGAACCTGCAGCTCCTTCTGCTTCTGCAACCTCAACTCCTTCAGCTGCTCCAACAAACTGTTCTCCAACTCCTCCTTCTCACACCGCAAACACTCCAATCGGGCCACAGGCCCCACTAGTGACACAGAACCACACACACACACACACAGACACACACACACACACACACACACAAAGAGAGAGATAAACATGTATAAATGTATAAGAATTTGTGGATAAAATTATTATGAGATTATTTATAATGAAACGACTACACTACACAACCACTTCTTCCTTTTATTTACATATTATACAGATATTTAGAGATATTTACATTTTATTTACCCGCGTGCGTCTCTCTTCTCCAAGGTAGCGGAGAGATATGAAAGGATAAAAGGGGAAAAGAATAAAATGCACGTCGGTTTTAAATTCGCAGGCTACCTGCGCTGAAGGCGTGGAAAACGAGCACGTGACGGAAAGGCTTCCGTACCCGATGGGTCCAAATCACATGCCCAGCAAAGTAGCCTTAAACCTGGACACACAATGGAGACCATTTGACCCTTTAAATAATACTACAACCAGACACATACAGGTGCGCACATATACACAGATACACATTCTGTTTAAATTTCTTCACATCTGCAGACTAGAGTAAGCTGAGGGTATAGTGTTAAACCAGGAACTACATAAACAGTATATAGTATATATACAGAGGATATAGTGTTAAACCAGGTACTACATACAGAGTATATAGTATACATACAGAGTATATAGTTTGACCAAAAGATCGTGCTGATCTTTGATCTCCTGGTTCTTCATCTCCAGCGCCACTTTCAGACTCATAAAGTCCTCCTCTATGGGCTGGTATAACACACACACGAATCATATCTACAGCCAGTACAATGGAAAGGTGGGAATGTGTACTGAATGTGTACTGACGTTATAAGTGAAAGGTGGAGGTACTGGTGGATGTGTACTGACACTATAAGGGATCTCTACCTGCAGTGACAGTCTGAGCTTCTCAAGTTCTTCCTCCAGAGATTTCTTCTCCTGTTCACAGGCCATTTTCATATCTGCCAGAGCAAGTATCATTACTGCAGGATATAACACAGATTGTATATACTACATAATTACTACTGAATATATAAAATATAATATATATAGTACTATACATATATTAGTATCACTTTTATTGGAGCCTAAAGGCTAACATTCATTATTAGTTATGTTAGTATTATTGCATTTCCATAGTACTTACTCTTGATGGACCTGTTATGCTCCTCCTCCTCCTGCTGTTTCTGCAGGAGCTCTGTCTCCTCCTGCTGCTTGTGTTTCAGCATCTCCTGAAGAACCTGCAGCTCCTTCTGCTTCTGCAACCTCAACTCCTTCAGCTGCTCCAACAAATTGTTCTCCAACTCCTCCTTCTCACACCGCAAACACTCCAATCGGGCCACAGGCCCCACTAGTGACACAGAACCACACACACACACACAGAGAGAGAGATAAACATGTATAAATGTATAAGAATTTGTGGATAAAATTATTATGAGATTATTTATAATCAAACGACTACACTACACAACCACATCTTCCTTTTATTTACATATTATACAGATATTTAGAGATATTTACATTTTATTTACCTGCGTCCGTCTCTCTTCTCCAAGGTAGCGGAGAGATATGAAAGGATAAAAGGGGAAAAGAATAAAATGCACGTCGGTTTTAAATTCGCAGGCTACCTGCACTGAAGGCGTGGAAAACGAGCACGTGACGGAAAGGCTTCCGTACCCGATGGGTCCAAATCACATGCCCAGCAAAGTAGCCTTAAACCTGGACACACAATGGAGACCATTTGACCCTTTAAAATCATACTACAACCAGACTTCCAGGCCCAAGAGGTCACACAGTCATGCCCAGCAAAGTAGCTCTGGGCATGGGCACACTTCACGCAGTTTGACCGTTTAAATAAAAGTAGAAACAGACTTCCTGGCCCAAGAGGTCACACAGTCATGCCCAGCAAGGATGCTTTAAACGTGGGCACACTTCAGACCGTTTCACTCTTTAAATCATTCAAAGCACCACATTTCAAGGCCCAAGAGGTCACAGAATCATGCCCATCAAAGTAGCTCTGGGCCTGGGCACACTTCATGCAGTTTGACCCTTTAAATAATACTACAACCAGACACATACAGGTGCGCACATATACACAGATACACATTCTGTTTAATTTATTCACATCTGCAGACTAGAGTAAGCTGAGGGTATAGTGTTAAACCAGGTACTACATAAACAGTATATAGTATATATAAAGAGGATATAATGTTAAACCAGGTACTACATACAGAGTATATAGTTTGACCAAAAGATCGTGCTGATCTTTGATCTCCTGGTTCTTCATCTCCAGCGCCACTTTCAGACTCATAATGTCCTCCTCTATGGGCTGGTATAACCCACACATACGAATCATCACTACAGCCAGTACAATGGAAAGGTGGGAATGTGTACTGAATGTGTACTGACGTTATAAGTGAAAGGTGGAGGTACTGGTGGATGTGTACTGACACTATAAGGGATCTCTACCTGCAGTGACAGTCTGAGCTTCTCAAGTTCTTCCTCCAGAGATTTCTTCTCCTGTTCACAGGCCATTTTCATATCTGCCAGAGCAAGTATCATTACTGCTGGATATAACATAGATTGTATATACTACATAATTACTACTGAATATATAAAATATAATATATATAGTACTATACATATATTAGTATCACTTTTATTGGAGCCTAAAGGCTAGCATTCATTATTAGTTATGTTAGTATTATTGCATTTCCATAGTACTTACTCTTGATGGACCTGTTATGCTCCTCCTCCTCCTGCTGTTTCTGCAGGAGCTCTGTCTCCTCCTGCTGCTTTTGTTTCAGCATCTCCTGAAGAACCTGCAGCTCCTTCTGCTTCTGCAACCTCAACTCCTTCAGCTGCTCCAACAAACTGTTATCCAACTCCTCCTTCTCACACCGCAAACACTCCAATCGGGCCACAGGCCCCACTAGTGACACAGAACCACACACACACACACACACACAGAGAGATAAACATGTATAAATGTGTAAGAATTTGTGGATAAAATTATTATGAGATTATTTATAATCAAACGACTACACTACACAACCACATCTTCCTTTTATTTACATATTATACAGATATTTAGAGATATTTACATTTTATTTACCCGCGTGCGTCTCTCTTCTCCAAGGTAGCGGAGAGATATGAAAGGATAAAAGGGGAAAAGAATAAAATGCACGTCCGTTTTAAATTCGAAGGCTACCTGCGCTGAAGGCGTGGAAAACGAGCACGTGACGGAAAGGCTTCCGTACCCGATGGGTCCAAATCACATGCCCAGCAAAGTAGCCTTAAACCTGGACACACAATGGAGACCATTTGACCCTTTAAAATCATACTACAACCAGACTTCCAGGCCCAAGAGGTCACACAGTCATGCCCAGCAAAGTACCTCTGGGCCTGGGCACACTTCACGCAGTTTGACCTTTTAAATAAAACTAGAAACAGACTTCCTGGCCCAAGAGGTCACACAGTCATGCCCAGCAAGGTTGCTTTAAACGTGGGCACACTTCAGACCGTTTCACTCTTTAAATCATTCAAAGCACCACATTTCAAGGCCCAAGAGGTCACAGAATCATGCCCATCAAAGTAGCTCTGGGCCTGGGCACACTTCACGCAGTTTGACCCTTTAAATAATACTACAACCAGACACATACAGGTGCGCACATATACACAGATACACATTCTGTTTAAATTTCTTCACATCTGAAGACTAGAGTAAGCTGAGGGTATAGTGTTAAACCAGGTACTACATAAACAGTATATAGTATATATACAGAGGATATAGTGTTAAACCAGGTACTACATACAGAGTATATAGTATACATACAGAGTATATAGTTTGACCAAAAGATCGTGCTGATCTTTGATCTCCTGGTTCTTCATCTCCAGCGCCACTTTCAGACTCATAAAGTCCTCCTCTATGGGCTGGTATAACACACACACGAATCATCACTACAGCCAGTACAATGGAAAGGTGGGAATGTGTACTGAATGTGTACTGACGTTATAAGTGAGAGGTGGAGGTACTGGTGGATGTGTACTGACACTATAAGGGATCTCTACCTGCAGTGACAGTCTGAGCTTCTCAAGTTCTTCCTCCAGAGATTTCTTCTCCTGTTCACAGGCCATTTTCATATCTGCCAGAGCAAGTATCATTACTGCTGGATATAACACAGATTGTATATACTACATAATTACTACTGAATATATAAAATATAATATATATAGTACTATACATATATTAGTATCACTTTTATTGGAGCCTAAAGGCTAACATTCATTATTAGTTATGTTAGTATTATTACATTTCCATAGTACTTACTCTTGATGGACCTGTTATGCTCCTCCTCCTCCTGCTGTTTCTGCAGGAGCTCTGTCTCCTCCTGCTGCTTGTGTTTCAGCATCTCCTGAAGAACCTGCAGCTCCTTCTGCTTCTGCAACCTCAACTCCTTCAGCTGCTCCAACAAACTGTTCTCCAACTCCTCCTTCTCACACCGCAAACACTCCAATCGGGCCACAGGCCCCACTAGTGACACAGAACCACACACACACACACACACACACACACACACACACACACACACACACACACAGAGAGATAAACATGTATAAATGTATAAGAATTTGTGGATAAAATTATTATGAGATTATTTATAATCAAACGACTACACTACACAACCACTTCTTCCTTTTATTTACATATTATACAGATATTTACAGATATTTACATTTTATTTACCCGCATGCGTCTCTCTTCTCCAAGGTAGCGGAGAGATATGAAAGGATAAAAGGGGAAAAGAATAAAATGCACGTCGGTTTTAAATTCGCAGGCTACCTTCGCTGAAGGCGTGGAAAACGAGCACGTGACGGAAAGGCTTCCCTACCCGATGGGTCCAAATCACATGCCCAGCAAAGTAGCCTTAAACCTGGACACACAATGGAGACCATTTGACCCTTTAAAATCATACTACAAGCAGACTTCCAGGCCCAAGAGGTCACACAGTCATGCCCAGCAAAGTACCTCTGGGCCTGGGCACACTTCACGCAGTTTGACCGTTTAAATAAAACTAGAAACAGACTTCCTGGCCCAAGAGGTCACACAGTCATGCCCAGCAAGGTTGCTTTAAACGTGGGCACACTTTAGACCGTTTCACTCTTTAAATCATTCAAAGCACCACATTTCAAGGCCCAAGAGGTCACAGAATCATGCCCATCAAAGTAGCTCTGGGCCTGGGCACACTTCACGCAGTTTGACCCTTTAAATAATACTACAACCAGACACATACAGGTGCGCACATATACACAGATACACATTCTGTTTAAATTTCTTCACATCTGCAGACTAGAGTAAGCTGAGGGTATAGTGTTAAACCAGGTACTACATAAACAGTATATAGTATATATACAGAGGATATAGTGTTAAACCAGGTACTACATACAGAGTATATAGTATACATACAGAGTATATAGTTTGACCAAAAGATCGTGCTGATCTTTGATCTCCTGGTTCTTCATCTCCAGCGCCACTTTCAGACTCATAATGTCCACCTCTATGGGCTGGTATAACACACACACGAATCATCACTACAGCCAGTACAATGGAAAGGTGGGAATGTGTACTGAATGTGTACTGACGTTATAAGTGAAAGGTGGAGCTACTGGTGGATGTGTACTGACACTATAAGGGATCTCTACCTGCAGTGACAGTCTGAGCTTCTCAAGTTCTTCCTCCAGAGATTTCTTCTCCTGTTCACAGGCCATTTTCATATCTGCCAGAGCAAGTATCATTACTGCTGGATATAACACAGATTGTATATACTACATAATTACTACTGAATATATAAAATATAATATATATAGTACTATACATATATTAGTATCACTTTTATTGGAGCCTAAAGGCTAACATTCATTATTAGTTATGTTAGTATTATTGCATTTCCATAGTACTTACCCTTGAGGGACCTGGTATGCTCCTCCTCCTCCTGCTGTTTCTGCAGGAGCTCTGTCTCCTCCTGCTGCTTGTGTTTCAGCATCTCCTGAAGAACCTGCAGCTCCTTCTGCTTCTGCAACCTCAACTCCTTCAGCTGCTCCAACAAACTGTTCTCCAACTCCTCCTTCTCACACCGCAAACACTCCAATCGGGCCACAGGCCCCACTAGTGACACAGAACCACACACACACACACACAGACACACACACACACACACACACACACACACACACACACACACACAAAGAGAGAGATAAACATGTATAAATGTATAAGAATTTGTGGATAAAATTATTATGAGATTATTTATAATGAAACGACTACACTACACAACCACTTCTTCCTTTTATTTACATATTATACAGATATTTACAGATATTTACATTTTATTTACCCGCGTGCGTCTCTCTTCTCCAAGGTAGCGGAGAGATATGAAAGGATAAAAGGGGAAAAGAATAAAATGCACGTCGGTTTTAAATTCGCAGGCTACCTGCGCTGAAGGCGTGGAAAACGAGCACGTGACGGAAAGGCTTCCGTACCCGATGGGTCCAAATCACATGCCCAGCAAAGTAGCCTTAAACCTGGACACACAATGGAGACCATTTGACCCTTTAAATAATACTACAACCAGACACATACAGGTGCGCACATATACACAGATACACATTCTGTTTAAATTTCTTCACATCTGCAGACTAGAGTAAGCTGAGGGTATAGTGTTAAACCAGGAACTACATAAACAGTATATAATATATATACAGAGGATATAGTGTTAAACCAGGTACTACATACAGAGTATATAGTATACATACAGAGTATATAGTTTGACCAAAAGATCGTGCTGATCTTTGATCTCCTGGTTCTTCATCTCCAGCGCCACTTTCAGACTCATAATGTCCTCCTCTATGGGCTGGTATAACACACACACGAATCATATCTACAGCCAGTACAATGGAAAGGTGGGAATGTGTACTGAATGTGTACTGATGTTATAAGTGAAAGGTGGAGGTACTGGTGGATGTGTACTGACACTATAAGGGATCTCTACCTGCAGTGACAGTCTGAGCTTCTCAAGTTCTTCCTCCAGAGATTTCTTCTCCTGTTCACAGGCCATTTTCATATCTGCCAGAGCAAGTATCATTACTGCTGGATATAACACAGATTGTATATACTACATAATTACTACTGAATATATAAAATATAATATATATAGTACTATACATATATTAGTATCACTTTTATTGGAGCCTAAAGGCTAACATTCATTATTAGTTATGTTAGTATTATTGCATTTCCATAGTACTTACTCTTGATGGACCTGTTATGCTCCTCCTCCTCCTGCTGTTTCTGCAGGAGCTCTGTCTCCTCCTGCTGCTTGTGTTTCAGCATCTCCTGAAGAACCTGCAGCTCCTTCTGCTTCTGCAACCTCAACTCCTTCAGCTGCTCCAACAAACTGTTCTCCAACTCCTCCTTCTCACACCGCAAACACTCCAATCGGGCCACAGGCCCCACTAGTGACACAGAACCACACACACACACACACAGACACACACACACACACACACACACACACACACACAAAGAGAGAGATAAACATGTATAAATGTATAAGAATTTGTGGATAAAATTATTATGAGATTATTTATAATGAAACGACTACACTACACAACCACTTCTTCCTTTTATTTACATATTATACAGATATTTACAGATATTTACATTTTATTTACCCGCGTGCGTCTCTCTTCTCCAAGGTAGCGGAGAGATATGAAAGGATAAAAGGGGAAAAGAATAAAATGCACGTCGGTTTTAAATTCGCAGGCTACCTGCGCTGAAGGCGTGGAAAACGAGCACGTGACGGAAAGGCTTCCGTACCCGATGGGTCCAAATCACATGCCCAGCAAAGTAGCCTTAAACCTGGACACACAATGGAGACCATTTGACCCTTTAAATAATACTACAACCAGACACATACAGGTGCGCACATATACACAGATACACATTCTGTTTAAATTTCTTCACATCTGCAGACTAGAGTAAGCTGAGGGTATAGTGTTAAACCAGGAACTACATAAACAGTATATAATATATATACAGAGGATATAGTGTTAAACCAGGTACTACATACAGAGTATATAGTATACATACAGAGTATATAGTTTGACCAAAAGATCGTGCTGATCTTTGATCTCCTGGTTCTTCATCTCCAGCGCCACTTTCAGACTCATAATGTCCTCCTCTATGGGCTGGTATAACCCACACATACGAATCATCACTACAGCCAGTACAATGGAAAGGTGGGAATGTGTACTGAATGTGTACTGACGTTATAAGTGAAAGGTGGAGGTACTGGTGGATGTGTACTGACACTATAAGGGATCTCTACCTGCAGTGACAGTCTGAGCTTCTCAAGTTCTTCCTCCAGAGATTTCTTCTCCTGTTCACAGGCCATTTTCAGATCTGCCAGAGCAAGTATCATTACTGCTGGATATAACATAGATTGTATATACTACATAATTACTACTGAATATATAAAATATAATATATATAGTACTATACATATATTAGTATCACTTTTATTGGAGCCTAAAGGCTAGCATTCATTATTAGTTATGTTAGTATTATTGCATTTCCATAGTACTTACTCTTGATGGACCTGTTATGCTCCTCCTCCTCCTGCTGTTTCTGCAGGAGCTCTGTCTCCTCCTGCTGCTTGTGTTTCAGCATCTCCTGAAGAACCTGCAGCTCCTTCTGCTTCTGCAACCTCAACTCCTTCAGCTGCTCCAACAAACTGTTCTCCAACTCCTCCTTCTCACACCGCAAACACTCCAATCGGGCCACAGGCCCCACTAGTGACACAGAACCACACACACACACACACACACACAAAGAGAGAGATAAACATGTATAAATGTATAAGAATTTGTGGATAAAATTATTATGAGATTATTTATAATCAAACGACTACACTACACAACCACATCTTCCTTTTATTTACATATTATACAGATATTTAGAGATATTTACATTTTATTTACCCGTGTGCGTCTCTTTTCTCCAAGGTAGCGGAGAGATATGAAAGGATAAAAGGGGAAAAGAATAAAATGCACGTCGGTTTTAAATTCGCAGGCTACCTGCGCTGAAGGCGTGGAAAACGAGCACGTGACGGAAAGGCTTCCGTACCCGATGGGTCCAAATCACATGCCCAGAAAAGTAGCCTTAAACCTGGACACACAATGGAGACCATTTGACCCTTTAAAATCATACTACAACCAGACTTCCAGGCCCAAGAGGTCACACAGTCATGCCCAGCAAAGTAGCTCTGGGCCTGGGCACACTTCACGCAGTTTGACCGTTTAAATAAAACTAGAAACAGACTTCCTGGCCCAAGAGGTCACACAGTCATGCCCAGCAAGGTTGCTTTAAACGTGGGCACACTTCAGACCGTTTCACTCTTTAAATCATTCAAAGCACCACATTTCAAGGCCCAAGAGGTCACAGAATCATGCCCATCAAAGTAGCTCTGGGCCTGGGCACACTTTACGGAGTTTGACCCTTTAAATAATACTACAACCAGACACATACAGGTGCGCACATATACACAGATACACATTCTGTTTAATTTCTTCACATCTGCAGACTAGAGTAAGCTGAGGGTATAGTGTTAAACCAGGAGCTACATAAACAGTATATAGTATATATAAAGAGGATATAGTGTTAAACCAGGTACTACATACAGAGTATATAGTATACATACAGAGTATATAGTTTGACCAAAAGATCGTGCTGATCTTTGATCTCCTGGTTCTTCATCTCCAGCGCCACTTTCTGACTCATAATGTCCTCCTCTATGGGCTGGTATAACCCACACATACGAATCATCACTACAGCCAGTACAATGGAAAGGTGGGAATGTGTACTGAATGTGTACTGACGTTATAAGTGAAAGGTGGAGGTACTGGTGGATGTGTACTGACACTATAAGGGATCTCTACCTGCAGTGACAGTCTGAGCTTCTCAAGTTCTTCCTCCAGAGATTTCTTCTCCTGTTCACAGGCCATTTTCAGATCTGCCAGAGCAAGTATCATTACTGCTGGATATAACATAGATTGTATATACTACATAATTACTACTGAATATATAAAATATAATATATATAGTACTATACATATATTAGTATCACTTTTATTGGAGCCTAAAGGCTAGCATTCATTATTAGTTATGTTAGTATTATTGCATTTCCATAGTACTTACTCTTGATGGACCTGTTATGCTCCTCCTCCTCCTGCTGTTTCTGCAGGAGCTCTGTCTCCTCATGCTGCTTGTGTTTCAGCATCTCCTGAAGAACCTGCAGCTCCTTCTGCTTCTGCAACCTCAACTCCTTCAGCTGCTCCAACAAACTGTTCTCCAACTCCTCCTTCTCACACCGCAAACACTCCAATCGGGCCACAGGCCCCACTAGTGACACAGAACCACACACACACACACACACACACACACACACACACACACACACACACACAGAGAGAGATAAACATGTATAAATGTATAAGAATTTGTGGATAAAATTATTATGAGATTATTTATAATCAAACGACTACACTACACAACCACATCTTCCTTTTATTTACATATTATACAGATATTTAGAGATATTTACATTTTATTTACCCGTGTGCGTCTCTCTTCTCCAAGGTAGCGGAGAGATATGAAAGGATAAAAGGGGAAAAGAATAAAATGCACGTCGGTTTTAAATTCGCAGGCTACCTGCGCTGAAGGCGTGGAAAACGAGCACGTGACGGAAAGGCTTCCGTACCCGATGGGTCCAAATCACATGCCCAGAAAAGTAGCCTTAAACCTGGACACACAATGGAGACCATTTGACCCTTTAAAATCATACTACAACCAGACTTCCAGGCCCAAGAGGTCACACAGTCATGCCCAGCAAAGTAGCTCTGGGCCTGGGCACACTTCACGCAGTTTGACCGTTTAAATAAAACTAGAAACAGACTTCCTGGCCCAAGAGGTCACACAGTCATGCCCAGCAAGGTTGCTTTAAACGTGGGCACACTTCAGACCGTTTCACTCTTTAAATCATTCAAAGCACCACATTTCAAGGCCCAAGAGGTCACAGAATCATGCCCATCAAAGTAGCTCTGGGCCTGGGCACACTTTACGGAGTTTGACCCTTTAAATAATACTACAACCAGACACATACAGGTGCGCACATATACACAGATACACATTCTGTTTAATTTCTTCACATCTGCAGACTAGAGTAAGCTGAGGGTATAGTGTTAAACCAGGAGCTACATAAACAGTATATAGTATATATAAAGAGGATATAGTGTTAAACCAGGTACTACATACAGAGTATATAGTATACATACAGAGTATATAGTTTGACCAAAAGATCGTGCTGATCTTTGATCTCCTGGTTCTTCATCTCCAGCGCCACTTTCAGACTCATAATGTCCTCCTCTATGGGCTGGTATAACCCACACATACGAATCATCACTACAGCCAGTACAATGGAAAGGTGGGAATGTGTACTGAATGTGTACTGACGTTATAAGTGAAAGGTGGAGGTACTGGTGGATGTGTACTGACACTATAAGGGATCTCTACCTGCAGTGACAGTCTGAGCTTCTCAAGTTCTTCCTCCAGAGATTTCTTCTCCTGTTCACAGGCCATTTTCAGATCTGCCAGAGCAAGTATCATTACTGCTGGATATAACATAGATTGTATATACTACATAATTACTACTGAATATATAAAATATAATATATATAGTACTATACATATATTAGTATCACTTTTATTGGAGCCTAAAGGCTAGCATTCATTATTAGTTATGTTAGTATTATTGCATTTCCATAGTACTTACTCTTGATGGACCTGTTATGCTCCTCCTCCTCCTGCTGTTTCTGCAGGAGCTCTGTCTCCTCCTGCTGCTTGTGTTTCAGCATCTCCTGAAGAACCTGCAGCTCCTTCTGCTTCTGCAACCTCAACTCCTTCAGCTGCTCCAACAAACTGTTCTCCAACTCCTCCTTCTCACACCGCAAACACTCCAATCGGGCCACAGGCCCCACTAGTGACACAGAACCACACACACACACACACACACACAAAGAGAGAGATAAACATGTATAAATGTATAAGAATTTGTGGATAAAATTATTATGAGATTATTTATAATCAAACGACTACACTACACAACCACATCTTCCTTTTATTTACATATTATACAGATATTTAGAGATATTTACATTTTATTTACCCGTGTGCGTCTCTTTTCTCCAAGGTAGCGGAGAGATATGAAAGGATAAAAGGGGAAAAGAATAAAATGCACGTCGGTTTTAAATTCGCAGGCTACCTGCGCTGAAGGCGTGGAAAACGAGCACGTGACGGAAAGGCTTCCGTACCCGATGGGTCCAAATCACATGCCCAGAAAAGTAGCCTTAAACCTGGACACACAATGGAGACCATTTGACCCTTTAAAATCATACTACAACCAGACTTCCAGGCCCAAGAGGTCACACAGTCATGCCCAGCAAAGTAGCTCTGGGCCTGGGCACACTTCACGCAGTTTGACCGTTTAAATAAAACTAGAAACAGACTTCCTGGCCCAAGAGGTCACACAGTCATGCCCAGCAAGGTTGCTTTAAACGTGGGCACACTTCAGACCGTTTCACTCTTTAAATCATTCAAAGCACCACATTTCAAGGCCCAAGAGGTCACAGAATCATGCCCATCAAAGTAGCTCTGGGCCTGGGCACACTTTACGGAGTTTGACCCTTTAAATAATACTACAACCAGACACATACAGGTGCGCACATATACACAGATACACATTCTGTTTAATTTCTTCACATCTGCAGACTAGAGTAAGCTGAGGGTATAGTGTTAAACCAGGAGCTACATAAACAGTATATAGTATATATAAAGAGGATATAGTGTTAAACCAGGTACTACATACAGAGTATATAGTATACATACAGAGTATATAGTTTGACCAAAAGATCGTGCTGATCTTTGATCTCCTGGTTCTTCATCTCCAGCGCCACTTTCTGACTCATAATGTCCTCCTCTATGGGCTGGTATAACCCACACATACGAATCATCACTACAGCCAGTACAATGGAAAGGTGGGAATGTGTACTGAATGTGTACTGACGTTATAAGTGAAAGGTGGAGGTACTGGTGGATGTGTACTGACACTATAAGGGATCTCTACCTGCAGTGACAGTCTGAGCTTCTCAAGTTCTTCCTCCAGAGATTTCTTCTCCTGTTCACAGGCCATTTTCAGATCTGCCAGAGCAAGTATCATTACTGCTGGATATAACATAGATTGTATATACTACATAATTACTACTGAATATATAAAATATAATATATATAGTACTATACATATATTAGTATCACTTTTATTGGAGCCTAAAGGCTAGCATTCATTATTAGTTATGTTAGTATTATTGCATTTCCATAGTACTTACTCTTGATGGACCTGTTATGCTCCTCCTCCTCCTGCTGTTTCTGCAGGAGCTCTGTCTCCTCATGCTGCTTGTGTTTCAGCATCTCCTGAAGAACCTGCAGCTCCTTCTGCTTCTGCAACCTCAACTCCTTCAGCTGCTCCAACAAACTGTTCTCCAACTCCTCCTTCTCACACCGCAAACACTCCAATCGGGCCACAGGCCCCACTAGTGACACAGAACCACACACACACACACACACACACACACACACACACACACACACACACACAGAGAGAGATAAACATGTATAAATGTATAAGAATTTGTGGATAAAATTATTATGAGATTATTTATAATGAAACGACTACACTACACAACCACTTCTTCCTTTTATTTACATATTATACAGATATTTAGAGATATTTACATTTTATTTACCCGCGTGCGTCTCTCTTCTCCAAGGTAGCGGAGAGATATGAAGGGATAAAAGGGGAAAAGAATAAAATGCACGTCGGTTTTAAATTCGCAGGCTACCTGCGCTGAAGGCGTGGAAAACGAGCACGTGACGGAAAGGCTTCCGTACACGATGGGTCCAAATCACATGCCCAGAAAAGTAGCCTTAAACCTGGACACACAATGGAGACCATTTGACCCTTTAAAATCATACTACAACCAGACTTCCAGGCCCAAGAGGTCACACAGTCATGCCCAGCAAAGTAGCTCTGGGCCTGGGCACACTTCACGCAGTTTGACCGTTTAAATAAAACTAGAAACAGACTTCCTGGCCCAAGAGGTCACACAGTCATGCCCAGCAAGGTTGCTTTAAACGTGGGCACACTTCAGACCGTTTCACTCTTTAAATCATTCAAAGCACCACATTTCAAGGCCCAAGAGGTCACAGAATCATGCCCATCAAAGTAGCTCTGGGCCTGGGCACACTTCACGCAGTTTGACCCTTTAAATAATACTACAACCAGACACATACAGGTGCGCACATATACACAGATACACATTCTGTTTAATTTCTTCACATCTGCAGACTAGAGTAAGCTGAGGGTATAGTGTTAAACCAGGTACTACATAAACAGTATATAGTATATATACAGAGGATATAGTGTTAAACCAGGTACTACATACAGAGTATATAGTATACATACAGAGTATATAGTTTGACCAAAAGATCGTGCTGATCTTTGATCTCCTGGTTCTTCATCTCCAGCGCCACTTTCAGACTCATAATGTCCTCCTCTATGGGCTGGTATAACCCACACACACGAATCATCACTACAGCCAGTACAATGGAAAGGTGGGAATGTGAACTGAATGTGTACTGACGTTATAAGTGAAAGGTGGAGGTACTGGTGGATGTGTACTGACACTATAAGGGATCTCTACCTGCAGTGACAGTCTGAGCTTCTCAAGTTCTTCCTCCAGAGATTTCTTCTCCTGTTCACAGGCCATTTTCATATCTGCCAGAGCAAGTATCATTACTGCTGGATATAACATAGATTGTATATACTACATAATTACTACTGAATATATAAAATATAATATATATAGTACTATACATATATTAGTATCACTTTTATTGGAGCCTAAAGGCTAGCATTCATTATTAGTTATGTTAGTATTATTGCATTTCCATAGTACTTACTCTTGATGGACCTGTTATGCTCCTCCTCCTCCTGCTGTTTCTGCAGGAGCTCTGTCTCCTCCTGCTGCTTGTGTTTCAGCATCTCCTGAAGAACCTGCAGCTCCTTCTGCTTCTGCAACCTCAACTCCTTCAGCTGCTCCAACAAACTGTTCTCCAACTCCTCCTTCTCACACCGCAAACACTCCAATCGGGCCACAGGCCCCACTAGTGACACAGAACCACACACACACACACAGACACAGACACACACACACACACACACACATACACACACACACAGAGAGAGATAAACATGTATAAATGTATAAGAATTTGTGGATAAAATTATTATGAGATTATTTATAATCAAACGACTACACTACACAACCACATCTTCCTTTTATTTACATATTATACAGATATTTAGAGATATTTACATTTTATTTACCCGCGTGCGTCTCTCTTCTCCAAGGTAGCGTAGAGATATGAAAGGATAAAAGGGGAAAAGAATAAAATGCACGTCGGTTTTAAATTCGCAGGCTACCTGCGCTGAAGGCGTGGAAAACGAGCACGTGACGGAAAGGCTTCCGTACCCGATGGGTCCAAATCACATGCCCAGCAAAGTAGACTTAAACCTGGATACACAATGGAGACCATTTGACCCTTTAAAATCATACTACAAGCAGACTTCCAGGCCCAAGAGGTCACACAGCCATGCCCAGCAAAGTAGCTCTGGGCCTGGGCACACTTTACGCAGTTTGACCGTTTAAATAAAACTAGAAACAGACTTCCTGGCCCAAGAGGTCACACAGTCATGCCCAGCAAGGTTGCTTTAAACGTGGGCACACTTCAGACCGTTTCACTCTTTAAATCATTCAAAGCACCACATTTCAAGGCCCAAGAGGTCACAGAATCATGCCCATCAAAGTAGCTCTGGGCCTGGGCACACTTCACGCAGTTTGACCCTTTAAATAATACTACAACCAGACACATACAGGTGCGCACATATACACAGATACACATTCTGTTTAATTTCTTCACATCTGCAGACTAGAGTAAGCTGAGGGTATAGTGTTAAACCAGGTACTACATAAACAGTATATAGTATATATACAGAGGATATAGTGTTAAACCAGGTACTACATACAGAGTATATAGTATACATACAGAGTATATAGTTTGACCAAAAGATCGTGCTGATCTTTGATCTCCTGGTTCTTCATCTCCAGCGCCACTTTCAGACTCATAATGTCCTCCTCTATGGGCTGGTATAACCCACGCACACGAATCATCACTACAGCCAGTACAATGGAAAGGTGGGAATGTGTACTGAATGTGTACTGACGTTATAAGTGAAAGGTGGAGGTACTGGTGGATGTGTACTGACACTATAAGGGATCTCTACCTGCAGTGACAGTCTGAGCTTCTCAAGTTCTTCCTCCAGAGATTTCTTCTCCTGTTCACAGGCCATTTTCATATCTGCCAGAACAAGTATCATTACTGCTGGATATAACACAGATTGTATATACTACATAATTACTACTGAATATATAAAATATAATATAAATAGAGTACTATACATATATTAGTATCACTTTTATTGGAGCCTAAAGGCTAACATTCATTATTATGTTAGTATTATTGCATTTCCATAGTACTTACTCTTGATGGACCTGTTATGCTCCTCCTCCTCCTGCTGTTTCTGCAGGAGCTCTGTCTCCTCCTGCTGCTTGTGTTTCAGCATCTCCTGAAGAACCTGCAGCTCCTTCTGCTTCTGCAACCTCAACTCCTTCAGCTGCTCCAACAAATTGTTCTCCAACTCCTCCTTCTCACACCGCAAACAATCCAATCGGGCCACAGGCCCCACTAGTGACACAGAACCACACACACACACACACACACACACACACACACACACAGAGAGAGATAAACATGTATAAATGTATAAGAATTTGTGGATAAAATTATTATGAGATTATTTATAATCAAACGACTACACTACACAACCACTTCTTCCTTTTATTTACATATTATACAGATATTTACATTTTATTTACCCGCGTGCGTCTCTCTTCTCCAAGGTAGCGGAGAGATATGAAGGGATAAAAGGGGAAAAGAATAAAATGCACGTCGGTTTTAAATTCGCAGGCTACCTGCGCTGAAGGCGTGGAAAACGAGCACGTGACGGAAAGGCTTCCGTACCCGATGGGTCCAAATCACATGCCCAGCAAAGTAGCCTTAAACCTGGACACACAATGGAGACCATTTGACCCTTTAAAATCATACTACAACCAGACTTCCAGGCCCAAGAGGTCACACAGTCATGCCCAGCAAAGTAGCTCTGGGCCTGGGCACACTTCACGCAGTTTGACCGTTTAAATAAAACTAGAAACAGACTTCCTGGCCCAAGAGGTCACACAGTCATGCCCAGAAAGGTTACTTTAAACGTGGGCACACTTCAGACCGTTTCACTCTTTAAATCATTCAAAGCACCACATTTCAAGGCCCAAGAGGTCACAGAATCATGCCCATCAAAGTAGCTCTGGGCCTGGGCACACTTCACGCAGTTTGACCCTTTAAATAATACTACAACCAGACGCATACAGGTGCGCACATATACACAGATACACATTCTGTTTAATTTCTTCACATCTGCAGACTAGAGTAAGCTGAGGTTATAGTGTTAAACCAGGTACTACATAAACAGTATATAGTATATATACAGAGGATATAGTGTTAAACCAGGTACTACATACAGAGTATATAGTATACATACAGAGTATATAGTTTGACCAAAAGATCGTGCTGATCTTTGATCTCCTGGTTCTTCATCTCCAGCGCCACTTTCAGACTCATAATGTCCTCCTCTATGGGCTGGTATAACACACACACGAATCATCACTACAGCCAGTACAATGGAAAGGTGGGAATGTGTACTGCATGTGTACTGACGTTATAAGTGAAAGGTGGAGGTACTGGTGGATGTGTACTGACACTATAAGGGATCTCTACCTGCAGTGACAGTCTGAGCTTCTCAAGTTCTTCCTCCAGAGATTTCTTCTCCTGTTCACAGGCCATTTTCATATCTACCAGAGCAAGTATCATTACTGCTGGATATAACATAGATTGTATATACTACATAATTACTACTGAATATATAAAATATAATATATATAGTACTATACATATATTAGTATCACTTTTATTGGAGCCTAAAGGCTAGCATTCATTATTAGTTATGTTAGTATTATTGCATTTCCATAGTACTTACTCTTGATGGACCTGTTATGCTCCTCCTCCTCCTGCTGTTTCTGCAGGAGCTCTGTCTCCTCCTGCTGCTTGTGTTTCAGCATCTCCTGAAGAACCTGCAGCTCCTTCTGCTTCTGCAACCTCAACTCCTTCAGCTGCTCCAACAAACTGTTCTCCAACTCCTCCTTCTCACACCGCAAACACTCCAATCGGGCCACAGGCCCCACTAGTGACACAGAACCACACACACACACACAGACACAGACACACACACACACACACACACATACACACACACACAGAGAGAGATAAACATGTATAAATGTATAAGAATTTGTGGATAAAATTATTATGAGATTATTTATAATCAAACGACTACACTACACAACCACATCTTCCTTTTATTTACATATTATACAGATATTTAGAGATATTTACATTTTATTTACCCGCGTGCGTCTCTCTTCTCCAAGGTAGCGTAGAGATATGAAAGGATAAAAGGGGAAAAGAATAAAATGCACGTCGGTTTTAAATTCGCAGGCTACCTGCGCTGAAGGCGTGGAAAACGAGCACGTGACGGAAAGGCTTCCGTACCCGATGGGTCCAAATCACATGCCCAGCAAAGTAGACTTAAACCTGGATACACAATGGAGACCATTTGACCCTTTAAAATCATACTACAAGCAGACTTCCAGGCCCAAGAGGTCACACAGCCATGCCCAGCAAAGTAGCTCTGGGCCTGGGCACACTTTACGCAGTTTGACCGTTTAAATAAAACTAGAAACAGACTTCCTGGCCCAAGAGGTCACACAGTCATGCCCAGCAAGGTTGCTTTAAACGTGGGCACACTTCAGACCGTTTCACTCTTTAAATCATTCAAAGCACCACATTTCAAGGCCCAAGAGGTCACAGAATCATGCCCATCAAAGTAGCTCTGGGCCTGGGCACACTTCACGCAGTTTGACCCTTTAAATAATACTACAACCAGACACATACAGGTGCGCACATATACACAGATACACATTCTGTTTAATTTCTTCACATCTGCAGACTAGAGTAAGCTGAGGGTATAGTGTTAAACCAGGTACTACATAAACAGTATATAGTATATATACAGAGGATATAGTGTTAAACCAGGTACTACATACAGAGTATATAGTATACATACAGAGTATATAGTTTGACCAAAAGATCGTGCTGATCTTTGATCTCCTGGTTCTTCATCTCCAGCGCCACTTTCAGACTCATAATGTCCTCCTCTATGGGCTGGTATAACCCACGCACACGAATCATCACTACAGCCAGTACAATGGAAAGGTGGGAATGTGTACTGAATGTGTACTGACGTTATAAGTGAAAGGTGGAGGTACTGGTGGATGTGTACTGACACTATAAGGGATCTCTACCTGCAGTGACAGTCTGAGCTTCTCAAGTTCTTCCTCCAGAGATTTCTTCTCCTGTTCACAGGCCATTTTCATATCTGCCAGAACAAGTATCATTACTGCTGGATATAACACAGATTGTATATACTACATAATTACTACTGAATATATAAAATATAATATAAATAGAGTACTATACATATATTAGTATCACTTTTATTGGAGCATAAAGGCTAACATTCATTATTATGTTAGTATTATTGCATTTCCATAGTACTTACTCTTGATGGACCTGTTATGCTCCTCCTCCTCCTGCTGTTTCTGCAGGAGCTCTGTCTCCTCCTGCTGCTTGTGTTTCAGCATCTCCTGAAGAACCTGCAGCTCCTTCTGCTTCTGCAACCTCAACTCCTTCAGCTGCTCCAACAAATTGTTCTCCAACTCCTCCTTCTCACACCGCAAACAATCCAATCGGGCCACAGGCCCCACTAGTGACACAGAACCACACACACACACACACACACACACACAGACACACACACAGACACACACACAAAGAGAGAGATAAACATGTATAAATGTATAAGAATTTGTGGATAAAATTATTATGAGATTATTCATAATCAAACGACTACACTACACAACCACTTCTTCCTTTTATTTACATGTTATACAGATGTTTACAGATATTTACATTTTATTTACCCGCGTGCATCTCTCTTCTCCAAGGTAGCGGAGAGATATGAAAGGATAAAAGGGGAAAAGAATAAAATGCACGTCGGTTTTAATTTCGCAGCCTACCTGCGCTGAAGGCGTGGAAAACGAGCACGTGACGGAAAGGCTTCCGTACCCGATGGGTCCAAATCACATGCCCAGCAAAGTAGCCTTAAACCTGGACACACAATGGAGACCATTTGACCCTTTAAAATCATACTACAACCAGACTTCCAGGCCCAAGAGGTCACACAGTCATGCACAGCAAAGTAGCTCTGGGCCTGGGCACACTTCACGCAGTTTGACCGTTTAAATAAAAGTAGAAACAGACTTCCTGGCCCAAGAGGTCACACAGTCATGCCCAGCAAGGATGCTTTAAACGTGGGCACACTTCAGACCGTTTCACTCTTTAAATCATTCAAAGCACCACATTTCAAGGCCCAAGAGGTCACAGAATCATGCCCATCAAAGTAGCTCTGGGCCTGGGCACACTTCACGCAGTTTGACCCTTTAAATAATACTACAACCAGACGCATACAGGTGCGCACATATACACAGATACACATTCTGTTTAAATTTCTTCACATCTGAAGACTAGAGTAAGCTGAGGGTATAGTGTTAAACCAGGTACTACATAAACAGTATATAGTATATATACAGAGGATATAGTGTTAAACCAGGTACTACATACAGAGTATATAGTATACATACAGAGTATATAGTTTGACCAAAAGATCGTGCTGATCTTTGATCTCCTGGTTCTTCATCTCCAGCGCCACTTTCAGACTCATAAAGTCCTCCTCTATGGGCTGGTATAACACACACACGAATCATCACTACAGCCAGTACAATGGAAAGGTGGGAATGTGTACTGAATGTGTACTGACGTTATAAGTGAGAGGTGGAGGTACTGGTGGATGTGTACTGACACTATAAGGGATCTCTACCTGCAGTGACAGTCTGAGCTTCTCAAGTTCTTCCTCCAGAGATTTCTTCTCCTGTTCACAGGCCATTTTCATATCTGCCAGAGCAAGTATCATTACTGCTGGATATAACACAGATTGTATATACTACATAATTACTACTGAATATATAAAATATAATATATATAGTACTATACATATATTAGTATCACTTTTATTGGAGCCTAAAGGCTAACATTCATTATTAGTTATGTTAGTATTATTGCATTTCCATAGTACTTACTCTTGATGGACCTGTTATGCTCCTCCTCCTCCTGCTGTTTCTGCAGGAGCTCTGTCTCCTCCTGCTGCTTGTGTTTCAGCATCTCCTGAAGAACCTGCAGCTCCTTCTGCTTCTGCAACCTCAACTCCTTCAGCTGCTCCAACAAACTGTTCTCCAACTCCTCATTCCTCATTCTCACACCGCAAACACTCCAATCGGGCCACAGGCCCCACTAGTGACACAGAACCACACACACACACACACACACACACACACACACACACACACACACACACACACACACACACACACACACAAGAGAGAGATAAACATGTATAAATGTATAAGAATTTGTGGATAAAATTATTATGAGATTATTTATAATGAAACGACTACACTACACAACCACTTCTTCCTTTTATTTACATATTATACAGATATTTACAGATATTTACATTTTATTTACCCGCGTGCGTCTCTCTTCTCCAAGGTAGCGGAGAGATATGAAAGGATAAAAGGGGAAAAGAATAAAATGCACGTCGGTTTTAAATTCGCAGGCTACCTGCGCTGAAGGCGTGGAAAACGAGCACGTGACGGAAAGGCTTCCGTACCCGATGGGTCCAAATCACATGCCAAGCAAAGTAGCCTTAAACCTGGACACACAATGGAGACCATTTGACCCTTTAAAATCATACTACAACCAGACTTCCAGGCCCAAGAGGTCACACAGTCATGCCCAGCAAAGTAGCTCTGGGCATGGGCACACTTCACGCAGTTTGACCGTTTAAATAAAAGTAGAAACAGACTTCCTGGCCCAAGAGGTCACACAGTCATGCCCAGCAAGGATGCTTTAAACGTGGGCACACTTCAGACCGTTTCACTCTTTAAATCATTCAAAGCACCACATTTCAAGGCCCAAGAGGTCACAGAATCATGCCCATCAAAGTAGCTCTGGGCCTGGGCACACTTCATGCAGTTTGACCCTTTAAATAATACTACAACCAGACACATACAGGTGCGCACATATACACAGATACACATTCTGTTTAATTTATTCACATCTGCAGACTAGAGTAAGCTGAGGGTATAGTGTTAAACCAGGTACTACATAAACAGTATATAGTATATATACAGAGGATATAATGTTAAACCAGGTACTACATACAGAGTATATAGTTTGACCAAAAGATCGTGCTGATCTTTGATCTCCTGGTTCTTCATCTCCAGCGCCACTTTCAGACTCATAATGTCCTCCTCTATGGGCTGGTATAACACACACACGAATCATCACTACAGCCAGTACAATGGAAAGGTGGGAATGTGTACTGAATGTGTACTGACGTTATAAGTGAAAGGTGGAGGTACTGGTGGATGTGTACTGACACTATAAGGGATCTCTACCTGCAGTGACAGTCTGAGCTTCTCAAGTTCTTCCTCCAGAGATTTCTTCTCCTGTTCACAGGCCATTTTCATATCTGCCAGAGCAAGTATCATTACTGCTGGATATAACACAGATTGTATATACTACATAATTACTACTGAATATATAAAATATAATATATATAGTACTATACATATATTAGTATCACTTTTATTGGAGCCTAAAGGCTAACATTCATTATTAGTTATCTTAGTATTATTGCATTTCCATAGTACTTACCCTTGAGGGACCTGTTATGCTCCTCCTCCTCCTGCTGTTTCTGCAGAAGCTCTGTCTCCTCCTGCTGCTTGTGTTTCAGCATCTCCTGAAGAACCTGCAGCTCCTTCTGCTTCTGCAACCTCAACTCCTTCAGCTGCTCCAACAAACTGTTCTCCAACTCCTCCTTCTCACACCGCAAACACTCCAATCGGGCCACAGGCCCCACTAGTGACACAGAACCACACACACACACACACAGACACACACACACACACACACACAAAGAGAGAGATAAACATGTATAAATGTATAAGAATTTGTGGATAAAATTATTATGAGATTATTTATAATGAAACGACTACACTACACAACCACTTCTTCCTTTTATTTACATATTATACAGATATTTAGAGATATTTACATTTTATTTACCCGCGTGCGTCTCTCTTCTCCAAGGTAGCGGAGAGATATGAAAGGATAAAAGGGGAAAAGAATAAAATGCACGTCGGTTTTAAATTCGCAGGCTACCTGCGCTGAAGGCGTGGAAAACGAGCACGTGACGGAAAGGCTTCCGTACCCGATGGGTCCAAATCACATGCCCAGCAAAGTAGCCTTAAACCTGGACACACAATGGAGACCATTTGACCCTTTAAATAATACTACAACCAGACACATACAGGTGCGCACATATACACAGATACACATTCTGTTTAAATTTCTTCACATCTGCAGACTAGAGTAAGCTGAGGGTATAGTGTTAAACCAGGAACTACATAAACAGTATATAGTATATATACAGAGGATATAGTGTTAAACCAGGTACTACATACAGAGTATATAGTATACATACAGAGTATATAGTTTGACCAAAAGATCGTGCTGATCTTTGATCTCCTGGTTCTTCATCTCCAGCGCCACTTTCAGACTCATAAAGTCCTCCTCTATGGGCTGGTATAACACACACACGAATCATATCTACAGCCAGTACAATGGAAAGGTGGGAATGTGTACTGAATGTGTACTGACGTTATAAGTGAAAGGTGGAGGTACTGGTGGATGTGTACTGACACTATAAGGGATCTCTACCTGCAGTGACAGTCTGAGCTTCTCAAGTTCTTCCTCCAGAGATTTCTTCTCCTGTTCACAGGCCATTTTCATATCTGCCAGAGCAAGTATCATTACTGCAGGATATAACACAGATTGTATATACTACATAATTACTACTGAATATATAAAATATAATATATATAGTACTATACATATATTAGTATCACTTTTATTGGAGCCTAAAGGCTAACATTCATTATTAGTTATGTTAGTATTATTGCATTTCCATAGTACTTACTCTTGATGGACCTGTTATGCTCCTCCTCCTCCTGCTGTTTCTGCAGGAGCTCTGTCTCCTCCTGCTGCTTGTGTTTCAGCATCACCTGAAGAACCTGCAGCTCCTTCTGCTTCTGCAACCTCAACTCCTTCAGCTGCTCCAACAAATTGTTCTCCAACTCCTCCTTCTCACACCGCAAACACTCCAATCGGGCCACAGGCCCCACTAGTGACACAGAACCACACACACACACACAGAGAGAGAGATAAACATGTATAAATGTATAAGAATTTGTGGATAAAATTATTATGAGATTATTTATAATCAAACGACTACACTACACAACCACATCTTCCTTTTATTTA
The DNA here is from genome assembly GCF_041902795.1 of Electrophorus electricus. Lineage (NCBI taxonomy): Eukaryota > Metazoa > Chordata > Actinopteri > Gymnotiformes > Gymnotidae > Electrophorus > Electrophorus electricus. The sequence continues at coordinate 30,350,211 of NC_137505.1, read as the reverse complement.
CATATTATACAGATATTTAGAGATATTTACATTTTATTTACCTGCGTCCGTCTCTCTTCTCCAAGGTAGCGGAGAGATATGAAAGGATAAAAGGGGAAAAGAATAAAATGCACGTCGGTTTTAAATTCGCAGGCTACCTGCGCTGAAGGCGTGGAAAACGAGCACGTGACGGAAAGGCTTCCGTACCCGATGGGTCCAAATCACATGCCCAGCAAAGTAGCCTTAAACCTGGACACACAATGGAGACCATTTGACCCTTTAAAATCATACTACAACCAGACTTCCAGGCCCAAGAGGTCACACAGTCATGCCCAGCAAAGTACCTCTGGGCCTGGGCACACTTCACGCAGTTTGACCTTTTAAATAAAACTAGAAACAGACTTCCTGGCCCAAGAGGTCACACAGTCATGCCCAGCAAGGTTGCTTTAAACGTGGGCACACTTCAGACCGTTTCACTCTTTAAATCATTCAAAGCACCACATTTCAAGGCCCAAGAGGTCACAGAATCATGCCCATCAAAGTAGCTCTGGGCCTGGGCACACTTCACGCAGTTTGACCCTTTAAATAATACTACAACCAGACACATACAGGTGCGCACATATACACAGATACACATTCTGTTTAAATTTCTTCACATCTGAAGACTAGAGTAAGCTGAGGGTATAGTGTTAAACCAGGTACTACATAAACAGTATATAGTATATATACAGAGGATATAGTGTTAAACCAGGTACTACATACAGAGTATATAGTATACATACAGAGTATATAGTTTGACCAAAAGATCGTGCTGATCTTTGATCTCCTGGTTCTTCATCTCCAGCGCCACTTTCAGACTCATAAAGTCCTCCTCTATGGGCTGGTATAACACACACACGAATCATCACTACAGCCAGTACAATGGAAAGGTGGGAATGTGTACTGAATGTGTACTGACGTTATAAGTGAGAGGTGGAGGTACTGGTGGATGTGTACTGACACTATAAGGGATCTCTACCTGCAGTGACAGTCTGAGCTTCTCAAGTTCTTCCTCCAGAGATTTCTTCTCCTGTTCACAGGCCATTTTCATATCTGCCAGAGCAAGTATCATTACTGCTGGATATAACACAGATTGTATATACTACATAATTACTACTGAATATATAAAATATAATATATATAGTACTATACATATATTAGTATCACTTTTATTGGAGCCTAAAGGCTAACATTCATTATTAGTTATGTTAGTATTATTACATTTCCATAGTACTTACTCTTGATGGACCTGTTATGCTCCTCCTCCTCCTGCTGTTTCTGCAGGAGCTCTGTCTCCTCCTGCTGCTTGTGTTTCAGCATCTCCTGAAGAACCTGCAGCTCCTTCTGCTTCTGCAACCTCAACTCCTTCAGCTGCTCCAACAAACTGTTCTCCAACTCCTCCTTCTCACACCGCAAACACTCCAATCGGGCCACAGGCCCCACTAGTGACACAGAACCACACACACACACACACACACACACACACACACACACACACACACACAAAGAGAGAGATAAACATGTATAAATGTATAAGAATTTGTGGATAAAATTATTATGAGATTATTTATAATGAAACGACTACACTACACAACCACTTCTTCCTTTTATTTACATATTATACAGATATTTACAGATATTTACATTTTATTTACCCGCGTGCGTCTCTCTTCTCCAAGGTAGCGGAGAGATATGAAAGGATAAAAGGGGAAAAGAATAAAATGCACGTCGGTTTTAAATTCGCAGGCTACCTGCGCTGAAGGCGTGGAAAACGAGCACGTGACGGAAAGGCTTCCGTACCCGATGGGTCCAAATCACATGCCCAGCAAAGTAGCCTTAAACCTGGACACACAATGGAGACCATTTGACCCTTTAAATAATACTACAACCAGACACATACAGGTGCGCACATATACACAGATACACATTCTGTTTAAATTTCTTCACATCTGCAGACTAGAGTAAGCTGAGGGTATAGTGTTAAACCAGGAACTACATAAACAGTATATAATATATATACAGAGGATATAGTGTTAAACCAGGTACTACATACAGAGTATATAGTATACATACAGAGTATATAGTTTGACCAAAAGATCGTGCTGATCTTTGATCTCCTGGTTCTTCATCTCCAGCGCCACTTTCAGACTCATAATGTCCTCCTCTATGGGCTGGTATAACACACACACGAATCATATCTACAGCCAGTACAATGGAAAGGTGGGAATGTGTACTGAATGTGTACTGATGTTATAAGTGAAAGGTGGAGGTACTGGTGGATGTGTACTGACACTATAAGGGATCTCTACCTGCAGTGACAGTCTGAGCTTCTCAAGTTCTTCCTCCAGAGATTTCTTCTCCTGTTCACAGGCCATTTTCATATCTGCCAGAGCAAGTATCATTACTGCTGGATATAACACAGATTGTATATACTACATAATTACTACTGAATATATAAAATATAATATATATAGTACTATACATATATTAGTATCACTTTTATTGGAGCCTAAAGGCTAACATTCATTATTAGTTATGTTAGTATTATTGCATTTCCATAGTACTTACTCTTGATGGACCTGTTATGCTCCTCCTCCTCCTGCTGTTTCTGCAGGAGCTCTGTCTCCTCCTGCTGCTTGTGTTTCAGCATCTCCTGAAGAACCTGCAGCTCCTTCTGCTTCTGCAACCTCAACTCCTTCAGCTGCTCCAACAAACTGTTCTCCAACTCCTCCTTCTCACACCGCAAACACTCCAATCGGGCCACAGGCCCCACTAGTGACACAGAACCACACACACACACACACAGACACACACACACACACACACACACACACACACACAAAGAGAGAGATAAACATGTATAAATGTATAAGAATTTGTGGATAAAATTATTATGAGATTATTTATAATGAAACGACTACACTACACAACCACTTCTTCCTTTTATTTACATATTATACAGATATTTACAGATATTTACATTTTATTTACCCGCGTGCGTCTCTCTTCTCCAAGGTAGCGGAGAGATATGAAAGGATAAAAGGGGAAAAGAATAAAATGCACGTCGGTTTTAAATTCGCAGGCTACCTGCGCTGAAGGCGTGGAAAACGAGCACGTGACGGAAAGGCTTCCGTACCCGATGGGTCCAAATCACATGCCCAGCAAAGTAGCCTTAAACCTGGACACACAATGGAGACCATTTGACCCTTTAAATAATACTACAACCAGACACATACAGGTGCGCACATATACACAGATACACATTCTGTTTAAATTTCTTCACATCTGCAGACTAGAGTAAGCTGAGGGTATAGTGTTAAACCAGGAACTACATAAACAGTATATAATATATATACAGAGGATATAGTGTTAAACCAGGTACTACATACAGAGTATATAGTATACATACAGAGTATATAGTTTGACCAAAAGATCGTGCTGATCTTTGATCTCCTGGTTCTTCATCTCCAGCGCCACTTTCAGACTCATAATGTCCTCCTCTATGGGCTGGTATAACCCACACATACGAATCATCACTACAGCCAGTACAATGGAAAGGTGGGAATGTGTACTGAATGTGTACTGACGTTATAAGTGAAAGGTGGAGGTACTGGTGGATGTGTACTGACACTATAAGGGATCTCTACCTGCAGTGACAGTCTGAGCTTCTCAAGTTCTTCCTCCAGAGATTTCTTCTCCTGTTCACAGGCCATTTTCAGATCTGCCAGAGCAAGTATCATTACTGCTGGATATAACATAGATTGTATATACTACATAATTACTACTGAATATATAAAATATAATATATATAGTACTATACATATATTAGTATCACTTTTATTGGAGCCTAAAGGCTAGCATTCATTATTAGTTATGTTAGTATTATTGCATTTCCATAGTACTTACTCTTGATGGACCTGTTATGCTCCTCCTCCTCCTGCTGTTTCTGCAGGAGCTCTGTCTCCTCCTGCTGCTTGTGTTTCAGCATCTCCTGAAGAACCTGCAGCTCCTTCTGCTTCTGCAACCTCAACTCCTTCAGCTGCTCCAACAAACTGTTCTCCAACTCCTCCTTCTCACACCGCAAACACTCCAATCGGGCCACAGGCCCCACTAGTGACACAGAACCACACACACACACACACACACACAAAGAGAGAGATAAACATGTATAAATGTATAAGAATTTGTGGATAAAATTATTATGAGATTATTTATAATCAAACGACTACACTACACAACCACATCTTCCTTTTATTTACATATTATACAGATATTTAGAGATATTTACATTTTATTTACCCGTGTGCGTCTCTCTTCTCCAAGGTAGCGGAGAGATATGAAAGGATAAAAGGGGAAAAGAATAAAATGCACGTCGGTTTTAAATTCGCAGGCTACCTGCGCTGAAGGCGTGGAAAACGAGCACGTGACGGAAAGGCTTCCGTACCCGATGGGTCCAAATCACATGCCCAGAAAAGTAGCCTTAAACCTGGACACACAATGGAGACCATTTGACCCTTTAAAATCATACTACAACCAGACTTCCAGGCCCAAGAGGTCACACAGTCATGCCCAGCAAAGTAGCTCTGGGCCTGGGCACACTTCACGCAGTTTGACCGTTTAAATAAAACTAGAAACAGACTTCCTGGCCCAAGAGGTCACACAGTCATGCCCAGCAAGGTTGCTTTAAACGTGGGCACACTTCAGACCGTTTCACTCTTTAAATCATTCAAAGCACCACATTTCAAGGCCCAAGAGGTCACAGAATCATGCCCATCAAAGTAGCTCTGGGCCTGGGCACACTTTACGGAGTTTGACCCTTTAAATAATACTACAACCAGACACATACAGGTGCGCACATATACACAGATACACATTCTGTTTAATTTCTTCACATCTGCAGACTAGAGTAAGCTGAGGGTATAGTGTTAAACCAGGAGCTACATAAACAGTATATAGTATATATAAAGAGGATATAGTGTTAAACCAGGTACTACATACAGAGTATATAGTATACATACAGAGTATATAGTTTGACCAAAAGATCGTGCTGATCTTTGATCTCCTGGTTCTTCATCTCCAGCGCCACTTTCAGACTCATAATGTCCTCCTCTATGGGCTGGTATAACCCACACATACGAATCATCACTACAGCCAGTACAATGGAAAGGTGGGAATGTGTACTGAATGTGTACTGACGTTATAAGTGAAAGGTGGAGGTACTGGTGGATGTGTACTGACACTATAAGGGATCTCTACCTGCAGTGACAGTCTGAGCTTCTCAAGTTCTTCCTCCAGAGATTTCTTCTCCTGTTCACAGGCCATTTTCAGATCTGCCAGAGCAAGTATCATTACTGCTGGATATAACATAGATTGTATATACTACATAATTACTACTGAATATATAAAATATAATATATATAGTACTATACATATATTAGTATCACTTTTATTGGAGCCTAAAGGCTAGCATTCATTATTAGTTATGTTAGTATTATTGCATTTCCATAGTACTTACTCTTGATGGACCTGTTATGCTCCTCCTCCTCCTGCTGTTTCTGCAGGAGCTCTGTCTCCTCCTGCTGCTTGTGTTTCAGCATCTCCTGAAGAACCTGCAGCTCCTTCTGCTTCTGCAACCTCAACTCCTTCAGCTGCTCCAACAAACTGTTCTCCAACTCCTCCTTCTCACACCGCAAACACTCCAATCGGGCCACAGGCCCCACTAGTGACACAGAACCACACACACACACACACACACACAAAGAGAGAGATAAACATGTATAAATGTATAAGAATTTGTGGATAAAATTATTATGAGATTATTTATAATCAAACGACTACACTACACAACCACATCTTCCTTTTATTTACATATTATACAGATATTTAGAGATATTTACATTTTATTTACCCGTGTGCGTCTCTCTTCTCCAAGGTAGCGGAGAGATATGAAAGGATAAAAGGGGAAAAGAATAAAATGCACGTCGGTTTTAAATTCGCAGGCTACCTGCGCTGAAGGCGTGGAAAACGAGCACGTGACGGAAAGGCTTCCGTACCCGATGGGTCCAAATCACATGCCCAGAAAAGTAGCCTTAAACCTGGACACACAATGGAGACCATTTGACCCTTTAAAATCATACTACAACCAGACTTCCAGGCCCAAGAGGTCACACAGTCATGCCCAGCAAAGTAGCTCTGGGCCTGGGCACACTTCACGCAGTTTGACCGTTTAAATAAAACTAGAAACAGACTTCCTGGCCCAAGAGGTCACACAGTCATGCCCAGCAAGGTTGCTTTAAACGTGGGCACACTTCAGACCGTTTCACTCTTTAAATCATTCAAAGCACCACATTTCAAGGCCCAAGAGGTCACAGAATCATGCCCATCAAAGTAGCTCTGGGCCTGGGCACACTTTACGGAGTTTGACCCTTTAAATAATACTACAACCAGACACATACAGGTGCGCACATATACACAGATACACATTCTGTTTAATTTCTTCACATCTGCAGACTAGAGTAAGCTGAGGGTATAGTGTTAAACCAGGAGCTACATAAACAGTATATAGTATATATAAAGAGGATATAGTGTTAAACCAGGTACTACATACAGAGTATATAGTATACATACAGAGTATATAGTTTGACCAAAAGATCGTGCTGATCTTTGATCTCCTGGTTCTTCATCTCCAGCGCCACTTTCAGACTCATAATGTCCTCCTCTATGGGCTGGTATAACCCACACATACGAATCATCACTACAGCCAGTACAATGGAAAGGTGGGAATGTGTACTGAATGTGTACTGACGTTATAAGTGAAAGGTGGAGGTACTGGTGGATGTGTACTGACACTATAAGGGATCTCTACCTGCAGTGACAGTCTGAGCTTCTCAAGTTCTTCCTCCAGAGATTTCTTCTCCTGTTCACAGGCCATTTTCAGATCTGCCAGAGCAAGTATCATTACTGCTGGATATAACATAGATTGTATATACTACATAATTACTACTGAATATATAAAATATAATATATATAGTACTATACATATATTAGTATCACTTTTATTGGAGCCTAAAGGCTAGCATTCATTATTAGTTATGTTAGTATTATTGCATTTCCATAGTACTTACTCTTGATGGACCTGTTATGCTCCTCCTCCTCCTGCTGTTTCTGCAGGAGCTCTGTCTCCTCCTGCTGCTTGTGTTTCAGCATCTCCTGAAGAACCTGCAGCTCCTTCTGCTTCTGCAACCTCAACTCCTTCAGCTGCTCCAACAAACTGTTCTCCAACTCCTCCTTCTCACACCGCAAACACTCCAATCGGGCCACAGGCCCCACTAGTGACACAGAACCACACACACACACACACACACACAAAGAGAGAGATAAACATGTATAAATGTATAAGAATTTGTGGATAAAATTATTATGAGATTATTTATAATCAAACGACTACACTACACAACCACATCTTCCTTTTATTTACATATTATACAGATATTTAGAGATATTTACATTTTATTTACCCGTGTGCGTCTCTTTTCTCCAAGGTAGCGGAGAGATATGAAAGGATAAAAGGGGAAAAGAATAAAATGCACGTCGGTTTTAAATTCGCAGGCTACCTGCGCTGAAGGCGTGGAAAACGAGCACGTGACGGAAAGGCTTCCGTACCCGATGGGTCCAAATCACATGCCCAGAAAAGTAGCCTTAAACCTGGACACACAATGGAGACCATTTGACCCTTTAAAATCATACTACAACCAGACTTCCAGGCCCAAGAGGTCACACAGTCATGCCCAGCAAAGTAGCTCTGGGCCTGGGCACACTTCACGCAGTTTGACCGTTTAAATAAAACTAGAAACAGACTTCCTGGCCCAAGAGGTCACACAGTCATGCCCAGCAAGGTTGCTTTAAACGTGGGCACACTTCAGACCGTTTCACTCTTTAAATCATTCAAAGCACCACATTTCAAGGCCCAAGAGGTCACAGAATCATGCCCATCAAAGTAGCTCTGGGCCTGGGCACACTTTACGGAGTTTGACCCTTTAAATAATACTACAACCAGACACATACAGGTGCGCACATATACACAGATACACATTCTGTTTAATTTCTTCACATCTGCAGACTAGAGTAAGCTGAGGGTATAGTGTTAAACCAGGAGCTACATAAACAGTATATAGTATATATAAAGAGGATATAGTGTTAAACCAGGTACTACATACAGAGTATATAGTATACATACAGAGTATATAGTTTGACCAAAAGATCGTGCTGATCTTTGATCTCCTGGTTCTTCATCTCCAGCGCCACTTTCTGACTCATAATGTCCTCCTCTATGGGCTGGTATAACCCACACATACGAATCATCACTACAGCCAGTACAATGGAAAGGTGGGAATGTGTACTGAATGTGTACTGACGTTATAAGTGAAAGGTGGAGGTACTGGTGGATGTGTACTGACACTATAAGGGATCTCTACCTGCAGTGACAGTCTGAGCTTCTCAAGTTCTTCCTCCAGAGATTTCTTCTCCTGTTCACAGGCCATTTTCAGATCTGCCAGAGCAAGTATCATTACTGCTGGATATAACATAGATTGTATATACTACATAATTACTACTGAATATATAAAATATAATATATATAGTACTATACATATATTAGTATCACTTTTATTGGAGCCTAAAGGCTAGCATTCATTATTAGTTATGTTAGTATTATTGCATTTCCATAGTACTTACTCTTGATGGACCTGTTATGCTCCTCCTCCTCCTGCTGTTTCTGCAGGAGCTCTGTCTCCTCATGCTGCTTGTGTTTCAGCATCTCCTGAAGAACCTGCAGCTCCTTCTGCTTCTGCAACCTCAACTCCTTCAGCTGCTCCAACAAACTGTTCTCCAACTCCTCCTTCTCACACCGCAAACACTCCAATCGGGCCACAGGCCCCACTAGTGACACAGAACCACACACACACACACACACACACACACACACACACACACACACACACACACACACAGAGAGAGATAAACATGTATAAATGTATAAGAATTTGTGGATAAAATTATTATGAGATTATTTATAATGAAACGACTACACTACACAACCACTTCTTCCTTTTATTTACATATTATACAGATATTTAGAGATATTTACATTTTATTTACCCGCGTGCGTCTCTCTTCTCCAAGGTAGCGGAGAGATATGAAGGGATAAAAGGGGAAAAGAATAAAATGCACGTCGGTTTTAAATTCGCAGGCTACCTGCGCTGAAGGCGTGGAAAACGAGCACGTGACGGAAAGGCTTCCGTACACGATGGGTCCAAATCACATGCCCAGAAAAGTAGCCTTAAACCTGGACACACAATGGAGACCATTTGACCCTTTAAAATCATACTACAACCAGACTTCCAGGCCCAAGAGGTCACACAGTCATGCCCAGCAAAGTAGCTCTGGGCCTGGGCACACTTCACGCAGTTTGACCGTTTAAATAAAACTAGAAACAGACTTCCTGGCCCAAGAGGTCACACAGTCATGCCCAGCAAGGTTGCTTTAAACGTGGGCACACTTCAGACCGTTTCACTCTTTAAATCATTCAAAGCACCACATGTCAAGGCCCAAGAGGTCACAGAATCATGCCCATCAAAGTAGCTCTGGGCCTGGGCACACTTCACGCAGTTTGACCCTTTAAATAATACTACAACCAGACACATACAGGTGCGCACATATACACAGATACACATTCTGTTTAATTTCTTCACATCTGCAGACTAGAGTAAGCTGAGGGTATAGTGTTAAACCAGGTACTACATAAACAGTATATAGTATATATACAGAGGATATAGTGTTAAACCAGGTACTACATACAGAGTATATAGTATACATACAGAGTATATAGTTTGACCAAAAGATCGTGCTGATCTTTGATCTCCTGGTTCTTCATCTCCAGCGCCACTTTCAGACTCATAATGTCCTCCTCTATGGGTTGGTATAACACACACACGAATCATCACTACAGCCAGTACAATGGAAAGGTGGGAATGTGTACTGAATGTGTACTGACGTTATAAGTGAAAGGTGGAGCTACTGGTGGATGTGTACTGACACTATAAGGGATCTCTACCTGCAGTGACAGTCTGAGCTTCTCAAGTTCTTCCTCCAGAGATTTCTTCTCCTGTTCACAGGCCATTTTCATATCTGCCAGAGCAAGTATCATTACTGCTGGATATAACATAGATTGTATATACTACATAATTACTACTGAATATATAAAATATAATATATATAGTACTATACATATATTAGTATCACTTTTATTGGAGCCTAAAGGCTAACATTCATTATTAGTTATGTTAGTATTATTGCATTTCCATAGTACTTACTCTTGATGGACCTGTTATGCTCCTCCTCCTCCTGCTGTTTCTGCAGGAGCTCTGTCTCCTCCTGCTGCTTGTGTTTCAGCATCTCCTGAAGAACCTGCAGCTCCTTCTGCTTCTGCAACCTCAACTCCTTCAGCTGCTCCAACAAACTGTTCTCCAACTCCTCCTTCTCACACCGCAAACACTCCAATCGGGCCACAGGCCCCACTAGTGACACAGAACCACACACACACACACACACACACAAAGAGAGAGATAAACATGTATAAATGTATAAGAATTTGTGGATAAAATTATTATGAGATTATTTATAATCAAACGACTACACTACACAACCACATCTTCCTTTTATTTACATATTATACAGATATTTAGAGATATTTACATTTTATTTACCCGTGTGCGTCTCTCTTCTCCAAGGTAGCGGAGAGATATGAAAGGATAAAAGGGGAAAATAATAAAATGCACGTCGGTTTTAAATTCGCAGGCTACCTGCGCTGAAGGCGTGGAAAACGAGCACGTGACGGAAAGGCTTCCGTACCCGATGGGTCCAAATCACATGCCCAGCAAAGTAGCCTTAAACCTGGACACACAATGGAGACCATTTGACCCTTTAAAATCATACTACAACCAGACTTCCAGGCCCAAGAGGTCACACAGCCATGCCCAGCAAAGTAGCTCTGGGCCTGGGCACACTTCACGCAGTTTGACCGTTTAAATAAAACTAGAAACAGACTTCCTGGCCCAAGAGGTAACAGTCATACCCAGCAAAGTACGTTTAAACCTGGAAACAAATCAGATCCTTTCTGTCATTCAAAGGAATGGGCCTGCAACTCACAACCACATCCCCAGTGAAGCGCACCGTCACCCAGCCACACTACCCCACCTTGCCCGTCCTGGAACAACCACACCTCCAGGGCACCACATGCCAATCTCTCATGCCCAGCAAACTGCAACCTCACGCAGCCAGGCCACACACTGTCTCCCCTTGTACAGTCCAAGGACGAACTCCTCCACAAACCTGGTGTTCACGCGCACACACGCAATTACAACGAATTGGTGGAGAACTTTGAAACAAACGTGCTGACTTTGAAAACTCACATCTAGGCTGGGCCAGGTCCAAATGGCCTGCAGCTCGGTGCGCATTAACTGCTTGACTGTCCGTCACGAACGCCACCTGCCAAGCGTTCGTTCCGTCCCTGGCGGATTTTAAAAAATCGTAGCGTGAGAACGATGGGTCCGATCCACGTGCCGCTTAAAGGCGATTACAGGGGAGATGCAACCCTTTCCAAAGAACCATGAAAAGACTTTCTACTCCCAAGGAAACGAGATATTAAGCCGCAATGACATCCGACGCGCGCATTTTCTCCGCCGCGCAGCACATTTAAAAAAATCACAGCGTGAAAACCGTGGGTTCGATCCGCGTGCCGCTCGAAGGCGATTACAGGGGAGATGCAGCCATTTCCAAAGAGCCATGAACAGACTTTCTACACCCAATGAGACAAGAGATATCAAGCCGCAAATACGTCCGGACCGCGTCTTTTCTCCGCAGCTCACCACATTTAAAAAAATCGTAGCGTGAAAACCGTGGGTTCGATATAGTATACATACAGAGTATATAGTTTGACCAAAAGATCGTGCTGATCTTTGATCTCCTGGTTCTTCATCTCCAGCGCCACTTTCAGACTCATAATGTCCTCCTCTATGGGCTGGTATAACACACACTCGAATCATCACTACAGCCAGTACAATGGAAAGTTGGGAATGTGTACTGACGTTATAAGTGAAAGGTGGAGCTACTGGTGGATGTGTACTGACACTATAAGGGATCTCTACCTGCAGTGACAGTCTGAGCTTCTCAAGTTCTTCCTCCAGAGAGTTCTTCTCCTGTTCACAGGCCATTTTCATATCTGCCAGAGCAAGTATCATTACTGCTGGATATAACATAGATTGTATATACTACATAATTACTACTGAATATATAAAATATAATATATATAGTACTATACATATATTAGTATCACTTTTATTGGAGCCTAAAGGCTAGCATTCATTATTAGTTATGTTAGTATTATTGCATTTCCATAGTACTTACTCTTGATGGACCTGTTATGCTCCTCCTCCTCCTGCTGTTTCTGCAGGAGCTCTGTCTCCTCATGCTGCTTGTGTTTCAGCATCTCCTGAAGAATCTGCAGCTCCTTCTGCTTCTGCAACCTCAACTCCTTCAGCTGCTCCAACAAACTGTTCTCCAACTCCTCCTTCTCACACCGCAAACACTCCAATCGGGCCACAGGCCCCACTAGTGACACAGAACCACACACACACACACACACACACACACACACACACACACACACACACACACACAAAGAGAGAGATAAACATGTATAAATGTATAAGAATTTGTGGATAAAATTATTATGAGATTATTTATAATCAAACGACTACACTACACAACCACATCTTCCTTTTATTTACATATTATACAGATATTTAGAGATATTTACATTTTATTTACCCGCGTGCGTCTCTCTTCTCCAAGGTAGCGGAGAGATATGAAAGGATAAAAGGGGAAAATAATAAAATGCACGTCGGTTTTAAATTCGCAGGCTACCTGCGCTGAAGGCGTGGAAAACGAGCACGTGACGGAAAGGCTTCCGTACCCGATGGGTCCAAATCACATGCCCAGCAAAGTAGCCTTAAACCTGGACACACAATGGAGAGCATTTGACCCTTTAAAATCATACTACAACCAGACTTCCAGGCCCAAGAGGTCACACAGCCATGCCCAGCAAAGTAGCTCTGGGCCTGGGCACACTTCACGCAGTTTGACCGTTTAAATAAAACTAGAAACAGACTTCCTGGCCCAAGAGGTCACAGTCATACCCAGCAAAGTACGTTTAAACCTGGAAACAAATCAGATCCTTTCTGTTATTCAAAGGAATGGGCCTGCAACTCACAACCACATCCCCAGTGAAGCGCACCGTCACCCAGCCACACTACCCCACCTTGCCCGTCCTGGAACAACCACACCTCCAGGGCACCACATGCCAATCTCTCATGCCCAGCAAACTGCAACCTCACGCAGCCAGGCCACACACTGTCTCCCCTTGTACAGTCCAAGGACGAACTCCTCCACAAACCTGGTGTTCACGCGCACACACGCAATTACAACGAATTGGTGGAGAACTTTGAAACAAACGTGCTGACTTTGAAAACTCACATCTAGGCTGGGCCAGGTCCAAATGGCCTGCAGCTCGGTGCGCATTAACTGCTTGACTGTCCGTCACGAACGCCACCTGCCAAGCGTTCGTTCCGTCCCTGGCGGATTTTAAAAAATCGTAGCGTAAGAACGGTGGGTCCGATCCGCGTGCCGCTTAAAGGCGATTACAGGGGAGATGCAAACCTTTCCAAAGAGCCATGAAAAGACTTTCTACTCCCAAGGAGACAAGAGATATTAAGCCGCAATGACGTCCGACGCGCGCATTTTCTCCGACGCGCAACACATTTAAAAAAATCATAGCGTGAAAACCGTGGGTTCGATCCGCGTGCCGCTCGAAGGCGATTACAGGGGAGATGCAGCCCTTTCCAAAGAGCCATGAACAGACTTTCTACTCCCAATGAGACAAGAGATATCAAGCCGCAAATACGTCCGGCGCGCGTCTATTCTCTGCCGCGCAACACATTTAAAAAAAATCGTAGCGTGAAAACCGTGGGTTCGATCCGCGTGCCGCTTAAAGGCGATTACAGGGGAGATGCAGCCCTTTCCAAAGAGCCATGAAAAGACTTTCTACTCCCAAGGAGACAAGAGATATTAAGCCGAAATGACGTCCGACGCGCGCATTTCCTCCGCCGCGCACCACATTTAAAAAAATCATAGCGTGAAAACCGTGGGTTCGATCCGCGTGCCGCTCGAAGGCGATTACAGGGGAGATGCAGCCCTTTCCAAAGAGGCATGAACAGACTTCCTACTCCCAAGGAGCCCAAAGATATTAAGCCGCAAATACGTCCTACGCGCGTCTTTTCTACGCCGCGCACCACATTTAAAAAATCTTATCGGAAGAACGGTGGGTCCAATCCGCGTGCCGCTTAAAGGCGATTACAAGGGAGATGCAAACCTTTCCAAAGAGCCATGAAAAGACTTTCTACTCCCAAGGAGACAATAGATATTAAGCCGAAATGACGTCCGACGCGCGCATTTTCTCCGCCGCGCACCACATTTAAAAAAATCATAGCGTGAAAACCGTGGGTTCGATCCGCGTGCCGCTCGAAGGCGATTACAGCGGAGATGCAGCCCTTTCCAAAGAGCCATGAAAAGACTTTCTACTCCCAAGGAGACAAGAGATATTAAGCCGAAATGACGTCCGACGCGCGCATTTCCTCCGCCGCGCACCACATTTAAAAAAATCGTAGCGTGAAAAACGTGGGTTCGATCCGCGTGCCGCTCGAAGGCGATTACAGGGGAGATGCATCCCTTTCAAAAGAGCCATGAACAGACTTTCTACTCCCAAGGAGACCAGAAATATTAACATATAAAGCGTTACGCTCCAGTCGGATGAACGAGAAACGCTTGTACAATTGCAACGAATTGGAGGAGAAAGTTTAAACAAACGCGCTGACTTTGAACGCTCACATCTAGGCCGGGCCAACTCCAAATGGCGTGCAACTCGGTGTGCATCACCTCCATGACTGTCCCTAACGAACGCCACCTGCCACGCTTTCGGCCTATCCCTGGCGGCATTAAAAAATCGTAGCGTGATAACGATGGTTCCGATGCGCGTGCCGCTCGAAGGCGATTACAGGGGAGATACAGCCCTTTCCAAAGAGCCATGAACAGACTTTCTACTCCCAAGGAGACAAGAGATATTACGTGCATTTTCTCCGACGCGCACCACGTTTAAAAAATCGTAGCGTGAGAACGGTGGGTCCGATCCGCGTGCCGCTTAAAGGCGATTACAGGGGAGATGCAACCCTTTCCAAAGAGGCATGAACAGACTTCCTACTCCCAAGGAGCCCAAAGATATTAAGCCGCAAATACGTCCTACGCGCGTCTTTTCTACGCCGCGCACCACATTTAAAAAATCTTATCGGAAGAACGGTGGGTCCAATCCGCGTGCCGCTTAAAGGCGATTACAAGGGAGATGCAAACCTTTCCAAAGAGCCATGAAAAGACTTTCTACTCCCAAGGAGACAATAGATATTAAGCCGAAATGACGTCCGACGCGCGCATTTTCTCCGCCGCGCACCACATTTAAAAAAATCATAGCGTGAAAACCGTGGGTTCGATCCGCGTGCCGCTCGAAGGCGATTACAGCGGAGATGCAGCCCTTTCCAAAGAGCCATGAAAAGACTTTCTACTCCCAAGGAGACAAGAGATATTAAGCCGAAATGACGTCCGACGCGCGCATTTCCTCCGCCGCGCACCACATTTAAAAAAATCATAGCGTGAAAACCGTGGGTTCGATCCGCGTGCCGCTCGAAGGCGATTACAGGGGAGATGCAGCCCTTTCCAAAGAGCCATGAACAGACTTTCTACACCCAAGGAGACAAGAGATATTAAGCCGAA